>NC_064601.1:58219916-58819916 GCF_943734735.2 Anopheles gambiae | reverse complement strand
CTCGCTGAAAATGTCTATATGATCCTCTAAAACCATGTAAAATAATAAAAGGAATTGAACCTACCTTGTTGTTGCTCTCATATCGATAGCCCTTACAAATCGTAAAATAATTCCATTTATAGTAAAATTATTCAATAAATTCATTCACAAATTCATTCACAAACATTTAAACAAATTTATTGCAGGAATCATTTGCGCTCAAGGCAATTTATGGCGCGATCAACGCCGATTATCAATCGATTGGCTTCGTAAATTGGGAATGGTTAAGTATGGATGTGCTCGATTAAATCTTGAACGGAGAATTAATTCTGGACTTATCGAAATGCTTCAGGTAAATTGAATACTACAGTATCTGTATACACAAGGGGCGGTCCCACGCTATAGTTGTCAATCCACACGATTTAACAACATCTGGTTTGTGGTTTTAACCCAAATAGCCAGAATTGCTTAAGCAGCCAATTTTGGCATGCTAAAGATCACTGCTTGAATTCGCCTTCTGCAGTAGATAAACTGCATAAAAGTTCCAGGTGGTCCTTCTAAATAGCGCCTAAGCAGCTTCCTTATGCTACGGTGCCGGGGGTTATTTTTCTTTGTGTTTTATTTTCACGTAAGCGTCATCGATGAAATAAACAACAGGGTTTGTTTCAACAACATTTTTTGCTACCTATTTACATTATAAAAACAATTTCTGATCCGTATTCGCAAAGCCGAAAATAAAATCACAGCCTGCCGAAAATAGGAGCAAAACCAATGTTTGCATTTTCACAAATATTTGTGAAAAAAGGCTTTGAAACGGGAAAAAAAATTAGCGTAACATATTGTGATAGTTTATCAACCAAAATAACATCAATTTCATGAAAAATAATAAAAAATTAGGTGTGTGAGCAGTTTTTTGTAAAATTGCTACACTAGCATGTCGAAAACTGATACAGTTACCCTACACATTTTTTAATATTGATTTCAATATAACCAATAACCAATAACCGTCAAAACATTGAAAAAGATCAATGACTACTCCAGCCTGTATGGATATGTGAGCTTTTGATGTAGTTGAATTAATACATTCTCGAAACACATTTTAGCAAGCATACTCGATTATGTAACTTTCAACACTAATACAACAGTATATTTCGACATGAACGATGCTCCGAGACTTTTCTTTGTTCCCAAATATAGTATTATGGCTCAATTATTGTATTTTTTTGTTTTCGTAGTTGCATTAAAGTTTATTTTAGTTGATAATAATAAAGAGACATAATTTTATTCTCATAGGCGCAAAGCGCCATGTCGCCTACGCGATCATGTCGGTCTAGACAGGCTTTCAAGAACATGAGGACATTCCATATGATAACTTACACGAAATTACATATTACATTCTTCTTTTGGCTCAACAATCGTTGTCGATCAAGGCCTACCTGACCCACTGCTACCACTCCAACATGAACCATACACTTCAGGCTAAACAGCCACAAGGTTCTAAAGAGTATCGAGTGCTAGTTAAAAAGCGCCATAGTTCCGCAAAGTACCGTCTATCTTTTAATCAGCCACAAAGTACGAAATCGGCACGATTTTTTGTTAAACAGCCTCAAATCAGCTATAGAGTTCGAGCTGGTTATTTGGCAAACCTCATATGGAATGTCCTCATGTAGCAAGAACTTACCATCTGGCTACTAAATAGTTCTTGAAAGCCTGTCTAGACCGACATGACCGCGTAGGCGACATGGCGCTTTGCGCCAATGAGTATAAAATTATGTCTCTTTATTATTATCAACTAAAATAAACTTTAATGCAACTACGAAAACAAAAAAATACAATAATTGAGCCATAATACTATATTTGGGAACAAAGAAAAGTCTCGGAGCATCGTTCATGTCGAAATATACTGTTGTATTAGTGTTGAAAGTTACATAATCGAGTATGCTTGCTAAAATGTGTTTCGAGAATGTATTAATTCAACTACATCAAAAGCTCACATATCCATACAGGCTGGAGTAGTCATTGATCTTTTTCAATGTTTTGACGGTTATTGGTTATTGGTTATATTGAAATCAATATTTAAAAAAATTGTAGGGTAACTGTATCAGTTTTCGACATGCTAGTGTAGCAATTTTACAAAAAACTGCTCACACACCTAATTTTTTATTATTTTTCATGAGATTGATGTTATTTTGGTTGATAAACTATCACAATATGTTACGCTAATTTTTTTTCCCCGTTTCAAAGCCTTTTTTCACAAATATTTGTGAAAATGCAAACATTGGTTTTGCTCCTATTTTCGGCAGGCTGTTATCTTATTTTCGGCTTTGCGAATACGGATCAGAAATTGTTTTTTATAATGTAAATAGGTAGAAAAAAATGTTTGAAGCCATTTAATACTCTTACTTTACTAAGATTGGTGTTATAAAGCACTTAAATTATTAATTTTATGTAGCTTATTTTGACCCGTTATGAAGGAAAATTACAGCTTTACGGTTATAGCCAAAGTCTATGAGGCGGTTTACAATGACCGATCGATGACGGCCTATAGATCATTCTGTGCAATGATTCACCAATGAACAGGCTTTGGTTCATTTTTAGCCAAAATAACTCCAATGGGGGACCGTTGAAATTCATTTTTGTTCATTTCAGAGTCATTGTAGTTCATTTTGGTTCATTTTTTATTCATTTCATGAAATTTTTGTTTCCTGGGTTTTCCTCCAAAAGCCGTTTACACGATATAGATAGTCAAGATCGGGGAGTTGTGGAATTCGAGGAAATATGTTTGTAACGGTTATTTGCACAGAAATTCAAAAAATATATATACAGGCGGTCCCCGAGATACACGGTACCTCTTATACGCGGATTCGGAGATACGCGGTTTTCTAAATTTGACAGTTCTTTGAGCAAATTGTACTGATTTGACACATCAATTGTATATTGCCAAATAATTTCCGTTTCGATCGAATGTTAAAAACTATTTCAAAAAGTTTAAAACTGTTATATTCAGTCAGAATCATATCAAATAACTCATAAAGTGACTAAAACCGCCCCCTACTTGCAAAATTACACGAAAATTAGTGAAATTTTAGCTGGAAATCACGAGATTCGACTTACGCGGAAATTCGAGATACGCGGTATTTTGCGGCCGTTTTCGGTCCCCATTAACCGTGTATCTCAGGGACCGCCTGTACAGTCTGTTCCCGAGTTACACGGTTCTCGACTTAGGCCCGTGTCTGTGCTCCATCGGATGCGATTTTATCGGAAGGCCTGTCAAAATTTTATATGGAATTTGACAGATAACGTCGGACGTGCGATTTCGTCGTACGACAGAATCAAAAAATTTTGATTTCGTCGGACGCCGCATCCGATTTTATCTGTCAAACTAAATGTGTGGTGTTTTGTAGGAACAATCTCAACTTAATTTTTCATAATCGTTATATTATTAAAATCATCCAAATAATCGCAATATTATACGAAAAAGCGTTTGACAGCACGTGCGATAAAATCGCATGCGATGGAGCACAGACACGGGCCTTACGCGGATTCGGAGATACGCGGTTTTCTAAATTTGACAGATTAAATGTCAAATCAGTACAATTTGCTTCAAGTTCGGTATAAATTGTATTTTTGCTAACAAATTGAAACCGCTAAAAGCCAGAAATATTAGAATTTTCTGCACGAATCATAGCAAATAAATCATGAAGTGTATAAAAGTATTAATTTAAATCAAAAACTGCGAGTAATGAATAGTATTTAGTCAAAAAACGTGATAGAATAGAATATAGAAAGACTTCGTTTAGCAGACGATTAACGACTCATGCATTCTAAAAATAGCAAAAAGCTGGTGGCGCCATCTGTTTGTGAGATACCCAACTAGTGGAGCTTCCCCTAGTGCCATTTTCTCGAAATTGTTTTACCATATCTGCTCAATAAGTACATGATACGCCTGAAATTATTGATTTGTGTGTGATCAAGTGTGTTGAAAATGCCAAGATTTGGTGTGTTCGTAAATTAGACTTTCTTCTTTCGATTTACGATGCGGTTGAACTCATGTTACATTCATAGCTTTGGTTTTTGATGAAAAACAAAAGCTAATTTAGTATGACATTATTTTATAAAAATCGTTATTTTTTAAGGATATAATGGCTACGTGACCAACTATAACGATAGGAAACATAATTTCCGAGCGAATATAAAAGAAAGTAACGAAAAAGCCACATCACAGTTGATTTTAAAGGACTTTTTCTAAATTCCATTAAACTTGTGCAGTTTAAGGGAAGTTCAAGGCTCCAGTTTAAGGTACTTTGCTCAAATTCCCGGTTATTTGTGCTCGAAAATATCAATTGAGTATAATATGCAGCTTCAGGTGAATGAATTTTAATTTAGGCTGATTATTATCGCTTCTATATCAGAATGAAGATTTCAAAAGTGTTTTATGTATTCGTTAAGCCTCCAGAAAGCTTGAGCAAAAGTTTTCACCCGTGCTGTCAAAAAGTGATGTTCAAATTTGGTTATAAACAACATGCTATGAGACGATCTTGATTTCATACAATTTGATTCTAGATTCCATAACTTGATCTCTATAATGCACCTTGGGAAAAATGTTAATACCACCTTGTTTTGCCATTTTTCGAGCAGGTACTTGAATCTAATTATAGATTTGAGGCTTGAATAATCTAAACTGAAAATTGCAGACTAGTTTTGTGTGTGGTTTTGTATGGAGTGTTTACATGATTTCAGCCTCGAACTGTCAAACTCCAAACAAAAAGCTGACTTGAATCGTGAAGGGCCCCACTGTTCGTCATTTTTCTAAATGATGTAACTCGGATGATCCCTCCTGATAGCCACCTACTATACGCGGCATCACTGATCCGGGCTGCATCAAGACACTGTACTGCGGTTTGGTGCAGTCGGCACTAGAATAAATGTTAAGAATAAATGCGTCGGTAGTATGGTGGCCATCAGCTGCACTGTTTGGAGTTCTTCTGGCCCGTTTGGAGTCATTCCAGCGCAAGTTCACGCGGTTTGTCTTGCGCTTCTGGAGTGTTCAGATAGACTATGCCGGTCGTTGATCTCTCCGAACTAGATCTAGGGTAAATGTACCAATAGTGGTGCAATTTGTGGTAGTACAATTGTATTTTAATGGATTTAAAGTGTCAGAAACGACAATTTCTGAATATGTCAACACATAACAGTTGGAATATGTTTTATCTTCGCAATCACAACCATTTTTACCATAAAACACATCAAATTTACGAAAAAATACATATTTTTGTGATTGCTTCGTTGTACCTATAATGGAGGTATGGTTCCTATAGTCGTCGTATTGTGTTCCTATAGTGGTGGTAAACAAGGATGCCTCAAAACAGTGTATAATATCAATATAACTTAGTTTTGAAGCTGTTTTCGTATGAATAGCATGGATTATTGCCATAATAATGATTTCTTTCGTAATTTGATCGTAAAAAATGTATGAATTTGGTTGATGAAAATATTGACTGAAGTACTGAATAACACCTGTGTTATGTACGTGAACGCAGGATAAGTGACAGACGTCAACAGCTGTCATCCAAGCAGACCACGCCGCTTGCGTCCGCGCTTTTTGGACTTCTTCTTTTCTCTCCGATTGCCATTGTTATCGCGTATAAAACGAATTGTGTAAACCCGAAGTATTTTTTCTAATAAACCAGTGAACTCACAACAGTAAATACAGAACATTTGGTGTCAGAAGTTCCGGATTTACGGTCCACAGTCTGTAACGTACATTACCCTTGTGAGAGATTCACTGTGAGAAGAAAAACTAACTTTAAAATGACGACACTAAATCCATCGTCTATGGCTGCGCTATCCCACATGATCGCGGAAGCCCTAAAAACAGCCATCGGATCAGCGGCAGGGGAAGCACGCCAAGATGCAACACCCTCGACGTCACGGGCACCGTCATTTTCTCATCCAGCTTATCGCACCCCCGAAGGGACCGTCTGCGACTATTTCGACCGAATGGAATGGGCCCTGCAGCTGAACGGTATCCCTACCGAAAAGTATGCCGATTACGCGAGAGTCCACATGGGAGCCGAGTTAAACAACGCGCTAAAGTTCCTGATTGCACCGAAGCTACCGCAAGAGATTCTGTACAAGGATCTCCGGAAAACGCTCGAAACGCATTTTGACAAACAGCGCAATAAGTTTGTCGAAAGCATTAAGTTCCGGCAAATTACGCAGCAGCAAGGGGAAAGCATCGCACAATTCACACTACGCCTGAAGCAGGGAGCTGCTCATTGTGATTACGGAGAGTTCTTGGACCGCATGCTCATCGAAAAATTGCTACACGGACTAATGGAACGTGGTATTTGCGACGAGATTATCGCAAAGAATCCAGTAACCTTTAAAGATGCATGTGAGATCGCCATCACGCTGGAAGCAACACACAACACCGCGCAGGAGGTTAACGCAGGGATGCCGTCCGTCGAATCAACGAATAAGTTGGGTTACGAGCAGCCGAAGACAAAGAAGACACCTGCATCTCGTGCTACGTCGAAGCCCAGCAAGTCAACGCGGCGAGAAACGTCCCAAGGTAAACCAAAACAAGGTACAACAAATCCAGGTATGTGCAATGGTTGTGGTGGAAACCACCTTCGAAATCAATGTCGTTTTCGTGATGCCAGTTGCAACACGTGCAACAAAAAGGGACACATTTCTAAAGTGTGTAGATCTCGGAAAACTAACCACGATGAAGTTTCTATTAATCCCGTAAACACCCGCCCAGAAGCCTCCATCGATTACGTACAAACGCTAAATGCCCTACAAACAACTTCGCCATCCGGGAAGAAAATGGTAGAAGTTACGATCGATGGACATCCTTTACACATGGAGCTTGACACAGGAGCCCCATGCGGTATTATTTCGGAAGCAAAGTTAAAAACAATTAAAAAACAATTCCGCTTACTTCCATCCGAACGACAGTTTTCTAGCTATTCAGGTCACAGCATCACCTGTTTAGGACGTTTGCCAGTTAACGTAGCCATGGGGTCTGCAAATAGAAAACTAAACGTTTATGTTGTTTCGGGAACATCCGAGCCGTTATTCGGTAGAGAATGGATCGCGCAGTTTTCAGATCAGATCGATATAAATTCCATGTTTGCTCCTAATGTTTCTGTCCAATCAGTCACTGACACAGAACCATCAGCCATTCAAAAAACGAAACTCAATGATCTTTTGGAAAATTTTCGAGAAGTTTTTAGCGATACCCCTGGAAAGCTAATTGGTCCCCCGGCAAAAGTACATCTAAAGCCTGGCGCCACACCTATTTTTTCTAAGGCTAGAGAGGTGCCACTTTCTCTGCGAGAGCGTTACGCAGCAGAAATCAACAAAAAGATTGCAGCAGGCTTTTACGAACGAGTTGACTACTCCGAATGGGCTTCACCCACACACATCGTTGTTAAAAAGAACGGGAACATCAGAATTACGGGTAATTACAAACCGACTGTTAATCCTCGTATGATAGTCGATGAACACCCCATCCCGAAGGTCGAGGACATTTTTAACAAACTCAAGGGAGCTGCCTTCTTTTGTCATCTCGATTTAACCGATGCTTACACGCATCTTCCTATAGACGATGATTTCAAGCACGTCCTTACGCTAAACACTGTTACACATGGTCTCATCCGACCGACCAGAGCAGTGTATGGAGCCGCCAATATCCCAGCAATATGGCAAAGGCGTATGGAAAGCGTTCTGCAAGACCTAAACAACGTGGTCAATTTTTACGACGACATAATCGTAGCCGCAGCCAATTTCGACAACCTGCTCGAAACCCTCAAAGGTACACTACAGAAACTGAAAGATAACGGACTCCGGCTTAACCGAGCGAAATGTGTATTTGCTGTTCCTTCGTTAGGGTGTCTTGGTCACAAGATCGATCGCCATGGGTTGCACAAATCCGACAAACACATTGCCGCAATCCGTGATGCTCCACGTCCAAACACCCCGGAAAAGCTGCAGCTATTTTTAGGCAAAGCTACCTATTACAGTTCGTTCATTCCGAACCTTTCAACACGAGCTCGTAGCTTACGTGATTTGCTCACAGCGCAGACATTCGAATGGAATGACGACGCGGATGAACCCTACCAAGATATTAAGGAAGCGCTAATCTCACCGCAAGTCTTGGTACAACACGATTCTACACTTCCCGTCATCTTAGCCACGGATGCCAGCAAAACCGGTTTGGGAGCCGTACTATCACACCGATTGTCTGACGGAACGGAACGTCCCATAGCTTATGCTAGCTGCACGATGTCCAAAACAGAGCAAAAGTATCCGCAGATAGACAAAGAGGCGTTAGCAATCGTGTGGGCAGTGAAAAAGTTCTTTAACTATTTGTATGCACGTAAATTTACTTTAGTGACGGACCATAAACCGCTAACACAAATTCTACACCCCGAGAAATCCCTTCCAACGTTGTGTATTAGCAGAATGGCGAATTATGCTGACTACTTGGCACACTTCAACTTCGATGTTGTATTCAAGCCTACAAATCTCAACACGAACGCTGACTACTGTTCGAGAATTCCGAACAATTCTAATGTCAACCAATTCAAATACGAGGGAAGAAGCTCAGGCGACGATTTTGAACAATTTGCGCATGTCCAAATCGAACAACTGCCAGTAAGAGCAGAGCACATTGCTCGAGAAACACGCAAAGATCCTCACCTAGGAAAAATCCTTCAACACCTTGAGCAAGGTCAAAACCTCGGACAATATGGATACAAAGCACCCGAATCGAAGTACACAATCGCAGCCAACTGTTTACTCTTTGAGCACCGAGTAGTCATACCAAGCACACTACGTCAAGCCATTCTTAACGATTTGCATGTGGCACACTTCGGCATCGTTAGGATGAAAGCCTTAGCCCGATCATATGTCTACTGGCCCGGCATCGACGCCGATATAGAGAAAACAGCTAAGGAGTGTCACGCATGTGCTCGTTATGGACCAACACCTCCCAGGTTCGACAGCCATCACTGGGAGTATCCGAGTGCTCCCTGGGAGCGCATCCATATTGACTTCGCTGGTCCCGTATGCAACACTATGCTGTTAATTGTTGTCGACGCTTTTAGTAAATGGGTCGAAGTCAAGCAAAAAAACACTATAACTTCAGCAGCAACAATTAAAATTCTAGACGAACTCTTTGCAACGTATGGAGTACCGATCACCGTAGTATCCGATAACGGTACTCAGTTCACCGCAAAGGAGTTTAAAGAGTTCCTGCAAAAGAGTGGAGTCAAATATCACAAACTCACCGCACCTTGCCACCCAGCAACCAATGGACAAGCCGAACGTTATGTCCAAACGGTGAAAAATGGTCTCAAAGCTATGGGAACAACAAGCGCTAACCTCACACGCAACTTAAACACATTCCTACAGCATTTCCGTAAAACTCCACACGCCGAGACGAAAGACTCTCCAGCCAAACTGTTTCTTGGACGAAACATTCGTACTCGACTCGACCTCGTGAGACCACAAGCTGTTCACGCCAGTGTCTCCGAAAGACAAAAAGCCCAGTTCCGGCCTGCGTTTCGAACTTTGCCACCTGGACAGTCCGTCTACGTACTATCAGGCAACACGCGCATGGACAAGTGGATTCCGGCTACCATCTTCGCCCGATTGGGAGACCTACATTACGATGTGTTGTACAACGGTCAACATTTGAAGCGGCACATTGATCAAATTCGACGGTTTGAAATGAAGACCAACGATGAAGAAGAAAGTTATTCAGCTGCAATCTCACCACCGGTTGCAACGACTACCACATCGACACCACTAGCTGTATCTTCAAGTACCGCTACTAGAAGGCTTCGTTTCTATGGCCACGCAGCACCGTCAGCCCCAGCAGAACCAGAGCAGGTCGTAACTGTTGTGGGCAGCCGTGCCGACCCCTGGACTTGCCGTGGTAGTTGTGCTACCACTGGTCAATGTCCAGGGGACGACAGTGTGTCACGCACACTGTCGTACACACACTAAGCGCGGGCCGCTTAGTGTGTGTTGTGCGCTCGGACAAGCAGGTGTTGCGAGCTGCCGGTCGAGCAGGGCTCCCGGCAGGGCACGGTACGGCTGGCGCGCGGCCGAGTATATATAGTGTGTATTGTGCTTGTTATTATTTATGATGTGTACTGTTATATCAGTGTTTGAATAAAGTACCTGAGAAAGCCAAAGACACAACAGTAACAGCTGATGACGATTTGGAGGATGAGACCTTCTCAACACCACCTTCCAGCCCACAACCACCAGGAAACGTGTCAACAACTTTGCGTCGTTCGACCAGACTCCGGCAGCCGCCCAAGAAATTTTCTCCCTAGAAGCATCTTTATTAAAGCAGGGAGGAAATGTTATGTATGTGAACGCAGGATAAGTGACAGACGTCAACAGCTGTCATCCAAGCAGACCACGCCGCTTGCGTCCGCGCTTTTTGGACTTCTTCTTTTCTCTCCGATTGCCATTGTTATCGCGTATAAAACGAATTGTGTAAACCCGAAGTATTTTTTCTAATAAACCAGTGAACTCACAACAGTAAATACAGAACAACCTGTCGTCAATCCATACTCAGAAGAGTATGCTTGATTTGAAGTCGATTTTTCACTCAGCCACATAAGCGAATTTTGGCCTTTGTTTCATAAATTACTTACAGAAAACTAATTTTTGTTGCTTATTTTAATGAAAACAGTACGACATGTCAAAAATGTCGTCGAAAAAAATCTAAAATTAGCTGTTTTTATTGATTTTAGAACTAGGACCACTATAGGAACATGCCTGTTTGGTGTACCTATAATGGCACTATCGTAAACAACACCTAAAAATACGTAAATATGGTCAAAAGCCAATGAATTTGAATAAAACAATATAATTTGATAACAATTATGTTAAAAAACTAATAATTGCATTGTTATGTGGTCATTTAGAACGTTAACAAGAATATGAGTATCGTTATGAAATCCTAAGGATTTTGGAAAAATGTTGATACCTTTCACAAAATAATGGATTTTTCGGTCACTAAGAAACGGAATGGCCCCATTTCATTTTTAAATCCTTTGTAAAAGGCTAGAGAACATTTAACACTATCATAAAAAACTTAACTACTGTTAATTTATCGTATGAGACGCATTTTAGTGCAATACCACCACTATTGGTACTAGCACCACTATAGGTACGTTTACCCTAGGTGGATTAAAAATATCAGGTGGTGGATAAGGGCCTTTGGGGGGTCGGCATAGTTAAGGGACTTTACGTCATTTTAAAACCGTTAAACATTGGTTTCCGCATACAAAGCTTAGCAAATAGAACAGATTTCTTTGTTATTATGTTGATTTTTGTGTGTCTATTGATTTTATCGAAAATATGAGATTTATTAACAAAAGATTTTATAATTTGTTTATGCACGAAATTTAAAATCATGTGAGTAAGAGTTCTTATCTCACGTAAATTGTCCATGCGGCTCGTAGATAATGAGGAATTAATGTGAAAATTGGAAAAAAATAATGATTTCTTAGTTTTTATCATCAAAAATGTCGAAAACAGAATAAATTCAAAATTAGAATAAATTCACGGAATAACACAAAATAACTCACTTTGATCTATGTTTTTATGTTAAATAAGAACTCGCAAAGTCCAAAATATTTTTTTAAAGAATATTTAATCGAAAAAATGGGATAGATAAATTATATGAACAAATTTAATAAATGTAAACAAAGTTTGAATCCTGGGGACCTTACGTCAAGTGACGAATTGTCAAAATGCACTAGAGTCCACCACCTGATATTTTTAAATCCACCTTGGATCGTCATCAACCAGACATGTCGCGCGCCGAGCTACTAAACAATATCCGTGCCGTTAGTCCTTCTACGTCCTAATTTTATTGACAGAGTGATTGACTGATTTTATAACTAAACGTATACATGTATTTTGTGAAAATGTTAATTTTTAGGTATAATATTACAGTATACGCTCGGTAATCCGCACTTTTTTAATCTGCACGCTCGATAATCTGCGCCTCGATAATCCGTACTTTTGTCAACTAAATTCATGAGAACAGTGTTTCGTCAAAAGTAGTGAACAATGATTAAAAAAATAATATTATTGACGTCAAAACGCGGACTCAAAAAAGTGCGGATTACCGAACTATACTGTAATGCTTCGAGAGGGCCATGCGGTCCGTTGAATTTAAACAAATAACAAATATCAAATATAGACTACCTAAACCATTGGGAGAAAAACACATTTATGTTACATAATACATGCTCAATAGAGCTTATCGTCATATACTTTTAACATACATTTTGCGCACTACTTAACGATGAACATAGCTTCAATTTAATCACTGTATTCAATAAAAACGCATTTTTTTGCGATAGTAATTTTATAATATGTTTTTGAGTTGTTCCTCGTTCATTTTTGAAAACTTGTTATCTCTTAACTAAGTGTTTTATGTTATTATTTAACTAAGTTTTGTTATTTCGAATTAAGTGTTACATTCTATATAATTTACATGCTTATATATGTTTTTTCGCCCTTTCGAAAGGACATTGATAATATGGTAGATAAGGCACCACAAGGTTTAAACCCATCTCCTATCATACATCACGTGCTCGGAAATTTATTAAATGATTTAGTTTTTGGTATAAAATACGAAAAGAACAATGTTACATGGAAATATTTACAGCACCTTCAAGAAGAAGGTGTGAAGCATATTGGAGTATCTATGGCTGTGAACTTCTTACCATTTTTGAGGTAAATTTACGAATTTGATTTTGTCACATGGATTCAAAGATAGCTGAAGATATTATTAAATAACTATTCTATTCACATCGTCTATTTTCTCTAGATATTTACCTTCTACTCGTAGAACAATCAATTTTCTTCTCAGTGGAAAACATCAAACACATGCTATTTATGATGCTTTGATATCCCATCAACGAAGCAAGTTGCGTTCTTGTGATACATTTATTGAAGAGCAGGAGGAGTGCATATTAACATATTTTTTAAAAGAAGCCGCAAAACGACAAGAAGCAGGTCGACCGGATGCTGCATTTTGCGATGACATACAGCTACGCCATTTGATGGCAGACTTGTTCGGGGCAGGTGTGGATACTACATTTACTACGATTCGATGGGCTTTGCTATATATCGCCCTATATCCAACTGTTCAAAAGCGTCTTCGAGAAGAACTGAGACAAAGACTGGTCGTGAATGAGCCACCTTCGTTGAAAGATGTGGAGGCTTTGCCCTATTTACGGGCAACCATCGCGGAAGTGCAGCGAATTCGTACCGTTGTTCCGCTTGGTATACCTCATGGAACAACTAAGGTAACAATGGTTCTTGAAGTACACGTTACGTCAATACAACGTATTCTGATCTTATTCTCTAACATTATTCTTTATATTTTATATTTCCCAGGAAATAAAGATTGGTGATTTTAAAATTCCATCAAATACAATGATCATGCCTGTAGTATGGGCTGTGCACATGAATCCTATACTATTCAACGCGCCAAACACTTTCAAGCCAGAACGGTTCCTGGATTTAGAGGGGCGCTTCTCCATTCCAAACTACTTTCTTCCATTTCAAGTCGGTAAACGTATGTGTTTGGGCGAAGAGCTTGCTAGAAATATTCTTCATTTGTACATCGCCAATATAGTGTATCATTACGATTGGATTCGGATATCTCCTGAGGATGCTATGTTGATTGATTTAACAGGAAATTGTGGATTAACCTTAACTCCCCCAGACTATATAATTATATTCTCGAAAAATAATAAATAAAACTGTTAAAAACGTTGTATCAATTTTATTATAATTTTACGCATAATTATACTTTTTTTTTGTTAAATATAAAGCAAAATGAATATCAATTGTTTAGGATTTAAATGCGCCAAATGTAGGCAATTTGTTGTATACGCGAAGTAAGCCGTAAAACCAAGAGCAGCGCCATCTCGAGGCAATAACACAACTATTCCATACTTCACAGTAGCGCCATCTTCATAGTTAATTATGCAAACTATGGGGTCAAAGGGTGGTGTATTGGCTAATCATAAGGAAACATTTGTATGTTCACGGAAAGAGGGGAAATTAAGCCAGCGTACAAACCCCAAAAGGTAAACATCGCTAACGGAACACAGCACTTTGTAATAACTACCCCAAGAAATACATGCAGAATTCAGTTAACAGCACAGATTGTGGAGTCAGAATTTATTGTTCTATATCTTCAAATCACCCAGCTGGCAAATCCTGTACAGAGTCCTTGGCGGGTAGCTCTTACTTGAGACTTGTCAGCGCTCTCAGGTGTATCTGGTATCGTGCTGATTTTTGCTCCCTTTGAAACTCGAATCGCGAGTTTAAGGTAATCTAGTGTAGGGCGCAATCCTACACATCAATAATAAGTGATGTGGATTCTATTAACCTATTTCATCAAATAATATAAAAAATAATAGACGCTAACAAAATAAATCATGCAAAATATCAACAACATTTATTTGTTTCCTTGTAACCACAAAGAAATCATAATTGTAACTTCTTCTTCTTCTATTTGGCACAACAACCGCTGCCGGTCAAGGCCTGCCTATACCCACCCACTAGTGAAGTGAGCTTGGCTTTCAATGACTTATTGTTACCATAGCAGGATAGTCAGTCCTACGTATGGGGGCAAGGTCTATTCGGGGCTTGAACCCATGACGGGCGTGTTGTTAAGTCGTTCGAGTTGACGACTGTACCACCAGACCGGCTACTTAGAATTGTACACACACTTATACATCATACATAATTGTAAGACTTATATTAAATATATCAGTATATTATTTTATAAACTCAACCAATCTTGTCTCTTATATGAAAACCCGATAATGATGTACTGTCTTTATGCGAATAATGCGTTCTAGGGATATATTTATTTATTTAATACATGCAGACTATTTAGATAACTGTGTATATTAAAAAAAATAAAATTAACAACAAAAAACAAACAATTGATGGTGAAAATTTACTGATTAGACAATCAGGCCTATCATATTGCGTTCGGCATTTAAGAAAATTCACTCGAATGTTCATTTTGTTCATTTTGCTATCTTTTGATAAGTTGCTTTTCCGCCGGCAGTTTTGAGTTGATGAAGCATAAATTGGTATCATATATGTCGATCGAGTAGGCAGATTCGAGTGATTTTCTCCCGACAGCCCTAGCTGTCGGAAACACGCAAATTCAACCATTTAATTAACTGTGACCGCTGTCTACATTTATAATTATATTCAACACATGTCTAATAACATTTTTATCACTCACATTTAACCCATTTATAACAAAAATTTGGAAATTATTTATTTAAAAGAATAAGTGCTCAATCAGTTTGTTTACACTTACTCGGTTCACCGGTTGCTTGGACCAACTGTCAAGCGCGCTGGAACAAGAACAAAAAAGTCGACGAAACCTTCATCGATTCGAACGGCGAATATGATACCAAATATTCTTCCGTTCAATTCTGGAGCTTCCGATGGATTCGAGAGTCGTTTGAAGTATATGATAGGCTTGAATAACTTGTCAAAATTAGAAAAATCGCGCAACTCGGGGAAATAGACAGTAGATCCTAAAACACGTATTTTATGGCATGATGCTCATACTGAAAGAAAACTATAAAAAATTCTTGTCTGTCGTAAAGTTATGTGAAGTTTGTTTTTGGTTTGTTTCATTGGAATATCCTTAAACTCATATGAAATATGAAACAAAACATTGGGTAATGTATGTAATGTAGAAACAAAGAACAACATGTAACAACATCTTTCAACCCATTTCTATTTGACATCTTTGTTTTTTTTGGCAAAAATTGCTCCACAATTTCACAATCATTAAAATATTCTTAGTATGTTCGAACACATCTAATTAATTAACTATTGACATTGTCAGCAGTTATTTAAATGGATAGATTTCATAACAACGGTTTAGACGTAGACGGAAATAATCTACGGTCTATCTACTTTTCATTTAATCTTTTCAGATCATTATTTTGAGTACACTATGCTTACTTCATTGATTTATTAATAATTTAAAATTGCTGTTGTAGAGTATACAAAATCACATCTGTATAATATGTCCCTTGGCAGAGATCATACCTTTAGCTTAAGTACCGTTTTAAAATATTACCGTCTCGTTCGAACAACCTTGATGTAAAATGTCATATGAACTGTCAAAAAATAAAATAAAGAAAAGCGAATCTACATTGAAGATTCGGATAGAAAACACGTGTTTTAAGACTTATGGAATTTACATCTCAGAAGTGGGACAACCGTGGAAAATCGGTCAGAAATGGAAACAAAAGATACAATGATTTGCACCCTTGAAAATGCTGGAATTTCGATAGGTCCCGCTGCCACCATTCGCGAAATTCGCCAGCTACACACCAGCGTTGTTGGTGGTGCTTCTGTCCCGGCAGAGATTGAGGTTAAGAGTACGATGGCCGATGCACGTGGAAAGCATGCTGCAAACATCAGTGCTCCTGCTCTTCCGGAGGTTGATGTTAAATGTGCACTTGCCGAAATGGGTGGAGATAATGCAACAAGTATTGAAATCGACCAAGACGCACAGAACGAATCACATTATGTAACTCCCGAAGATGAAGTGGCTTCCCTACGAAAGCGACTTGAAATTCTAGAGCTCCGAGAAAAAATCAAGCAGTTAAAAACACGCAGTAATTAGCCTGTTACACAATCACCAATGATGATGAAATTCGAAGAATTTATCGAGAAATTTAGCGGTGACAATTCAGACAAAATTGAATGGCTACGTGAATTGGAAAGAGCGTGTCATCCGTACAAAATGAATGAAACTACCAAATTCTACAATGCTCGTCGGTTGCTGACAGGTACTGCAACATTGCTCGTAAAAACAATCGATGTGGAAAAATATGCTGAACTTAAGGAGGAGCTTCTTAAAACCTTCGCTAAAACTCCATCAATTGAAAACGTGTACCGGCAATTGAGAACACGTCGGCTTTCTTGCAATGAGTCAGTAGCAAGATATGTTTTAGAAATGAAGAAAATAGCCGGAGATGAAATCGTCGAGGAAGAACTGATCAACATAATAATTGATGGCATTGGTGATCCCATAAACACCGCTACTATACGTTATTCAGCCAAATCCGAGCTGATACGCCCTCAACAGAACTCAGTACAACGAGTGAACATCGCTTCATCCGTCGACATCCCGCTGTAATGTTTCTCTGTCCATGAACAAGAACGCCATAGAAGAAATCTGTTGCTACAATTGCTACAAAATCGGTCACTACCAAAGTACCTGCCTTTCACCTCGTCGACATGCAGGATCCTGTTTTTTGTGCCAGCAAATGGGTCACAGTTATCAGAACTGCCCTAATGGAGTGACGAACATTTCTGCTGCTATCACTGCACAGGGCAGGGAAATTGTAAATCCAGAACAAGAGTGTTGGAATACGAATAGAGAGAGAGGATATAGAGAGAGGGAGATCGAGACGTACTTGACAGGAGATAGTTCGGAGACAGAGCAAACGGGGCAGACAAGCGTGAGCGATCGAGCGCAACGGACGTGTGTGCTTCAGCGGCGAATTATACAAGTGTTGGATAAGCGACAGAATAAACAGTGGATTCTACAATTGGCACAGCCGGTATTCCTTTTTTATATACACATACATAGAACCCCGACGAGGTATGAAAGTAAGTAACGCATGATCGTAATTAGGCATGGGCAAAACGATTCTTTTCACCGAACGCGAACGAACTAGTTCGCTCACCAAAAAGAACCGAACGTGAACGACGATTCTTTCGTTCTTTTTTTCATGGGGTTTTTATTCACAAAGAACATTCGTTATTTTTTTCATTTACCCACCATAGACGCATACTGTAGCCAAAGAAGTACTCATTCTGCGGTTGAAACCAATCATTTAAAAACATTAAATAAATCAGCCCATCTGCTGTCTGGTCAACACAATCTATCGCAAAACCGACCAAAAACTAGCATGTAAAAAACTAATACGAGCAAAAATGTCTCCAGCATATATTGTACCCTATGTCTTATACACGCTCAAGGATTCTATAAAAAAAAACTACTTAAACATGGATAAACATGATGAGCGCAATCAATTCAGTTCAGTTCATTCGCGAACAATGACTAATGCGTTTGAACGGGCTCGATCTATTGAATTGTATAGGTATAATTTACACACCAACAGAACACAGATCGAACACCAGTTCGAACGCGTTCGATGAATTCAGTTGTGTAGGTACGATTTACATACCAACAGTACACAGATCGAACACTAACCGATCAGATCGAACGCGTTCGATGAATTCAGTTGTGTAGGTACGATTTCCACACCAACAGAACACAGATCGAACACCAGTTCGAACGCGTTCGGTGAATTCAGTTGTGTAGGTACGATTTACATACCAACAGTACACAGATCGAACACTAACCGATCAGATCGAACGCGTTCGATGAATTCAGTTGTGTAGGTACGATTTACACACCAACAGAACACAGATCGAACACCAGTTCGAACGCGTTCGATAAATTCAGTCGTATAGATACGATTTCCACACCAACAGCACACGTATCGAACACTGCTGGACAAATTCGACGGCGTTCGAGGAATTGAGTTGTATGGGTACGATTTCAACACCAACAGGGTACATTTTGATCTCTGACGACCCGTTCGCACGGTGCGAGAAAGAGCGAGAAAGCAATATGATTTTGCACGTTTCATTACCACATTTATGTGTGCCGTCAAACACTGACGGAACGTTCGAACGCGTTCGGTGTAGTCAGTTTCTTCCAAAAGTCCTGGTCGTTCTTTTTGTTAAGAATCTCGTTCGTTCGTTCACTTTACCGAACTGTTCGAACGGTGCGATTCTCGTTCATTTTACACATGCCTAATCGTAATCATCCTAATCACCGGTGAAATAGCTAGAACGTTTCTCGAGAAGTGAGTCCGGTTCAACCGAAGCACAAAAGACGAGCCTGGAGGTAACCGTAGCGTCGAAGCAAACGAGGAAAAGAAGAAGGTAAATAAGAAGCAGTAAAATCAATCTACCAAGAGACGAGCCCGGTGGTACACTGGTGGACATAAAAATAGGAACTTTTTTCTGTGACCGAAAAACATAGTTCTTGTCGGAAATATTTGGTAGCCCTGAAAAGGACTGTTTAAGTGGTTGTTGGGAGGTGGTGTTGCGGTGTTCCACAGAGCGGAAACATATTCTAACGGTCAATGTGTTGACCGTTATTCGCTATCACTTCCTCACAGCGTAGGGCCATATCGCCGATGAGGTTACGGCATTCGCTTCTGTCTATGCGTTTCCACATAGCCTTGCAGCGTCTCCATAGCGAATCGGCAGAACGTGCATGCTTGTTCTTAAGCTGACGCTTGAGAGTTGACCACATATTCTCAATCGGGTTGAGGTCTGGACTCAACGCAGGCCACGGTAGAACTTGCACATCCTCGTTTGCCAAAAAACATTTAACTAATCGCGATGTATGCTTTGAGTCGTTATCGTGCTGAAAGATGTAATGCTCTTCGTCTCCGAATTTTTGTCGGGCGTGTGGCAACATCTTACGACGTAGTATGTTTCTATACCCTTCCGAGTTCAGTGTTCCTTTGATACGGAACAAAGGACCCGGGCCGTGCCAGGAGAAGCAACCCCACACCATTACGTGGCCGCCTCCGTGCTTTAGGGTTTTTATAATATTTTTTGGATGATACGCCTGTTTAGGAAGGCGCCAGACGTATTTAGTGCCGTCCGAACCATCCAGATTGATTCTGGACTCATCCGAAAAAATTATTTTGCTCCACTAAAAGATGGATGCAGCTAAATGCTCTTCGGCAAACCGAATGCGCGCTTCTACGTGGTGCGGCATTAGCTTACGAACCTTTCGTGGTTTCCGGGCACAGAACCCACCGGCGTGTAAACGGCGCGACACCGTTTTCGCGGAAACTTGCAATCTAAGCTCCTGCTTAATACGATTGCAAGTTTTGAAAGGGTTCGCCCTGATTATCTCAACCATCTGCGCGTCAACGTCAGCCGTTGTTTTTCGCGAACGACCTGTGGATTTACCCGTAGCCTCGCTACGAATGGCGTTGTCCACAAACGTCCGCGAACGGCCGAACGCCTTGCAGATGGTTTTGATAGGCACGTTCTCACGATACATACCCTGAATATGTTTCCACTCCTCTGGAGTGCAGTGCTTTCCGCGACCCATGATGAACTTGTGGAATTTTCAAATCGCAAACTTTCACCTTTACCACTGAATGAAGAATGAAGCGCAACACGGTTTGGATCTCTTTTTATACTACCGAAAAACGCTGCCGTTACTCAAAAATCAGATAAGTAGCGCACCACAAATGCGATAAAAGGCAAACAAACAGCGATTGCAAATTCAGTACGCCTCGAACGTTAGGCGAAAGAACTCCGCAGGAGCCAAAGCCCCTCTAAACCATACTAACAACAACATACGCCTCGATCTGTTGGCGATAAGAGGCCAACGAACTCCGCAGGAGCCAAAGTCTCTCTAAACCATACTAACAACAACAACAACTGTTGGCGATGACACACCTATTGCACGCAAAAAAACACACAACAATTTTTTTTCCTATATTTTTGTCCACCGGTGTACCCGTAGCGTGCAAGTGGAAAAAAGAACAATCATACTAATACTACAAAAGACAAGACTGGTGGAACGTACCCGTAGTGTCAGAAACAAACGATTCTCGAGAAGGAAGTCCGGGTCAACCGAAGCACAAAGGACGGGCCCGGTGGTAGTCGTAGCGTCGACGTGAGAAAGCTCACTCACAAGTGAGCCCGGTACTATCAAAGTAAAACAGACGAGCCCGGTGATAGTCGCAGCGTAGAAGTGAGAAGAATTATTTAGAAGTGAGAACGAGTATTGAGAACGAGTGAGAACGGCATGATTGAAATGCACAAGACGAGTCCGGATGTACCCGCAGCGTCGAAGTGAGATGGAAGTAACACAGAAATAGTGAGACCGGCTTAACCTCAGCTTAAGAAACAAGCCCATGTAATCAATTAACCTCTATAATGTTGTTGAGATGAAACTAGTTGAAATTTGGATAATCAAATAAATGGCCAAACACAATCGTACGTCGATCGTACCAAAGGTTTCAACAGTACATATATTTAACAATGCTTTTCCAGATGGATCCTGAAAAATTTCCGCTAGAACCCTTCAATTCCGACGTAAACTGTTCTGATTTACGTACGGAATGGGAAGAGTGGTTGCGAGCTCTTCTCCTAATATTGGAACTAAAAGGGCCACTTTCACAGCATGAGTAATTCGTGTATATGCTGGCCCGAGGAGGAAGAGATCTTCAACGCATATATTTCAACCTAGGCCAAGCTGAGGACGAGATCATCCCATCACAGGTGCCATTTGCGGCTCAAGAAACACCTGAATTTGACAACGCCATCAAACGCCTAAACAAATTTTTCGTGGGAAAACGAAACGAACGCATAGAGTTGGAGGTGTTTAGAAATATTAAGCAGGCAGATGAGCCCTTCAATCAGTTCATGCTGAAACTACGCACTCAGGCGAAGAAATGCGATTTCGGAATGCGCGAAGAGAAAGAAATTCTTCATCAAATTACGGCAGGTGCTAGAGACATTAAAGTCCGAGATAAAGGGCTTGAAAATGTCATGAAGTTGGACGAATTAGCCAATTCGCACTCAACAGGGAAATCCTTGCAAAGCAGAAAGTAATTTCTAATAATGAGCACGAAGCAGCGTCTGTTTCACACATTAGACACGATCGCACAGGAAACAAAAGGTCGTCCGCAATGTCACCGGAATGTGATCGGTGCGGATCTCGTGAGCACACAAGAGAATCCACCGGTTGTTTTGCCCGGAAAGCCCGATGCAACGAATGTGGAAAGATAGGACATTTTGCCCGAAAATAAAGCAACAAACGACGACAGCCTTATTCTTCCTATGTTTGGAAGCAACCAAGATCGACAAACAACATACGAGAGATGGATCGTTCTACTGCACAAGAGACGCGTCCTACAAGAGAGGTAAACGCACAACATGATAACGTAAGTACTTGACGGAGGGGGAATATCTGATAAGATAATTGGATAAGTAGAAATGATCATACGAGGGCTAGTAGAATCTTAGTAATATGTTAACCTGAGTTTCGGCACGACTAAGCTTGATGAATTCACTAATTATATGGAAATCACTTATACCCCAGCACAGGCTAATCGCAGTGACAGCTGTATAATAACTTGTAAAATTGATACATACCCAGTAGAATTTCTTATTGACTCTGGAGCAGTAAAGTAGTAGTAAAAGTAAAAGCAGTAGTAAAAGGGGCGCACAAGTTTCTGTTAAGTAAACGAACAGCGGAAGAACTAAAAATTCTTAAAGTCGGTCTAAGCCTCAACAGCTTACACAGCAAGTGTAACCCTTTCCCCAAATGTCCAGGCATACAAGTAAAACTTTGCATTGATACATCTATTACTCCAAAAAAATTGCTTATCTCCGAATCCCAGCGGCTATGGAAGAGAAAGTAGATACAAAAATTCTAGAAATGCTGGAACAAGAAATTATAGAACCCGTTACAGGCCCATCAGAATGGATCTCGCCCATGGTGGTGGTCCCAAAAGGGAAGGACAACATCAGACTTTGCATAAAACTGAAATACCCGAATCAGGCCATACAAAGGGAACACTACCCGTTACCCATGATCGACACGCTTCTAAACAAACTAAAAGGGTCAAAGTTCTTCTCAAAATTGGACATTACATCAGCATTCTATCATATAGAGTTACACCCCAAATCTCGCGGTATAACTACATTCATGACAAGTAGAGGGCTCATGAGGTTTACTTGGCTCATGTTTGGCATTAACTGCGCACCCGAAATATTCCAGAGAGTGATGTGCCAAATGTTGGAGGGCATAAGCAGAGTTATCATATACATTGACGACATAATAATCGCAGGTGAAACCGAAGAAGCACATGACCGAAGAGTATCGGAAGTGTTGTCGATATTAAAGGAAAACAACGCGACCCTCAACAAAGAGAAATGCGTTTGCAAAACAAATTACCTCGAGATTCTGGGATACAATGTAAATGCTGACGGTATTAGCCCCTCAAACTAGAAAATAGAAGCGATAAATAATTTTAGAACTCCGGCTACCAAGGAAAAGGTTCGTAGCTTCTTGGGTTTGATAAATTTCGTGGGGCAATTTATTCCCGATTTATCCACTCGTTCAGAACCTTTGCGCCAGTTTATAAGAGGAGACGTTGAAATATTCGGTAAAGAACAAAAAGAGGCATTCATCAGCCTTCAAAATAAACTTTCGGAAAACGTCCATCGGTTAGGCTTCTTCGACCCAAAGGACTCGATAGAACTTTACGTTGATGCTTCACCTGTGGGACTTGAAGCAGTACTATGTCAAAGAAACCCTTCGAATATACCCCGAATAATAAGCTTCGCGTCCAAAGTACTCACAAAACCTGAAAGAGTTTACCCCCAAACTCAGCGAGAAGCCTTAGCAGTAGTGTGGGCCGTAGAAAGATTTTATCTATATCTATATCTATTTTATCAGGCCATAAAAGCCTTGAGTACATATTCGAAAGGAAATATCAAGATGGGAAAAGAGCGTGCTCGAGAGCTTTAAAAAAATTAATATAGCTGATAGTTTATCCCGTTTATGCTTCCAATCTCCAGACACAGAAAAACCGTTTGACGAGGATTCAGAACACTACCTTTGCAATATTAGCGAAGGGGCGTCAGCAATTACCTTAAAAGAAATCCGAGAAGCAACACTCTGCGATGATACATTAAAAGATGTTATGCAAGCTATAGAATAACTGGCCTCCAACGCTTGTTAGATACCAAGCATTCTCTAAAGAGTTAGGTGTGATCAATGGCATCGTAGTTAGAAACGACAAGATAGTTCTTCCTATCATCCTGCGTAAAAAGGCTCTGGACATAGCACATAGAGGACATCCTGGAGTCGTGAGTATGCGTCGATACCTTGGGGAAAATGTTTGGTGGCCTTACATGGACCGTGATGTCACCTAACGAATCCAAGAATGCGCGGGATGCACTGCCGCTAGATCCCAAACTCCAGCCGAACCTATGCTAAGGAAAAAAATGCCTGACTGAGCGTGGCAAGACTTCGCCATCGATTTTTTCTCCGCGAAAGAGTTCGCTACATTTCTTGTAGTCATTGACTACTATAGCCGCTTTACAAAAGTAATCGAGCTGAAGCTAACAAATGCAGCAAAAACTATAGAAGCGCTTGAATCAGTATTTTCGGAACACACGTTCCCAGAGACAATCCGTTGTGATAATGGCCCTCCATTCGCTAGTGAAGAATTTAAAAATTACTGTACAAAAAAGAATATTCGCCTTGTACACACAATTCCGTACTGGCCTCAAATGAATGGCCTCGTTGAAAGAGCGAACCGCGGCATCTTAAGATCCCTACGTATAGCCAAATCACAGAAAACCGACTGGAGAGAGGAAATTAAACAATATGTTTACTCGTATAATACAGCACCGCATACCATAACAGGTAAAGCCCCACTAGAACTATTAACAAATAGACCCGTGAAAGACTTGCTACCATCGCTCAGAACTGCACCCTTCTGGAATCGGGACGAGGCAACAAAAGACGAAGACGCTTGTTGGAACGGATGTTATTGTTGGTACGGCCTAATTGACAGCGGATTGTTGATGTTCGAATTATTCGAACATCTATGATTTCGAATATTGATAGGTACCCGCTGCGCAAATTCGAGCAGTTTCCTGCGCAGAAAATGTACCAAAATCCAGCGCAGTTAAATTAACCAATTATTTGTTAACTGGCCGTTCCCCGCGCGGGACTTCAGCGATTCCTGCGCAGGCCTGCGCAGGGTTAGCGCCATCTGTTGGCGAAATGGACGAACTATTTATGGCGGCGGAGCAAAAAAAAACGGTCAACAAATTTAAAAATATTGGCGCCAATTTTTTCGTCCGCTTCTTCTCCCTCCCTCACCCTGCCTTGCCTTACTTGCGCTTCTGCCCGTGCTTTCGCCTTCCGCCGCCAGCTGATTGACTGTTGCGGTGTATGCGTTGATACTCATATGTGCATTACGGTTGTGTATTGTTATTGGTGGGTGTTAGCATTTATTAATTTGTGCTGGATTGGGATTCAAAGTGTTATCGGTGTATTGATGTTTTATTTTATTTCGTGCCGCTGCTGATGAGACCATTTGATGTCCGTGGCAATCGAGGGTGACGAAGCCTATTTAAAACAAACGTAGGAGAACGTCTAACACTAATCTATTTTTTTTTAATTTGAACATATTTGATGCTTCAACGACCTTGTAAGCATCATGTAGCACAATGTATAGTGGTAATAATTGTTTTGTTTAATGTGCCGAAATCTGTCTCGAGTTTTCGGGTCTCGACACACAGACACACACACACAGCGCTGGGAAAGTGACCGTTCACTCTATAATGTCGCGATTCCCCACCCCGCCCGGCGCTAGGGATGAGGATGCGCTACATGATAGCTGAACTAGCCTTTCTTCCGATAAGGTAGCCGTACTCGCTCGTGCGGGAAGGGGGGGGGGGGGGGGGGATTGGTGTAGAGTGCGTGATCGCGTGCGCGACTTCGGGGGCGCGTGCTCGCGCGCGCTTTCGTGGGTGCGTGCTCGCGTGCGCGCGTACGTGGATGTGTGCGTGCGTGCGCGCGTACGTGCATGTGTGCGTGCGTGCGTGCGTGTGTGCGTGCGTGAGTGCGTGCGTGCTGGCGTGCGCGCGTTCATGCATGTGTGTGTGTGTGTGTGTGTGTGTGTGTGTGTGTGTGTGTGTGTGTGTGTGTGTGTGTGTGTGTGTGTGTGTGTGTGTGTGTGTGTGTGTGTGTGTGTGTGTGTGTGTGTGTGTTAGTTTGCGCTGTTTGATTCTGATGCGTACATTTTCATCCGCTGCGGCTACAAAGTCCATGCAATTTCGATCTCGCTACCTGAGAGACAACACAACCATTGGCATTGGCATCTTTGCGATCGGCTCTGCTGTTGGGGGTATTAAAAAGACACATGACTTAAGCAAACGTGCGTGTGATTTGTTGCACATTTATTTCTAATTCAGCTAGCGGATGCAAGTAGAAACAACATCTTGAACTGAATCCATACAAAAGAGGATTCTGGATTTGTTTATTACGGTGCGCGTATGGTGCTGCACCTGTCCGTCCAGAATCTGGTGGCTTGTTGGTTTGGAGTAGTTATCATGACGCCGATTGACCAGCAATGCCTTGGAATGGGTTCGGATCGGTAGGTTCATGTTTTGGTCGAGTGCATTCCGTGTGTTTATCTCGTCACAGCGGTAGCCCGGCAGCAACAAAGTCAAGACAAACTCTTACCTGGATGTGGACTGCTGTGCTAAGTTCTTTTTATTATTATTATTATTATTATTATTATTATTATTATTATTGGCGTAATGGCCTACGCGATCATGCCGGCGTTTTCAGGACTTGAGTACCACGTAGCCGGATAGTCACCTCTTGCTACGGCGGACGGTTCATACGCGGTTAGAACCCTAGACTGGCATGCAGATGTGAGGAATGATGGCGATGCCGCGGGACCGCTCCTATCCAGCGTGCAACTTGCATACTGCCACACTGTCTCCTGCTCGATGCATACGCTGCAGGCAGGGGGAAGGATGCACCTCCACGATAAAAAAAAAAACACGGCCATGAACCAGCGGCGGACCTAACGATAGGCGGACTAGGCGGTCGCCGAAGATCTCTATAGTATGCCGTATGTCTACAAGTGGACAGATTATTAGCGACAAGGGCCCCCGGAAAGATGGTCTTTAGGGCTCCGTGGCTGGAGAACCATTTGCACCTCCCCTCCCTCCATGGCGACTACAATTTTAGGGCCTGTGACCGATGATCGTAGGGGTCCCATGGCCACCCCCCTTCCCGCCGGCAATTTAAGTATACTGTTCAATCTCCCAACCGCTGTGTGCCACTACCCCTTCCTCCCTGTCATCAGTTAGCATTGACAGGGGCCTCAATTCGTCTTTCCGCCTTTCATGAACACCTTCCTTTCTTTGACCGCTGGATCATAACATTTCGGAAAAAAACACATATGGAGACAGTTTTACACACACACGCACGCTCATACCCTTGCGCAGACGGCACAGCATATCTGTGTAATCTACAACATACGAAAGCAAAAGCTTAGGGTAACAAAGTTATGTTTAATGCTTAACGCGTTCAGATCAATGGCAGGCCCCAGGAACTGCCAGTGAACTTTCCAGCTTGCGTTCTAGGTGCTGGTGGAAAGGAAAGTTGATGAAAATCAGCGCCGGGATGAACGTGTTAATGCGAATTAGGATTCAGCGCGTTTCACAGCAAACCCTCCAGCGTTAGCTAACGATTCCTTAGTCATTTTTACATTGAAGCAATTGAACTTATTGCGCTTTTTTTGTTTGACGGTAAACGGTTTTTTTTCATTCTCAGAGCTCCATGATTTCTTCCGTCGCTTTGCGCAGCGGGAGAACTGCCGTAAAAGAACGCTACTAATGAAATAATCCTATTTTAATAATAACATTGAAAGTACATTAAAAAAAAATTCTCATATAAAAAAGAGCACATATAAAAATAACATCGCGAATTTGTACATAACAAACGTTTCGAGATAAGAAGCGAGGAGTACAAAAAGTCAATTTGTTTAATAATAAAAATGTAAAAAAGTATTTTACATAAATATTGGGGTATATTTTCCATTCTCAACTTTGCGGCCCGCGAATCACTGAAAATTTGTACTTGCGGCCCTCTGAAGAAATGAGTTTGACACAGCTGTTATAGACTAACATATCACAAGGAACTCAGTTTACCAAATATCATATCACATATGACCACGTATCTTTACCATTTTCCAGGTGATGAAATGAGCCACGACCATTAGATTGTAATAGTGCAGATATTGCGCGATGAATAATTTATGTGATCACAAATCACTGAACAATGATTTTATCTTAAATCTACGGAAAATGTTAACCTAATTTCCTTCTTGTTGTTTCGCATCATTCAGATCGTAAACATTGTAAACTAGCGTCGCACAAATACAATCACATCCCTTGTACATACACGCGGTAATCCAGACGTCACTTTTCTTAGCTGATTCTTCTTCAGCTTAGCTGTGAAAACGGGGTTAATATGTGACCTAGTATTTCAACAGACCTTGGATTGGCCTTATTTGCCTCTTTTTGTAAATTAATTAACTCTATACTTTAACCGTAGAGTTGGCAACCAGATTAACATACGTAAGTTGGCAACCGACATACCCGGGTATTCCACACGTTTTGACGCAAAAAAAACGGTTTTCATAGGTGAATAATGCTTTCTATATTTTAATGCTGTGAGCAAGTAATCTCGACCATGTATTATCTTCTATTTCATTTATTTATTAAGTTTTTTCATTTTATGATAAATTTAACGGTCAAATTGAAATTTGGAATCGCTTGAATTTGACTCGAAAATAAGCACAATACGAAAAGAGGAAGAAAAGAAACGTCATTCTCCATACAAAATGTATGGAATAACCGGGTATGCTGGGTGCCAACTTACATAGTAAAGTTAAAAAAATATCAAAATAAAATACTCTCGCGTCCTAAACGTTTTGTGGCGACCACGGTGTGGCCCTACCACTATTCTTCTTCTTCTTCTTATTAGGTTTGATGGAATAATATTCTCCTATATTTTCCGTCATACGGAGCCATAATCAGAGTTTTGACCATCTGTTTCTAGGAGGGGGATTCAAGGTCCATTCTCCTTTTCTGTGTTCTCTTCTTTGGTTTACAGATTATGGTTGATTTCTTGTGGCTTTTGATTTTTCCGTTAATTATATTTGTATTGTTTCCTTTATCGGTTTGGTTTATGTATAAATATTATTTTTTTGTTCGTTTATTCATGTATTCATTTTAATTGTTTTGCAGAGTTTTTGTTTTGTAATTCAATTTTTATTTATTTATTTATTTATTTATTTATTCTTTATGGTGAAAAACTTTTTTGTACTTGTGTATAAGAAAAAACGTGGTTTTGTTTTTGTGATTATTATTTTATTTAATCTTTTTTTTGTGCCTTTTGGCTTTTTTTCTACAATTGGGTTGTTATGCCGTTTGGACTGTTTGATTGGAGTTGAATTAGAGCAAGTTTAAAAATATATTTGTACAGGCGGTCCCCGAGATACACGGTACCTCTTATACGCAGATTCGGAGATACGCGGTTTTCTAAATTTGACAATTCTTTGAGCAAATTGTACTGATTTGACACATCAATTGCAAATTGCCAAATAATTTCCGTTTTGATCGAATGTGAAAAACTATTTCAAAAGGTTTAAAACAGTTATATTCAGTCAGAATAATATCAAATAAGTCATAAAGTGACTAAAACCACCCCTTACTGGCAAAATTAAACGAAAATTAGTGATATTTCAGCTGGAAATCACGAGATTCGACTTACGCGGAAATTCGAGATACGCGGTATTTTGCGGCCGTTTTCGGTCCCCATTAACCGTGTATCTCGGGGACCGCCTGTATATATATATATATATATATATATATATATATATATATATATATATATATATATATATATATATATATATATATATATATATATATATATATATATATATATATATATTGTAAAAGTTTGGAAAATGTATATACGTGTAAACGCTACTTGATGTCACGGTACGTGTATATTAGCATTAGGTTATTTTTGACAGCTGCCATTAGAACAAAATAAAAAGCGAACGAATCAGGACGCAAAATCGAAGTGACTACAATTTAATCGATTTTACATCTCAGAAGTGGGATAGTGAGCCCAAAATGTCCGTAGATGACCAGAGAGTGACTAAGGATGAGATGCTGTGCGCACTCCAGTCGGCCGAAATAACCGTGCCATGTACGGCAACACTGATGCAGATCCGTGCTCTCTATAAGGAAGCGTACCCTAGCTCGCAACAAAATGGCGATTCCAACGACACCATGTGCAACGCAGCCATTGCCGAAAGTAAAGAAGAGAGCGTCACCCAGATCATGAAAACTGATGTGATCAAAGAAAACGACGAAGCTGCAGCAGAAATTGTGCTCCTAAAGCAAAAATGTGAGATACTTGAACTGCGGAACAAATTAGCAGCGCTTGAGAGCCAAAGTCGTGAATACTCCAATACAGCTAGATTGCTTCATCCGGAAGAGGTTAAGCAGATTATTCCGATGTTTGGAGAGGGTGCCAGTTTCTTGCAGTGGATAAAAACGGTAAAACACAGTGCTGAAGTTTATGGTTGGACCGACCAAATGACATTGATGTACGCTAGCAGTCAGCTAACTGGCGCTGCAAAGGAGTGGTACAGTGGTTTCCGGCATTCTGTAACATCGTTTAAAGAATTTGCCGAAGGAATGGGAAAAGCTTTCCCAGACACGCATAATGAAGCTGCTATTCACAAGAAGCTGTTGCATACATTCAAAAGGAATGATGAGTCCTACGCCGCCTACATCTTTCGTGTACATGCCCTTGGAACAACTGGGAACGTGAGTAACGCAGCGATTATAACATACATCATCCGAGGACTATCGGGCGATCCCATGTATGACAACTTAGTGGCGAAAGAATATCGTGATGTGTATGATCTGATTGATCATGTAAACCGATGCGAGATGCATTACCAAATGCGTGAACCACCGTCATCCCCCACTCGTCCACAACCTTCAAGCCGTTTTACATCGATGCTGAAAACCAACACCAAACCAGCCAATGGGCGAGAAGAAATGGTGCGATGCTACAATTGTTCGAGTTTCGGCCATTTTTCCAACCAGTGCCGAAAACCACGTCAGTCTGCCCAACTATGTTTCTTGTGTGGAAGCCCTGATCACAAGAAACAAGACTGCCCGAACGTTGCCCAGAGGATGCCTGCCGCTATATTTGCACCGTGCGATCAGCAGAGTTTCCAACATCAGTGTCCGGCATCACGATTGCCTCAATCCGGTGGCAATGATTACTCACATCTGAACCTGTCGATGGCTGCTGCAGCAGAAAACAATTACGGAGATGATAATGGAAATCAAGTGACTGGTTCAGGAGCTAGGATCCATCCAATTCAGGAGGTAAGTGTCGCATTGCTGAATGATAATGAATTAAGCGCAACGCAATCACGTGTGTTTTGTTTGTTTGATTCTGGCAGCCCTAAAAGTTTCATCAGTGAACAACTTGTGCCAAACATCAAACATACTCCTCAATTTTCGGGATTCTGTGGATTAGGCAACCAGCAGCTTACATCTTTGGGCCATGTGAACATTAGAATAAAATTTCGAAATATCAACGTTTCCCATTCCTTTATGATACTGCCAAAACAACAAACAGCATGGCCCTTGATTGCAGGAAGGGACTTATTAAAAAAGATGAACATCCATTTACATTACCTTTGTTATCGTTATTCTCAAGACAATCTGATGAACTTACTAAAAGAAAATAAATCTACTCTTGCAACACACGTGAAAGCGCGCCTTAATTCATTGGGGATTTTTAAAACTAATTCGAAGGATGAGGCAGACATTTGGACGCAATCTATTTTCCAATCAGACCAGAAAAGATACGATAGTGTTGATGAACATAATCAGACCAACGATAGTGGTACGGAGGCTGAGAGTATTTTGAGGACTTTTTCAGAGTTATGTGCTATTGATATTAGTAAGGAAGCGAACACATTGGATATAGGAAACGAATTGAGTGAAGACCAGATGTGTCTGATAGCTTCATGTGTGGAAAATAACTATCTTCAGCCCTTAAATGAAACTATTCTTGAATCACAACATTCAATGAAAATAAGTGTTACAAATGATACTCCAATATTCTGTAAACCTAGGCGGTTGTCTTTTGCCGAACGCAATCAGGTTCGTGATATAGTTAAAAATTTATTAGAAAAACAAATTATTCGACCCAGCAATTCACCTTACGCATCTGCTATTGTGTTAGTACGGAAGAAAAATGGTGAGGTACGAATGTGTGTTGACTACCGTCCGTTAAATAAGATAACAATTCGTGATAACTATCCAATACCTTTGATTGACACTTGCCTCGAACACCTAAGCGGTAAACGGTATTTCACTCTCTTAGATCTCAAAAGCGGCTTTCATCAAATTAAGATGCACGAAGATTCTATTAGTTACACTGCCTTTGTAACACCTGACGGACAGTATGAATATCTGAAAATGCCATTTGGGCTAAAAAACGCTCCATCAGGATTTCAAAGATTCATTAACTCAGTACTGCGAGAATTCATCGACGAAGCCAAACTAGTCGTCTATCTTGACGACATAATCATAGCGTCAAAGACGTTTCAAGATCATTTAGAAACTCTAGGTGCTGTTTTAAAAACTCTTAGGAAGAATGGATTGGAACTGCGTATTGACAAATGCAAATTTGGGTGCAGTAACTTGGGTTACCTTGGTTACTATGTAAACTCAAAGGGAATTCAACCAAGCAACTACCACATTAAGGCTATCCAAAATTACCCAGTGCCTAAAACCCCAAAGGAAGTTCAGCGTTGTCTTGGTTTGTTTTCCTATTTTAGACGATTCGTCCCGTCTTTCTCGAACATTGCAAAACCTTTGAGCAATCTACTTAAAGAAAAAGTGTCTTTCCAATTTGATGAAGCATGTATGAACGCATTTAATGAATTGAAAACCAAATTAATTAATGCTCCTGTGTTGGCAATTTATGATCCTTCTCGAGAAACAGAACTACATTGCGATGCCAGCACAGTTGGATTTGGCTCGGTTTTACTTCAAAAGCAAGATGATGGGAAATTCCATCCAGTGGCATATTTTTCGAAAACTGCTTCTTCTAGTGAGTCCAATCTTCACAGCTACGAGTTATAAACTTTGTCAGTGATTTACGCCTTGAAGCGTTTTCATGCATATGTGCATGGTATCCCTATAAAGATAGTAACCGATTGTAATTCCCTAGTGGAAACTTTGAAGAACAGGAACTGCTCCGCCAAAATTGCAAGGTGGTCCCTGTTCTTAGAAAACTATGAATACACTATGCAGTATCGCCCTGGAACAGCAATGGGTCACGCTGATGCACTTAGTCGCTCCAAAATGGCAGGTGCTGTTGACGAGTTGGATCTCGACATTCAGTTGCAGATAGCTCAGGGCCGAGATCCTACATTAGTTCATCTAAGAACCGAACTAGAATCAAAACCAATTCCAGGGTACACACTACTGGATGGTGTGATATATCGTCAATCCCCTGAAAGCAAATTGCAATTGATCGTTCCAAAAGAACTGATAAAAAATGTGATTAGAAGCACTCATGAAAGCATAGGCCATTTAGGTGTTGACAAGTGCTGTTCACAAATCGCCAAACACTATTGGTTTTCAGGTATGAAAAATCAGGTACAAAATTTCATTCAGAATTGCCTTAAATGTATACTTTTCTCTGCCCCCCCAAGAAAAAACAAGCGCAATTTGTACAACATCCCCAAAAGTTCAGTACCTTTCGATACCCTTCACATCGACCATTTTGGCCCATTACCATCCATAAAATCTAAAAAGAAATACATTTTAGTGGTGATCGATTCTTTTACTAAATTCACAAAACTTTACCCCACCACTACGACCAACACAAGGGAGGTTTGTTCTGTGTTGGGACAATATTTTAACTATTATAGCCGTCCCAAACGAATAGTGAGTGATCGTGCAACTTGTTTTTCATCTCAGGAGTTTAAAACGTTTCTCAGTGATCGTAACATAATACATGTTCGAAATGCCGTTTGTTCCCCTCCAGCCAACGGTCAGGTTGAGAGAGTTAACAGAGTAATCAAACCCATGTTAAGCAAAATTACTGATTCCGTGGATCATGCAGATTGGTGTTCCAAATTATCTGAAGTCGAATATGCGCTGAACAACACAACACACTCGTCAACGTATTTTGCTCCTTCGGTTTTGTTATTCGGTGTCGAACAACGTGGTACCATTATAAACGAATTCAAAGAGTATCTAGATAACAAAAACGAACCTTCTAGAAATTTAGAAACTATTCGTTCTGAAGCTTCTGAAAATATAAAAAGATCACAGGAAATCAACCTGATTCAGTTTGGCAAAAGACACAACCCAGCGGTAGAATTTGCGGAAGGGGATCTTGTTGTTATTCGAAACGTCGATAATTCAGCAAATTCTAACAAGAAATTTATTGCCAAGTTCAAAGGTCCTTACATAGTTCACAAACAACTTCCGAACGACCGTTATGTAATTCGAGATATCGATGGTTTCCAACATACTCAAATCCCATATGATGGTATACTTGAGTCTGATAAGCTTAGACATTGGATTGCGCCAGATGCTGATCTTGCCCCAGAATTATGTGATGCGACACTACATGATGAGAATGTTTAACGAATTGAGGACAATTTATTTGTCAGGATAGGCCGAGTTGTAAAAGTTTGGAAAATGTATATACGTGTAAACGCTACTTGATGTCACGGTACGTGTATATTAGCATTAGGTTATTTTTGACAGCTGCCATTAGAACAAAATAAAAAGCGAACGAATCAGGACGCAAAATCGAAGTGACTACAATTTAATCGATTTTACAATATATATATATTTCGAAACTGGAAGTTGGAATATTTATGGTAATTGATGTGGATTTCCGAGCAGGGTCCTTTTTGCATCTTGTTTCATTAAGCTAGTTAATGGAAGGATGTATTTGGATTTCCCTGGCTTCGTTTGGGTTTTTTTTATTTATAAGATGCCTGTTATAAAGTATAGAAGCTGTTTTTTTGTTTTATTTATTTATTTTGTTTTTGCTTCGGGAGTGATCGTTTTCCTTTTACTATGTTTTTTCTTTAAATGATAATTAACAGTAATTGTATAGGTACGTACATGGATAAATATATTTTAAATGTTTACGGCGGTATAAATTCAAAAGGTATAAAAAAATAAATATATGAACTTAAACAACTATGTTGTGCACATATGTGATGCCAAAATAAACAAAAAACATGGGGGAGTTCTGTGTTGTTTACTGAATTTTGGGAAATAAATAATAGATAGATAAATAAAATAAATTATGAGTTAAATTAAATAATCTTATGTATAAGCATAATGTTGTAGTGTATTTTTTCCGTTGTTACTATAGTGTTATGTGGTTTTTTGCTATGAATTGTAATATTTGTTTACATGTGTTCCCACTTTTTTCTAACCAATTGTTTTTCAGATTTTGTATGGTTATATCTCTTTCACGTTTGTATTTTTGGCATTCGAAAATTTTATGTCTTCCTGTTTTAGGGATCTGGCATATATCGCACGTACCGTCATCTGTTTTTTTTTTTTTCATTTTGTGTAGCCAAAATTCAGATAGGTCATGTCCTGCTAAAATCTTGTTTATTATTTTTATCTCATTTCCTTTTAAATTAATTCCTTTGTGCCACAACTCTAGTCTAAATTCTTTTTGGAATTCTAAGAATTTTTCCCCTTTTCTCTTGATGCGTTTATGAAACATTTTTGAGTGTTTTTTTTTTTCATTTCGTTTCTAAATGTTTGGATAGCGTCTGTATATCTAATTTTATTCTGTATTGTGCATGTTGAGAGCGTTCCCTTTTTCGCTAGGTCGTCGGCTTTGTCATTTCCATCAATTCCCACATGTGATGGGATCCAAAAAATGTCTGCTTGTATTTTAGCTGCTATTTTTAGTATGTTGTACAAGATTTGTTCTATTTTGTTTTCTGTTAATGCGTTCTGAAGAATGTTACAGGATGTTAGACTGTCGGTATATATAATGGGATTTTCTATTTTATTTTCTTCTGCTATTTGTAAGGCTTTCTCTATACCGATTAGTTCAGTTGTAGTTATGGATGTAGTATTTTTTAAGTTGTAGCTGTAGTAGTGTTGATGTTGTTTGTTTTTAATGTAGATACCTATGCCCGTTTTTTCTCCTGCAATACTTCCATCTGTGAAAATTTGTGGTCTATTTTTGTCGTGTTTGTTAATGTTTTCTAAAGTGATTTGTTTGACGGTTTGGGCATTTTTGTTGTTTTTAGATCCTATATCTAGTGTGAGACTTGTGTTTACTTTTATTTGTGTTGTTAAGTCATTATTCTTGGCTGTATACATATTTTTTAGTATATGTATGTCTTTATCGTATGTTTGTTCTTGAAATGTTAAATGTGTGTGAAATGTGTGTTTTTGCGTGGTACTAATGGCACTGTTTCGCGTCTAATTTGTCTTGCTTCCCTCGTGGTAATACGTTTCTCTGCCTGTATTTTTTTAATTTCCACTTCATCCTTCCATATAGGACACTCTTTGTCTAAGGCCGAATGGTTTTCTTCGCATTTACTACATTTAAGTGGGTTATTGCAAATAATTGATAATGCGCGTGATAATTTTCTCCACATTTTGCGCAAATTTTCTCCCTAGAGCAATTATTTTTTGTGTGGCCAAAACGCATACATGTCATGCATCTCATCGGATTGGGTACAAAAAGTTCTACTCCCCAAGCGCCACAGATTAAGCTTAAACGACTGGAAAATTGAATATCCATAGAAAAAAAAGAAAGCTCCACAGCTTCATTGGTTTGATCAATAGATGGCGTATTACAACTCATCATTATATTGCTATCCTTTTCTTGCAATGTGTTTCGACAAGTTTCATCTTATCATGACCTATATAGCCTTCTAACTTTCCGAGCAAAAATGTATGTGAATGGTCGTGTGGTCAGATACATGGGTATCAACACCAACGATCATTACTCAAATCTCACTTGCTTCAGTGCTGGTGGTTTCCATTGGAGTTTAGTATTTAAACAATCGTATCGCCGTTCTAGTTCTAGCGATGCATAACTTCAATCCGAAACCATACAACAGTACAGAGGAAATGAGAAAGCTCTCCTCCAAGCGAGGAAGCTCAACTGGTTGGGTATCCCACAAACAGATGGTGCCACCAGCTTTCTTGCTATTTTTAGAATGCATGAGTCGTTTGCCGTCTGCTAAACGAAGTCTTTCTATATTCCGTTTAGGTAGAGTGCTTGAGTCGTTTAGAAGCCGTTTAGTGGTCGTTTAGTGGATTTGTGGCACTTGGGTCTTTCCGTGAAATATCCTATCTCTATATTTCTGGGCAGCACTGTAGTTTTGAAAGTGATGATGGCGGTACGTGTGTTATATGTTTCCCCATTTTGTCCCTTTCGCTTCATGATGTAAACATCGGTGACTTTTTGGGGTCGAAGACCTTCTAAGAGTTCTTCTTCCGATAAAAACTTGCAGGCGTCACATCTGATGATGCCTTTAGTGCTGTTTAGAGTTTTAGGTTCATATATGTTCACTTTAATATTATCAGTACCGTGATTAAGGTTGAGCTTTTTTAATTTATTTGCTTCGGTTTGGTTTTTTAGGCGCATAAGAATTTTACCATCCCGTAGCATTGTTGTTTACAATGGCTTCCCTCCCAACGCCATCTCGGTTGCTTTCGCAAATAGAAAAGGATTGTATTTTGCCAGGCTTTTACCCTTGGTATCACTTTCAATCACCATAAATACCTCTTCAGTCCTGGACGATTCGTCGAAGTTGAGGTTGATTCGCTCCCCTCTTATTTTCCTTTTTTTCCTCGAGTTCCTATTCGGCGGTTCTCCCAATATACTGAAGTAGGACCCGAAAGTCCTGCTTCCTCCCGGGTCCACGACCCCCATCTTCTTCTTTACACTTAACCACTTATTATTTTTTTTTTGTACTAAGCAAAAAAAGTTAAACACTTTGTATTATTTTTCGTAATTTTTATTTTATTGCTCCGATTGAAAAAAAAAAACGGTTTGGAGATGTGTATATGCTTTAAATCGTATGCGCTGCTTGACGGTTTGACTTGGAGTGTACGGTTAACGGTAGATCGACCAACATCTCCATCGACCGCCTGAAGCCCTGCTATTCGCTACAAGAGCCGACACCTGTGTCGCAGCCAACGCCTAAGGTGTTATAAATGACAAGGTGAAGTTGTTCAGAGTAAAATGACATTTCTCGACTTGACATTTCTCTTCCGGGGGCTCCGGTATAAAAATCGGGGAGGGGTGGTGCGGGGTAATGAAATTTGTATGCAGAGAGTGACAGATGTCCCCCACAATGTCGCCCAGCAAAAGCGATAAAAATCAACCTTCTAAATACATTATCCTTGGCCAACGCCGCCACCACCTGCCCCACCACCACCAGATACATCGTCATCTCCGAACGATTTCTCGACCGGTGTCACTCGTTCACAGCGTCGCGTCATTATCCCGCTTCGTTTCCGGTAACACCAGTCTGATGGGGGAGTACTGTGGCGACCACGGTGTGGCCCTACCACTGTTCGGAGCTGACCTCCGGTTGTACACACCGCCCACGGTTAATCCAGGAAACGTCAGCCTGACATACACCGCGCACGGATTAACCGAAGACGTCAACGTGACATAAGCCACGAGGCCGCGCAATACACTTCCGCCTCATCTTTTATAAAAACCCAGCGAACACTATACGCGATCTCTTTTCCCTTTATTCTCTTCTCAAAGACACATCCAATTTTTGTAAACCATTCGACACAGTATAAATAAATCTTGGCAATCTCAAAATCTAAAAATGGTCTACCGTTTATTCTGGTAGCCAAACACTCATTCGGCGTGAATGGCTCACCGAGAAACGGCCAGCTCGGCCGCGCCGATTGCATCCTGCTACTGCCGCTCGTCAATGCGGTGCACCTCGAGTGCATCGACGACCGGTCCGTGGAACAGGGCATTCACAGACGATCCAGGAAAACCAGCTGAATCCCATCAACCGGAAACCTGCAACCTAAAAAAGCCGGATACCAACCATACCATTTTTTCGATCCTAAAAAAAATCCCAACAACCGGAATGATATTATCCGCACCCTCACCGTCGATCTCACAGAACAAACGGGACGAGTGATTTCCTTTGCTTCGGATTGTTGTGAAAGTTTTCCACGTACCACTGCACAGTGGGCAAAGGCCATACAAACGCCAGATGAAAATCAATTCCTCGTGCTATTGCAGTTTTTCTTCATTCAATACAATTGCTCTTACTATACAGGGCAGTCCTATACTAAAATCGTCAAAACAGCGAATAACTTAATAATTATCGCTCACTACATTGCATTATTGCGTATTAGTTAACAGCATCGACAATAATTGTTAGGAATTAAAACGAAGGCGGAATAAGTTTCTTACTGAAAATAAATTTTTAAAGTATTACGCGCCAAAAAAGTACTGTTTTTTATGGTTGGTTTTGAAAAGAGCTGATTCCTATCTTACGACCTTTAAAACTGTTTTTTCTCTCTTCAGCTTTGATTTTTGCCTGTTTGTTTCAAATACCCGTTTATGACAGGTAGTTGGATACTGGTGGTGTATGGCTCCTACAGCAATACATGTCAAAATCGCTCGCGCTATTTTCAAGAAAAAGTTAAATAATTTTCGGGGTCGCGGATGGTCGCAGCTAATTTTAACGACAAAATGTAGGAACAATGTTAATCTTTCTTATAATATACGACTCACGAGTGAAATCGAGTCGAATCATAAAAAAATCACTCTCCAAAATGAAAATATCCAAAAATTCAGCAGGGATGTTTGGTTTTCAATCATTTATGAACTTTAAAAACAATTTTTTTGTAAAATATTCAGACATAGCATCAAATCATGGCAAAAAACCTTTCCAACGAAACATTAATTATCAAAATCTAAGCATTATATACTAAAATATGATGGTTTATGTTTGATGGTTAGAGATTTGCAGTGCCGCAGGGAAATTAGGAATAGACAGAAGCACGTGTGGTTCGGTTGAAGTAATGATGAAGAAGGATCAAGGTGTATGGATATTAGGAGGTGAAGTGCTTCAGAGCAAATTGACATTTCACGACTTGACATAACAATACTGGGGGCTTCGGTATTAAAATCGGGGAGGGCTGGAGGGGGGTATAGAAAATTGTATGCGATTTGACATAACAATACTCAATGATGGCGCCCGGAAAACGCGCTAACAATTCACCTCCTTAATAAACACACCTTGAGAAGGATGTTTTATTTGACACAAAATGGTCGGAGTTCATACAGCAGAGGTGCGTAGTTCGGACAAGGGTAATTCAGATTTTGAGGTGTGACAGCTAACTGTCCTGCGTTGCACACAGGGTGGTCCTGTGTCCAACATTATGTTCGGTCGAAAAATAGCTTCAATTTGGGACAAAAAAACATAAAGTTTACACTTTAATGGCCTATATCTCAGTAAGTTTAAGATAAAAACGTGAAATATTTTGGTTTCAACTAAGTTTAAGTACAGGCGGTCCCCGACATACACGGTTAATGGGGACCGAAAACGGCCGCAAAATACCGCGTGTCTTGAATTTCCGCGTAAGTCGAATCTCGTGATTTCCAGCCAAAATATCTCTAATTTAAAAGCAGAGCGAAAGGAAAATGTGATATGCGGAGCAAAGTAAATACACGTGCGTTCGGTTCAGTTAACAAAAGCAAAGAGGAATATATTCTGTCAGATTGACATATTGGTGTATGGTGTCATTTGTTGTGCAGGGTTTTTCGGTGTACAACTACGTCGTTCTATGTTTGTCCGTTAACACCCCTCCTCAAACATATAACGGTTCAACTCCCAAGACGGCTCGATGTTTGACAAACGATACCTGAGGAAGTCCCTTTGTTAAAATGTCTGCTGGTTGATCAGTGGTTGGGATGTAGCACAGCTTCACTCTTTCTTCATGGACACACTGCTTGATAAAGTGCAATTTGATTTCAGTGTGCTTGAGCCTTTTCGACGAACCATTCGAATTTGCTATAGCTATAGCTGACTGATTGTCTTCGAAGACTTCTACAGGTAGATTATCTCGAAGGCTCAGCTCCTCGAATAGTTTGCATGTCCACAGTACCTCACAGATGCAGTCGGATAGAGCTGAACATTCTGCTTCAGTTGATGACAATGCTACTGTCCGCTGCTTTTTAGTGCTCCAAGCAGTAGTTGCCCCATAGACTTTAATTAAGCAACCTGAGGTGGAACGCCTATCCATCACATCTGTTGCCCAATTCGCATCTGCAAATCCAATTATTTGACGACATGTAGGATCGCTTTTCTTGTAAATTAGCCCATAGTCAATTGTGCCCTTCAAGTAGCGAAGAATCCTTTTGGCATGTTTCCAATGTTCTTCCCCGGGATTACTCTGGAACTGACTGAAGTAAGAAACCGCAGCACTTATGTCAGGACGAGAAGTTATTGTCAAATAAGTGAGACAGCCGATCATCTCCCGGTACGGCTTGTTTAGGTTTTGATCGATTTCTGACTTTTTCAGCTGTAGGTTCGGTTCCATTGGAGTAGATATTGGGTTACACTCTTCCATTCCGAAACGCTTCAATACAGCATTGATGTATTTCTGCTGACTCAGTTTCATGATTCCATTCATTGGCTCTCTTTCAATGCACAGGCCTAAGAACATTTTAGCCTCATCTAGATCTTGCATTTTGAATTGATTGATTAACATTTGTTTCACGGTTTTGATTTCCTGAAGGTTCTTTGCAATGATAAGCACGTCGTCAACATACAACAACACGTAGACAGGACCAAGTTTGCTTTCTCGTATGTATAGACAGCTATCTTCCAAGCATTGACGAAAACCACAACGTGAAATGTGTTCATTGAAACATTCATTCCACGCCTTAGATGCTTGCTTTAGACCGTAAATGGATTTGTTGAGTCGACATACTTTATCCCCCTCCTCAAATCCTTTAGGTTGGCGCATGTAAATTTCTTCTTTCAATGTCCCGTTGAGAAAGGCAGATGTTACATCCATTTGATGAACAGCATAATCAAATTGGTTTGCTATAGCAAGCATTGAGCGTACAGTCGACATTTTTACTACAGGTGCATAAGTTTCCGAAAAGTCGAAACCATATCGCTGTGTGAAACCTTTGGCGACTAAACGTGCCTTTCGTTTTTCCACTTTTCCATCCGGTCCAAATTTGAGACGAAAAACCCATTTACAATCCACTGGTTTGCGTCCGATTGGTAGGTCCACCAATTCCCACGTGTTACTTTCAGCAAGCGATTCCAGCTCTTTATCGATAGCTAGTTTCCATTCAGGCCAATCTGATAGCTTTTTCAACTCATCAATACTGTCTGGAATATTTTCAACAAAATTTTCAGCATTCAATGCATAGGCAAAACACAAATAATCGTCCAATTTTGCAGGAGGCTTACAAACTCGACCACTGCGTCGAGGAAGATCGCTTTCTTCCTCTTCAAGAGGATCTTGGTTTACGTTGAATGAATTATTTTCTGCATCATCAAATGTATCTTCTCCCGTATCGATTTCTACTGGTAAGAACGGCAATGTTTGCTGAAATTCTACGTCACTTTCAGCGGAATCAATGTCATTTGCGATTGGCATAACCGATGGTCGTTGAATGGATTCCATTACATTTTCAGCATGATTGGAGGCAGCCAAGGGGGTGTAAGGTCCAAGTAACTGACCATGATGGAGATTGACATTCTGATCTTCGGTATTATTGGCTTCATTGCTCATATGCCGCTGTTTAATTGATATTTCTTCGATAACAACATCTCTGGCGATAAATATTTGCTTACCATCCCATAAGCGATAACCACCACCGCCATAGCCAACAAAGTGACTGGTTTTGCTGCGAGGTTCCAGTTTGGTACGTTTTTCTTTCGGGATGTGGCAATAAGCTTTGCTTCCAAAAATACGAAATCGTGATACATCCGGCTTATGCCCATACCAGAGTTCATACGGCGTTTTATCGGAATTCAGTGCTGCTGTGGGGCTTCGATTCAGGAGATAAACGGCCGTCAGAACCGCCTCGTTCCACATGTTTTTCTTCAGATTCGAGTCAGCTATCATAGCTCTGGCTTTGTCAAGAATAGTACGGTTGAATCTTTCGCTGACCCCATTTTGCTGGGGAGTATAAGGCACAGTAAATTCCATTTGTATGCCCTTCATACGGCAAAATTCCATAAATCTGTTACCCATATACTCTCCTCCGTTGTCACAACGTAAACGGCTAATGGTGCTGTCGAAATGAGCTTCTGCCATGGCAATATATGTTTGAAAACACTCTAATACATCGCTTTTCGCGCAGATGAAATAAACTACACAGAAATGTGTGAAATCATCCATAAATGTTACAAAATAACGTTTTCCGTTCCATGAGGTTGGGTTCATATAACCACACACATCGCTATGTATCAATTCAAGCGGTCGGGAACTACGCGGCAGTTTATGCTCCTGGAAAGGTTGGCGCGTCTGTTTACCTTCCATGCAAGGACCGCATATACTACCCAGTCCATCTGTTGTGTTAATAGCTTCTTTCTTCAGTGCCAATCCTCTGACCATTTCGTCAGAAATAACCTTCATTAAACCATACTTGCCTATGTGTCCGTATCTTCTATGCCATAGCTGAGCATCATCCATTGCATTCTGCGATACTAGCGCTTTTGAATTATTTGGTTTCATAACCTCAACATCTAATTCATATAGACGGTTTAATCGGCTTCGCGTGCATAATTCATGCCCATCGCGCTTAATAACCGCAACATTTTTCGAAAAAATTACTTCCATTCCAAGCTGTCCAACGCGAGGAATCGAAAAAAGATTATATTTCAAATTGGGGACATATAGAACATCGTCAACAACATAATGCATCTGACGATCGCCGATTTTTGCTAGTATGTCCACTTTTCCTTTACAGTTGCTCTGTATGATTTCACCCGATGCGACCTTAATCATAGTCGGCTCATGAAGTGTTTTGACGTCTCGAAGAAATTCACAAGAATTGATCATATGATCGGAAGCGCCAGAATCTAGGATCCATTTGAAACCATTTCTATCGCATTTCTTTGATAGATTTTTGGAATCACTACATAAGAAAGTGACAGCTGTTTCACTTACATTCGCTCTTTCGCTCTCGTTGTCAAACGACCTTCTATTGTTTTGCATTGCAGCAGTTCTTTCTTGCAATAGAGGACAATCAACTCGTCTGTGCCCAAACTTTTTACAATAAAAACACTTCATCTTCGGTTTGGCACCTGTTCCAGCAAACGCCATGGAATTCATGCTGTCTCTCATTTCTTCAATATTCTCACGTTTCATACTTTCACTTAGAAGACGTGCCTTGACAAAGTCGAGCGTGCATTGCTCCGGTGCCAGCGTTTCCAGAACTGTTACAAGCTGACCATACGAGTTCGGCATTGTTTGTAGCAAATAAAATACGATCAAGCTTTCTTGCAGCTTTATGCCAGCAGCTTCCAGATCCCGCACCATCCGCTCGAACTCGAGTAAGTGCGCCTGGAGAGAACCGGACTCCAAAAACTTCATCGCTGAAAGCTTTTTCAGAAGATAGAACTGTCCCGAGATGCCCTTTCGGGCAAACGTGTTTTCAAGCGTTGTCCAAATCTGACGCGGGGTTTGCTTACCCTTAATGTACTCAAGCTGGGAATCCGCGATGTTTCGCACCAGTACCGATTTACATTTCACGTCTCTCTTCTTTCTATCTTGCAGTTTAATCTCCTTAGCCAGCCGTACTGCATCCGAATCAGTCACCAAAACCTGATAATCTTCTACCTTTTCCGCTTCCTCACGAACACAATCTAAAAGATCCAGCTCCTCCAGGAGCACTTCCATTCGGAAGCTCCAATTGTTGAAGTTCGCACCATCAAAAAGATATACCTTCTTTTCCTCGTCCATTCTACTTTCTCCGAAAAAGCTTAGAACAGCTACAACAAGAAAGAAAAATTAATCGCTTATACGTGATTTGGGTTATCCTGGGCCCATAACCTAAAAGCAGAGCGAAAGGAAAATGTGATATGCGGAGCAAAGTAAATACACGTGCGTTCGGTTCAGTTAACAAAAGCAAAGAGGAATATATTCTGTCAGATTGACATATTGGTGTATGGTGTCATTTGTTGTGCAGGGTTTTTCGGTGTACAACTACGTCGTTCTATGTTTGTCCGTTAACATAATTTTCGTGCAATTTTGCAAGTAGAGGATGATTTTAACCACCAAATTCATTATTTGATATGTTTCTACTGAATTGAACAGGTTAAAACCTTTTGAAATGGTATTTCACATTCGATCAATACGGAAATTATTTGGTACAGGCGGTCCCCGAGATACACAGTTAATGGGGACCGAAAACGACCGCAAAATACCGCGTATCTCGAATTTCCGCGTAAGTCGAATCTCATGATTTTTAGCCAAAATATCAATAATTTTCGTGTAATTTTGCAAGTAGGGGGCGGTTTTAGTCGCTTTATAAATTATTTGATATGATTCTGACGGAATATAACAGTTTTAAACGTTTTGAAATAGTTTTTAACATTCGATCAAAACGGAAATTATTTGGCAATTTACAATTGATGTGTCAAATCAGTACAATTTGTTCAACGAACTGTCAAATTTAGAAAACCGCGTATCTCCGAATCCGCGTATAAGAGGTACCGTGTATCTCGGGGACCGCCTGTATTTCACAATAGCTGTGTCAAATCAGTACAATTTGCTCAAAGAACTGTCAAATTTGGAAAACCGCGTATCTCCGAATCCGCGTATAAGAGGTACCGTGTATCTCGGGGACCGCCTGTATCTATTTTAAGAAAATGATTATGGTGTTAAACTGCGATGAAGTTGGTTTTTCGATTTTTATACAGGCGTGTGCCCAATGTGCACTGGTGGGTGATTTTCAGCTTGCTCGAGAACACCTGCATGAACCAGGTCTCGTAGAACCAGTGTTGTTAATTGTCGACATTTTTTTATGATATTCGCAGTAAGCGGGTGTCAAAATCATTTTTTGATCATGATATTCATGGTTACCATGACACGACTTTCCAAAAGCGACAATCATTTGTGCATTAACAATCAATGCTTTTGCGATGACATGATTGCAAAAAATGTAGAATGAATGTCATTTGACATTTTTCTATGAGAATCCAGAACTGCTTAATCGTGCGTTTACCGATACTAAGCCATTAGACCACTTGATATTTTCACTCAGTGAACCAGGAAAATGGTATTCTCTTACAGGAGTATAGAAATTCACGCGAAAACAAGAAAAAAGGACCCATTTTCGATGAAGATCTAGTTCACTTGTTGTACGGCAAAATCAAAAAGTCAAATGATTGTAGCAGAAAAAATATCATCGTGTCAAATGATATTTTTTTCCGTGATTGTCGAATGAATGCGTGGATCTAGAATGCGATGCTTCAAAAAGTATCATTTTGTAAAATTTTATGTCGACGACTATCACCGTTCGCAACACTGCGTAGAACCGGCGAAAACACTGCAGCGTGATCAGCGTCATGGCCATCATCGTCTCGGTAGGCGTGGTGCGCACCATACGCTTGTTGGTTGCCAACGTATCGAGGAAGGCGATTACGTAGTCCCGCGCTGGCTACATCATAACGGCAAATCCGGCCACCGACCAGAGGGCAGCAAAGACGTAGAAATGTATGAACCACGCCTTCAGGATCTCCAGCAGGGACACCAATCGGTCCGATGATCCCTTCAGTGCATGCTTGTCATACCGGAACGTCTGCCGGATGGTAGTGGGTAGATGCTTTTCGATCGTTGCCAACAGTCCACCGAGCACCACGATCGTCACGATAAGGTTGACGAAAAGAAAACTCGACCGAATATCGAACCACGGGAACCTGATGATAACCGCAACGAAATGTAAAAAAACCGCCATAAATAACCGCCGAGAAAGTGTTTGGCTTCGTTTCTGCTCCTGTCACTCATCAGATTGTGCTGAGTCATCGTTATGCAGTGCTCAACCTGCAATGCACCCACCGATAGTGCTAATTCGGTGTCCTGTGCCGGTGTTTGTGGTTCCAAGCATCACACCCATTGCACGGGGTTGTCCCGTGATTCTACTCGTGAGCTTGGGCGTAATAATCAGTTATTGTGGTTGTGCAAAACATGTCACGAGTTTCGCATTGGCACAAATTCACTTCTCACAAGTGAGATAGCAGCCCTAGTCGAATTGGTGAAAGCAGATATGCTCACCACAATTGACTCATCTCTCTCTTCTCTTAGATCGGCTATCAAGAGCGATTTGCTTCCTGAGATCCTCGCTCTCGTTGATAAGCGAGCACTCCCGACAGACAAAGAGAACGAAATTTTCAGGCGAGGGGTAGGTAGAAACACGCGGTGGGGGCCCGGCCCAAGATCGGATCCAAAGTCCGTTGTTTTGGGCTCGAAATTAAAAATGGCGAATGGAGCGCTACCACGGAGAGAATGCGCTCTCTTGCTTGCCTTTAAAATACACGAGGCGCTCTCGCTGTAAAGAACGCTCGCTCGCGCTGTTTCATCGTATTTTCTTCATACCCCTTCCTTCCCGTTTCTTTCGGCTTGCGCAGCGCTGAACTGGTACCCCCTCCCACTTGATTCCAACGAATTGCGCTGCGCTGGACTGACACCCCCTCCCGCTCGTTTCTTTCGTAGCGCGCTGTGCGCTTTCCTTCATTCGGACTTGGTACACCCGAATCAAAACAAAAACTTGAACACATCAAACTTGGTTTATATTTTATCACTTTTATTGCAAATAAAGGGGCATTTTCACACATAGCTTCACACAATCTTGCCACAAAATCACACAAATTCTTAATATAAAAAAATCGTCGTATTTCAAAGAGCCGTCAAACTGCGTGGATCCCGTTGTTGATGTTCGATACAGCAAAAATAAACATTGAAATAAAGCAGCGCATATCACACATTTAAGATAAATGGTGAAAGAAAAGCGCAGCTTCATTTCAATGTGCACAACACTTCAACACTTAGCGAAACTTCGATCGCCCGGGACTTAGGCTAACACGCGCGCAGCCTTTCACGGCGAACGCTTGAGCTGAACTGACGATTTCGTGTGGTGGCAAGAAGGGGAGCGCACAGAGGAACACTCGCTGCACTAGTGCGAGCGAGACACCGATACCCGCATGCCGCTGCGAGAAAACCAAACTGAGCGCGCAGGCTGAAAGTGAACGCACACATTCACACATGTGTAATTGTGTGAGTGCAAAAACTGTGTAGAAACCAAAACACGCACGCGCCTCCGCGTAATTCCGCGAATTTCCAACCGTCTCCCCATGCTTCTACATGCCCCTCGCCTGAAAGTCGCACACTTTTTCATTCTCATTGCTAGTAGGGCTAGCACCCATATTAGCTAAGCCGTCTGTCAGCAACGCATCGCGAACGCACATATCCACTAATGTATCGTCGCTCAATGCCACAAATACATCCAGAACGACTAAAACAGCTTCCGCTCGCCGTACATTTACTAACTCAACGGAGCTCACTGATGATATCCAAGCTGCAAACGATACCAACACTGTGGAAGATTCTGACAACTGTAACCACTACAATCATCGTACTAAGCCGACTAGTGATGTTAGTGCTGGAAACTATCGAACAAATACACAAGCATCTTCTGATCCTGTTTTGAACCAAAACACCACCAACACGGGCATAGCCGAGAAAGTATGGTTATACTTCACGATAATCAAATCGCATGTCTCCGCTGATGATATGCGTGTGTGGCTTAAAGCTGTGCTACCAACGGACGATATTAATGTTTACCGTCTCACGAAAAAGGATGTGAACCTGGACTCGATGTCCTTCATATCGTTCAAAGTGAGTGTTCCTAAATCTCTTAAGGAGCTTGCGCTGCAGTCTACTATTTGGCCAGTTTCACTTACTGTTCGGGAGTTTGTTGCTCGTGGCCTACCAAAGCAACGTGTACATGAAAGGGCTCTATTTGACCCTTCTGAGCTTATTTTGCATCGTACAAATAGTGAAAATTGCTCTTCAGCTGTGCCAAAAACTACCGCTCATCCGGATCATTTTTTGGAACATCGATCGCCACCCCCACAGCGCGGGATTCTATCACCATCCCAGATGACCGAGATCCTAGAGGCTATTAAACTGGAGTTTCCTCCCACACCGCCTCAGTTATCACCGGGGGTGGGGCTTCAATCACAATCCAATCTCAGCAACAAGAACCGCTCACCACAGATCAGCCCGTCTGCCAAACGGATAGGTCACAATTAATAGACCCATTCGTGATATATTACCAAAATGTTCGAGGCCTTCGCACCAAATACAATGAATTGCGCCTTTCTGCGAATGAATCAGGGTTTGAAATGCTTGCCCTTACTGAAACCTGGTTAAATGAATCGATTCCATCCAACATGGTCCTTGATAGTGATGCCTACAACATATACCGCTGTGATCGAAGCAGGTTAAACAACGAAAGTTCGCGTGGGGGTGGTGTGCTACTTGCATGTTCCGTTCGATATCCTTCTGTGGCACTTAACATTAATCAACCCACGCTTGAAGCTTTATGTATACGTGTTTCTTTTTCTAAGTTTCGTCTTTATGTGGGAATTGTTTATGTGCCACCGTATCTGAGCAGCGACCGCAACTATTAGGAATCCCTTTCTGCTTTCATCAGTGATGCATACATGCAAATGAAACCGAATGATCATCTTATCTTTCTGGGTGACTTCAATCAACCTGCGTTAGAGTGGTCGCTTTCTACCGCAGTAAGGCCAGATTCATCTTCAGCTATAAGACATTATGTGCCACATATTTCTTCGAATACATCCAGTTCCTGCTTTTTGGATATGTTAAACCTGCATGAACTCTATCAGCTGAACGGGGTGCATAACCATTTAAATCATTATCTGGACCTGGTGCTCTCCAACTCTGCTGCAGCTGCTTGTTGTTCTGTGTATCCTGCTTCGTCACTGCTCCTGCCCCAGGATGCCCATCATCCTGCTCTAGAAATTGCGTTACCGTCTTCTTTATTTAGGGCTAGTAGGGTTATGAATGTATTACCTTCTGCTCCTAATTCATTGAGAGTTCGTTATAATTTTCGGCTCACAGACTATCGTAAACTTAATTCAATTCTATCTCGTTCCGACTGGTCTTTTTTTTATCAATGTACATCGGTCGACGAGGCTGTCCAATCGTTTAATGCTTTGTTAACCTCTGCACTCCTTTCATGTACACCTATTTTTCGTTCCCCTCCTAATCCTCCCTGGTCCAATCGTACTCTTCGCAACCTGAAAAAGGATAGAATGAAATATCTTAGGAGGTATCGTCTGAACCGATCTGCTTTCAACTTTCGTTTATTTAAGTACGCTGCCTCTGCGCATCGACTATACAACAGGGCTCGTTTTGAGGCCTATTCGAGTAGACTGCAATCGCGTTTCCGTTCTGATCCAGCATCCTTCTGGCAATTTGTTAGGATTCGAAGAGGGTGCAATACGTTACCTAATGAAATGGTACTTGATTCTCGAACTGCCTCTACGCCTGTTGAGATCTGTGAGCTATTCTCTGCACATTTTTCCCAAATGTTTGAGCCACCAGTTAGTGACCCTAACCTTATTGAGGGTGGGCTACTCTACACGCCAGAGAACTTAATTAATCTCTCCGATATTTCGGTTAGCTCTGAAACAGTTGTACAGGTGTTATTTGGGTTGAAACGTTCTTTTACTCCTGGTCCAGATGGCATTCCTGCCTCTGTTTTAATAAACTGTAAGGACGTGCTTGCTCCACACCTTGCTAAAATTTGCAACCTTTCACTTTCTCTTGGGGTTTTTTCCTGCTCTTTGGAAATCCTGTTGGCTTTTTCCGGTACACAAAAAGGGATGCCGTAGCATTGTTTCTAATTATCGTGGGATAACCCAAACTTGCGCCACAGCCAAAACTTTTGAGCTATGTATCCTTCCAACCATACTTCATAGTTGTAGTTCAGCTATTAGCCCTAAACAGCATGGGTTTATGCCTGGTAGGTCTACTTCAACTAATCTCATGTCTTTTATTTCCAATATTTTTAGATCTTTTGGGGCCGGTACCCATCTTGATGCAATATACACCGACTTTCATGCTGCTTTTGATAGTTTACCTCACTCTTTATTATTAGCTAAATTGTCTTAACTTGGTTTTGGTGATGGCATTATTAGCTGGCTGTCCTCATATTTAAGTAATCGATCATGCAGGGTTAAAACCGGGTCGTACTTATCTGAGGAGTTTTTTTGTACGTCAGGTGTCCCTCAGGGTTGTGTGCTAAGTCCACTTCTGTTTTCTTTGTTCATCAATGATGTTTGTAATGTTTTACCTCCTGATGGTCATCTCCTTTATGCGGATGATATCAAAATCTTTTTACCTGTGTTTTCTTCTTCTGATTGTCTGAGACTTCAGCATTACCTCAATGCATTTGCTCATTGGTGTTCATCCAATTTACTTCGCCTGTGTCCCGAAAAATGTTCTGTTATTTCTTTCTCTCACTCTCTTTCTCCTATTTTTTTTAACTATACTCTCTCTAGCGCTTCCCTCTCTCGTGTTATGTCCATCCGTGACCTTGGTATTATACTTGACTGTCGTCTTAACTTTAAACTGCAGCTTGATGAGGTGCTGCTAAAAGCAAATCGTACCCTTGGGTTTATCTTACGTTTTACCTCTATTTTTAGAGATCAAAGCATCCTAAGAATCCTTTATTGTGCTTTGGTAAGGCCTATTCTTGAATATGCTAGTATCATCTGGAATCCTCCCACTATTGATGGCTGTTCGAGAATTGAAAGCATTCAGCGCCTCTTTACCAGGATTGCCTTTCGTCGTTTGTTCGGTGCTGCCTCACTACATCCCTATGAAACGCGATTGCAGTTATTCAATCTTCACTCTTTAAGCTTCCGCCGCCAAGTGTTTCAGGCTTGTTTTATTGGTGGCTTATTACTTTCTGCTACTGATGCTCCTGATTTACTCTCGTCCATCTCGCTGTATGTTCCCTCTCGTTCTCTTCGTCCACGTGATCCTCCGTCAATTGAAACACGTCATACTCTTTATACTTTCAATGACCCTCTTCTGTCCTGTTTCAGGTTGTTTAACCACTTTTACTATCTCTTTGATTTCGACTCCTCTCTTAACTCTTTCCGTAACCGCATTTTTTCTTCTAATTCCCTTTAATTATTCTCCTTAGTTTTCTATTACTCTCTTTTTTTTTGTTAAGTTTATGATAGTCTCTACGCTCTACTCTTGTTTTTTTTTCTTTTCTTTTTTTCTAGGTCAAGACTAGGTTACTAGGTTTTTCATGAATTATTTTGTTTATTTGTTAGTATTAAATTAGTTTTAAGTCTATTATATTTAGCCTTGATGGCGGATATTGTATTAAATAAATGAAATGAAATGAAATAAATGAAAACAACACCAATTTAAACTGACAAAAAGAGTGTGGAGCGGCCCACAGTGCCCAGGTCGCATGTTCGAACTGTCACTGGTTTATTTACAGCGCGGAATTGGGTTTTTACCCTTTGGTTAACGTATATTTCTAAAATTAACACATTAAAATATTAGTATAATATAAATAAACAACACGATATATTAAAACGGTAAGGAAGCGATACTGTCTCGTCGACGGTCGGTACAGGAGAGAGCTTTCTCCCGTTCGCTCTCCAGCATCCCGGTGCACACGTCATCAAGGTGACCAGCAACTGTCACCTATGAGAGGCACATATTTCGTGGTAAACACAGGCTCCCAACATCCCCCCTTCTTTAGATTCGCTTGTACGCTGCCATCCACTGAGGTGATCTTCGAACCCGCGAAGATCGACGTAGAGGTTGTACAGGCGAAGGCGTGCCACTGTCAGCCGTTTCAAACCCTGGCGAGGTCGGTGACAAGAACGCTTTTGCAGACCGCTGCGATGATGATGACGATGAAGTTGGGGACGATGACGATGGGGCTGGAGACGATGACGATGGGGCTGGAGACGATGACGATGACGATGACGGTGAAGCTGGGCACGATGACGATGGTGATGACGATGACGATGAAGATGGGGACGATGATGATGATGATGATGATGATGACGTTGGGCACGATGACGATGAAGAAGACATACAATCTTTTGCAGTTTCTGCCACATGTTGACTAGTAGTTTGATAAGCGTCTGGATAGTGGACTTCCTCAACCATGTTCCATGCATCTAACAACACATTCAAAGGCAACGACGTATTTGAAGTGTTATCCAGCTGGGCTGCGACCTTACTGGTGTTATTTTTATCAACTCGTTTCTGCAACTGGTTAACGTGTGAACGTATCTTCCTGTTTTGCTCAATAGTTACTTCATACATCACTCTACCGATGCGTCCGCTGATCATACCTGGAACCCATCTCCAGCTATTCCGACGATATTGCTTTGCATACACCAGGTCGTTCATCTTAAATTTTCTCGGATTACCTTCTGATACAGGATCTAATCTTTGTGGTGGACGTAGCAGTTCCAAGCAAGTTCTTATCTTTCGGCTGAACATCAATTCAGCAGGTGATTTCTGCTCCAACAGTTTGCTCGGCGTACTCCTGTATGTCAATAGAAAGGTATCTAATGCTTCTGATACGCTACTTCCCCCTTCTCTTATCTTCTTAAGCGCCCTTTTGAAGGTGTCGACGAACCTTTCCGCCTGTCCGTTCGACTGCGGATGAAAGGGTGCCGTACGGATATGCTCAACACCATTTGTGTTACAGAACTCTGCAAAGTCTGCGCTTGTAAATTGAGTTCCATTATCGCTCACGAGGACAGTTGGCATACCGAAACGTGCAAATATATTGCGAAGAATGCGAATGGTGGCTGTTGATGATATTGTCTTAGTAGGGATGATTTCCGGCCACTTTGAAAAAGAGTCGATCGCTAGCAGAAAATAATCACCCTCGATAGGACCAGCATAGTCCACATGCACTCGCTGCCACGGCGCATTCGCTTTCATCCAACAGATTGGTAAACTGGATACAGGTGATTTGGCTGCCATTGCACACTGTCGACACGATTTAACAAGGCTCTCAATCTCCGAATCAAGGCCAGGCCAGTACACATAGCTTCGAGCCAGGGCCTTCATCCGTTCTATCCCTGGATGGCCTAGGTGTAGCTGCTGCAAACATTTGTATCGCTGCGACGATGGTATTATCAACCTTTCTCCAAAAAGGAGACCATCACCAAATGTAGATAAGGACTCACGCCTACTGTGGAAATTGCTCAAAGTCCTGTCTCTCACTGCTGCATGTGGCCATCCATTTCTAGTGAATTCATACACCTTCCGCAATTGAGCATCATTTTTCGTTTCGCGTTCAACATCACTGAACTTCAACGGTAGGGCTTTACTCACACTGTTCACAACAGATCGTAAGACTTCTTCTATTTCAATGCTTGCTATCACGTAGTCATCTTCAGGTTTTTCATGTTTAGCTATTAGTCTCGACAACACATCGGCATTACCAAACTTGTCTGTAGGCACGTACTCCAATTGAAAATCATACAGAAGCAGCGTTAATGCATAACGCTGTAACCGGTTGGCAGTATACACTGGAATACCAGTTTTGGATCCAAATATTCGCAGCAGCGGCTTATGATCCGTTTGTAGTCGAAAATGCCTTCCATAAACCAGCCTGTGAAATTTGGTCACAGCGAATATAATAGCTAAACCCTCTCGATCTGGTTGACTATACTTTTGTTCTGTTTTGGTCAACGTCCGTGATGCATGCTGCACAACCTTGATCGACCCGTCTTTGAACCTATGACTAATAGTCGCTCCTAATGCGAAGGAAGAGGCATCCGCCGCAACTATTATCTCTTGACGCGGATCGTAGTGAGTCAGGAGCAGGTCTGATGAAAGAATTGCCTTGAACTGATCAAAAGCATCTTGACATTGTTTTGTCCACGTAAAACTCGCTCCTTCCTTAAGAAGACTATCCAGCGGATGACGTACCATACTGAGGTTTCTTACAAACTTGCCGTAATAGTTCACTGCTCCAAGGAACGATCTCACTCCTGTTACATCAGTAGGAACTTGCAAATTGAGGATAGCTTCAATCCTAGCAGGGTCTGGTCGAAGTCCCTTCGAATCTAACAAATGGCCCAAGTACTTTATCTGCTTCTTTTGGAACGAACATTTATCCAATCGTATGGTGAAGCCATATTCCTCAATTCTTTTAAGCACAGCTCGAAGATTTTTCATATGGGCTTCTTCATTTGGTCCACCAACCACAATGTCGTCCAAATAAACAGCAACGCCACCCAGACCTGCCAGCATAACCTCCATCAGCTGCTGAAAAGCACCCGGTGCTGTTTTCACCCCTGGGGGTAATCTGTTGTACGCGTACAAACCTCTATGTGTATTAACAGTTAGCAGTTTCCGGCAAACTTCCTCGACCTCTACTTGAAGGAAAGCATCCGAAAGGTCTATCTGGCTAAAAATCGTACAGGTGGCCAGACTTGCAAATATGTCTTGAGGAAGAGGAAGCGGGTATTGGTGAGGTTGCAGCATGTCGTTCAAGCCCGTCGAGTAGTCTCCGCACACTCGTATAGTTCCGTTTGACTTACGCACAACAACAATTGGCGTCGCCCATTCTGAGTAATCCACTTTGGAAATTATTCCATCGTTTTCCAGCCGTTCAAGCTCCTTGTCCACCGCTTGAAACATCGCACAGGCTACAGGCCGCTTCGGACGAAAAACAGGCGTTGCACCTTCTTTCAGCTCCAACTGAATTTTCGCCTTAGTGCAGCAACCTAGCTTGCCGGAAAAAAGTTTTGGGAACTCCTTCTGTAATATTTCACTGCACGGTTCATCCAAACCAACGCGATTACAAACTGACGTCAGCGGCACATCCCAAAGGTTGAATATATCCATGGCATCTTTCCCAAAAAGTGCCAAATCCGCCGTAGTTACTCGAATCACGCAACTCATGCATTGTTCCGCTACGATCATGGAACCAGCAAATTCGCCTAAGCTGTGCAACAAATCACCAGATGCAGTTCTCGCTTTAACCTTTGAAGGTTTCAATACAGGTTTTCCAACATGATGCCACAGTCTACGCGAAATAATCGTTATATCAGCGCCTGTATCAAGCATCATTTCCAACGGTGTGCCATTGATGACAACTCTGACGCATCCACGTCCACTCCTGACCGTATTAACCGTCACGCTTCTTACATTGCGATTTTGCCGCATTCTGTTCGTCCACCGAGACGCTGCATTGCAAAATCCTTCCTTATGTCCAAACTTAAAACACTTGCTGCATTTATGATGCTTAAATGTGCATTTTCTAGCCCAGTGGCCTTCGCCGCATAAAAAACATTGCACTCTACTCTGCTTTTCCGGACGTTGGTGTAGCTTCCGACTACCTTGCCACTTTCCCTTAGTGCTTCGACACTTTTCTTGGCCAATCATTTGGACTTTACTTTCACCCGCAAGCAAGGTTGTATCTCTTTTGAGGTTCGTTAGTTTTTCACACAGCTCCGCTAGTTGTGCCAGAGTAATATCCTTCTTTTCTTCCATACGGCTCAGCAATTTCATGCGCACATCGGCATCCTGCTCATCTTTCAGGCCACACACGAAAATCAAACACTTCTGTGTCTCTATGCTGAGCCCGGCTAGTTCCGCTTCTTCGGTAGCCTTATTTATCCGGCACGAAAACGTAACGTAATCCTCAGAGCTCGTTTTTTGCATTTGATAGCACTTATATCGCTTGCTGACGCACGATTCTTTTGATCCAAACAGCGCGCGCAGTTTCACTACTGTTTCCTCGAAACAAAAATCACTTGCTTTCTGCGGCAATATATAACTGTTGTATCGCTCATGTTCTGCCACTCCAAGTTTCCGCAACAACAATCGCACCTTGGTATCATCTGGCAATTTAGCAGCATCCTTCTCAAAAAGCCCCTCGAACCGCCTATACCACGCAGCAAAGGTAACATTTTCCTCAGGATCGTACCGAAACTCCGTCACTTGTTTCGCCAATGATTCGACTAAAAACTCCGGCCCGTTCGGCTCACGCACGTTCATCGACGACATCATCCGGGTTAAAAAACTTTCCTGCTGCTTCATAAATGCTTCCTGCTGTTGGTGTAGGATGCTCTGCTGCTGCTTGAACATTTCATGTATCCAAGCGGTACTCGGATCAGGGACGCTGCTTTGCCGGTGGCTTTCATGGCTGCTCCGCGATGGCTGTTGGTCACTGTTGGGGTCATCTGAGTTCAGCATCGTGTATCTTCTAACGTGCTTTTGTGTGTCTACGTTGTCAGGCTTTTTTTTCTCCTCGTCGCCACTTTTGTGTTCTTTGGTTAACGTATATTTCTAAAAGTAACACATTAAAATATTAGTATAATATAAATAAACAACACGATATATTAAAACGGTAAGGAAGCGATACTGTCTCGTCGACGGTCGGTACAGGAGAGAGCTTTCTCCCGTTCGCTCTCCAGCATCCCGGTGCACACGTCATCAAGGTGACCAGCAACTGTCACCTATGAGAGGCACATATTTCGTGGTAAACACAGGCTCCCAACACTATCCTTTTCAGTTCTATCCAATCATTTTTCGTGGGTTTCGAAATTTTTTGGCTCAGGATCGATACAGGGGCTGATATATCTGGCCTAGTATTGGTTGAAATGTACAGCAATTGTCCTACTAACTTACGATATAATTCGTTATCTTCTAGAAATTCTCCTAGTTCGTGTTTTCCGTATCCCGTATCCAATGGAATATTCGAAAGTTTTGCATGTTCTAATCCACTTGATGCAACTACTTCGTTAATATATTTTTTCTGATTTATATAAAAATCACCAGATTCATTTCGCTCAACTTCAATTCCAAGATAATAATGAATGTCACCCAAACTTCTTATTTCAAACGATCTTGAATGTGTTTGAGCTACTTGATTGATAATTGTTTCATCTTTACAAGCAATTAGCAGATCATCAACATAAACTAACACATAACAGTGTATGTCATCCGTCAACTTTTGATATAAACATGGATCTGCATCGCAAGCACTGAATCCTTCCTGCTGTAAAACTGTATTCAAACGATCGTTCCAAATTCTAGCTGCTTGCCTTAATCCATAAATATTTTTCTTCAAATGGCATACCTTATTTTCTTCACCTTTAATTATAAAGCCAGGTGGCTGTTCCATATAAATCTCCTCCTTAAGGTTGCCATGTAGAAAAGCTGTTTTTACGTCGTATTGCTTTACAAGCATTCGTCTTTTTCCGGCAATCATAATCTACTCCATAACGCTGACTAAAACCTTTTGCCACCAATCGTGCTTTGTATCGACAAATGTTTCCTTTCTCATCTCGTTTTATCTTATATACCCACTTGCAACCAATTGGACGTCTTCTGTTTGGTGATTCAACTAAATCCCAAGTGTCGTTAGTTTTCAATGCATTTAGTTCTTCTAGCATTGCTTTTCTCCATTCTTCTTTGTCATCACTTTCAAGAGCTTCTTTTAAATTTCGTGGTTCTTTTTCTTCTGGTTTCACTGTACATGCGTATCGTGCTGGAGGTAGTCCACGTGTAACTCTTGTAGATCGACGCAATTGTTCTTCATTCGACGTTTCATCTGAATAATTTTCTTCCGATTCGGATATAGTATCATAATCTGTCTCGCTATCAGTTAGTATTACATCCCGTTGAGCATCATCATCTTCATTAGGTTGAAATTTAGTTTCTTCAGAATTATCGAGTAGTGACACAACTACTTCATTACATTTTTTTTATTTTTCTAAATTGGGTTGAGGTATTTGGTAATTGTGCGATTCTATAAATTTAACATCACGACTTATAGTAATCTTACCAGTTGTTGTTGTTTATTCAACCGCCTAGTGTAGTGTCTATTAACTTTACCGCCTTATCATGCAATTTACCACGATGCATACTTGGTACATGACAATATACCTCTGTTCCGAATGCTCGCACGTGTCCAAGATCAGGTTTTCGTCCAAACCACCTATAGTACGGGGTATCCTCTATAGCTTTACTTGGTAGGCGATTCTGTAAATAGTTTGCTGTATTAATTGTTTCAATAACATTCGTTCAAACCTGCATCAATAAGCATACATTTTGCCATTTCAACTAACGTGCGATTCTTTCTTTCCGCTACTCCATTTTGCTGCGGGGAATAAGGGGCTGTTAGTTGCTGAATTATTCCCTGATTTGCAAGAAAATCCTTGAAAATCTTTCCAGTAAATTCACCACCGCGATCAGATCGTAATATTTTGGGTTTCTTGTCAAATTGAGTCTTGACCAGTTCAACATATTGTTCAAATTTTTTTATTGCCTCGGATTTTTTATGTAACATATAGATGACTGTATATCTGCTATAGTCATCTATAAATGTTAATAAATACCTTTTTCCTCCCAAAGTGGCATTGCGCATAGGTCCACATATATCTGTATGAACTAGATCCATCACTGCATTGGTTTTACGTTCAGATTGCTTCGGGAACGGAATACGCTGCATTTTTCCTTTCAGGCAAATTTCACAAATATCCGAACAAGTACAATTCTTGAATATAATTCCTCTTGATAGTTCCGTCATTTTTGAAATACTGTGACATCCAACATGTCCCAAACGACGATGCCAAACGTGTATACAATCAGTTGAATTAACCATAGCTACTGAATTTTCTTCTCTTCCTAGGCATAATACGAACAAATTACCAAATATCTTAGCTACTGCACCAATTATTCCACCACGTTGGATTTGTGCACCAGCCTGGTTAAATGTAATGGTGTATCCTTCTTGTACTAGACGTTTCACTGATATTAGATTTGATTTCATACTCGGCACGAATAGCACATCCTTTAACGTCACAATTCGTTCATTTCCGCTTCCATCCAGCACGATCAGCCTACCTGATCCACATCCTTTTGATTTTGATTTCATTCCATTCGCTACGCTTACTTCTTCATCGAAAGTTTCATCCAAAATCTCAAAAAAACTTCTTTCATTCGAGATGTGACAAGTAGCGCCACAGTTTCTCTGGTAGAGATATTTTTCTGGTTGTAAATGCCCAATTTCTCCGCTATCTTCCTCTGATATAATTGAAACAACATTGGCTTTTTCTCTGTCACTAACCTGCTGATTTCTCTTTGCTGATTTGAAGTGCTGTTTCCGTTAATTCAAAATCAGCTCGATTTTTTTGTTTTTCCACTCGTCAATAAGCTTTCCCTTCACTAAATTCAACGTCAAGTCTTCATCCGGACGAGCTTCTAATGCTGTTACAAGTACATCATACTCCTCGGGAAGACTACTAAATAAAATAGCAATCACCCATTGGTCATCAAGTATTTTTTCAGGAGACAAATTATTCAATTTTTCAAATAACTCCGTTAGTTTCGTATTGTGTGCATCCATATCGCCACCTTTTTCTAAACGCGAGCCACAGATTTTTCGCATTATCGGTACCTTCGTCGTCATAGTTTTCTTCACATGGAAGTCTTCCAGTTTTTTCCATGCATCCGCTGCATTGCTCGCCTTTTTTATATGAATCAACTGGTTGTCTTCAACGCATAATCCAATATGAGCCATGGCCAGCTCATCCAGTTTACTCCAAGCTGCCGTTATTGGTTCCGGTTTCTCTTCTTTCACGACTGACCAACATCCTTCCTTTATGAGAAGAAGTTTCATTCTGAAACTCCAATTCTCGTAGTTGGTACCATTCAATCTTGCGAACCACACTTTATCAGCCATTTTTCCTCGAAAAATCCAATACCTTTATCAGCGTAGACGGTCTGGGCCCATAACCTTTTGGAATTTTCTAATAAAACAATGGACACAACTTAAACTGTTCTGTATCCTTTTAAGTTACACAGAAAACTAAAACCGTTTATTCTATACTATAGTCTACTTTGATTCAACAACACAACGTTGTATACTATGATATCCAACAGTTCTCAACGTCAATGATATGACTATCAAGAAACGTATGCTCCAGTAGTCCGAATAACAACAGTGAGGACCCTACTGGCAGTAGCAGTGCAGAAGAAGTTCTATCTTCATCAGATGGATGTGCGGACCGCCTTTCTGAACGGAAATCTTTCAGAAACAGTATACATGCTACAACCACCAGGATTTGAGAGGGGGAAGAAGGTATGTAAACTGAACAAACTGAACAAATCCTTGTATGGTTTAAAACAGGCACCGCGGAGCTGGAATGAAATGTTCCACAATTATATGTTGACACTGGAATTTGTACGGTCAGCATATGACAGTTGTTTGTACACTCGGAAATCTACGAAAGCTGTGATGTATCTAATCCTATACGTCGATAATATAGTTTTGGCATCCACTCTTTGGAGGAAATTCGGTTGGTAAAGGAACAATTGAAAAGGAAATTCGAAATGGACGATATGCAAGAAATAAGCAACTTCCTTGGAATGAAAATTGATTACGACATGGCTCGAGGTACGTTAAAAATTAATCAATCAAAGTACGTGAAGGACTTGTTAAAAAGATTTGGTATGGAAGATTGCAAACCATCGTTAGTACCCCTAGAAACCAATTTGAAGTTAACACGCAACCATAACATGGAGGGAACAACACAGCATCCGTACTGTAAACTTGTAGGATGTTTAACCTATTTGATGATTACGTCTCGTCCAGACATTAGTATTGCAGTTAATTATCTTAGTCACTTTCAGAGTGGTGCAACAGATGAACACTGGACACATCTAAAACGTGTACTAAGGTATTTACAAGGCACAAAGGATTATTTCCTAGAATATCGACTTAATCAAGAGGAGCCAATTGTAGGATTTGCTGATGCAGATTGGGGTAGCGACATGGAAAGTCGTCATTCCACAAGTGGCTACATATTTCAAATTTTTGGAAACACTGTTCTATGGACCACAAGAAAGCAAGGAACCATTGCATTGTCATCAACAGAAGCGGAATATGTTGCGTTAAGCCAATCATCCTGCGAAGCAATGTGGTTAGAAAATCTGCTTACCGGATTTGGCGTGCATTTGAATACTCCGTTAATTATATACGAAGACAACCAGTCGTGTATGTATATTGCCGAAGAGCCTCGCGAACAAAAACGGATGAAACATTTAGACATCAGATACAACTTCATACGAGAATGTATCCAGAACGGAAGAATCCAACTAAAGTATATTCCAAGGGAAAACCAACTTGCGGATATGTTTACGAAAGGGCTTTCTTCAGCAGTTTTTACGAAACATCGATTTGCGATAGGTCTAAGAGGGGGTGTTGGAAAAACAAAGTAGACCATTGCATATACGACGGGTATAAAAGAAGCAGCTTCAGTGATGTAGTAGTTTAGTATAATAAACTGTAGAGACACATTCTAAACTCTTTAATAATAATTAAATCAATACAATAATAAATAAATAACATTAGATTCACCCAAATGATTCCCACACTTAGCGTTGCCCGAAACAGACGTGTTTTTTTGTTTGCGGAGCTCGAGTGGCGTATATAAATCGTTCAGAGTTGTAACAGTGTTAGTGTCCGTGCAGAACAAGGCACTACATTGCCGAGCTTTAAAAAAAATCGCTCACCCGATTCATCGTCATGGATTGTGGTAAAAAGCGACGTGGAAGACCACCAAAAGCATCAACAATACGTCACAATATTGGCAACAACAATGTGACGGTAGAAACCAGAAATTCGTTCGAGTTACTAAGTGATAGCGAAGATCTTCCTCTCTCCTCGTACAATGCGAGAGCAAGTGTGCGTAAAACCGAACGTGTACCTCCAATCGTCGTGACCGGCACATCTGTAGGCGATGTCCATCGTAAAATAACTGGTGTTGGTGTAGTTAATTACACAACAAATACTACCGTGAAAGGTATCGTAGTGCATGCTACAAACACGAGTGATTTTCGTAAAATAATAGAGGAATTCAAAAAAAAACTTCGACGCACTTCTACACGCATCAGCTTGATGACGAAAAAACCACAAAAATTGTCATCTTTGGCCTCCCAGATTATCCTTTGGAAGAAATCAAAACAGCACTGGAAGAAGTGCATGTAAAACCAACGGCGATAAAAAAATTGCAAATTCGTAGAAAGAAATTCAACGATCAGATGATGTATCTATTACATTTTGTGAAGGGTTCAATAACCCTTAGTGAACTCAAAAATATTCGAGCAGTGAACCACCATCGCGTATTTTTTGAATATTACACATCTGCAAGCGGGCCAATGCAGTGTAAAAATTGGCAGCGTTATGGTCACGGTAACGCAAACTGCCACCGCCCACCTGTGTGCGTGAAATGCGCTGGTTCACACGCATCCAAATCCTGTCCGCTTAGCTAAACTACTACTAGCCCAGACGGTAAAATAGCGCCGACAAAGCTGCGCTGCGCTAATTGCGGTGACCACCACACATCCAATTATTCAGACTGTCCTACACGTGTAAGCGTAACTAAAGCAACTAAAGCGCCACCTAAGGCAGCGCTCTAGCAGCAATCGAACACGACATCGAACATGAAAATATATGGGATTTGACATGTTCGATTTGATAAACAACAAATCGAACATGTCAAATCCCATACATTTTTCATGTTCGATGTCTTGTTCGATTGCTGCTAGAGCGCCGGGTAAGACGAAAGAATTCAAATACAACGAAAACAGTTTCCCCTCAATAGGAAATCCGCCCAAGCCACGCCAAGTGACGATTAACTATTCAAATGTGTTCAATTCAAAGAAAAACACTTCTACAGGAGATTTCGACATAAATTTTGAAGAAATAGGCCAAATTGTCGGAGACGTATTTACACATTTAAGCGAATGTCGCAACAAAAAATATTTAATTTCCGTAATAGTACAGATAACAGCTAAATATTGTTCCTCCAATGGCAAATAAAAAGGGTTTAAAAATCATGTATTGGAATGCCAATGGCATAGCCAGCAAACAACATGAATTTTTCAATTTCATGGATGCAAATAAGATACAAATAGCAGCTCTGAATGAAACATTCCTTAAATCTAATATGCGTTTTTCACATTGCAATTATATTATACATAGACTAGATAGAGAAACTACAACAAAAGGTGGTGTAGCTATAGTAGTCAGTAAAAATATCACCCATAAATTACTTCCTTCATTCAAATTGAAATCACTAGAAGCCATAGGCATACAGTTACAAACTGATAGAGGAAAAATAAGTATAATATCAGTATATAATCCTGGAGCAAACAGAGATTGTGAGAGTTTTAAAGCAGACGTTAACCTATTGAGTGCTATCCCAAACAGTTATTTCCTTTGTGGCGACTTTAACGCTAGACACAGGCTATGGAATTGCCAAAGTGCAAATCGGATGGGAAAAACCCTTTTTGAAACTTTACTGTTACGTTCGCAATTATTAAATTCGTAACGGACGTGTCAAATTGTAAATTCGCGTGGTGCGAGATCACCTTAATCTAGAAACCGGGTACGCTGCGTGTAAAAGCGGAATAAATATGCGACACATACATATACTAACATGCGGCACTCACGCGTACGTACACTTATGTGCTAATTATCCTCGGAAAGGATACACTAACACCCTAAAAATGTATGGGCTTCCGGGGGTATAAAAGGGACCGAACTTTTAATAAACAAACCATTCGGATTTTGCAACTCTTAGAAACCTCGTCTTTTTTAATTTTGCATATTCGGATCAAGAAAGAAATCTCTCATCCCTCTTCACCCCCTTCTGCGGCATAGGCTCCTCAAATTACTTGAGAGAGCAACTAGCGGGAAGGTTTATTATTGGTGTTGAACGGTTGAGAAGATCGCTGTTACCCGAGCGGGTTTGATTTACAAGGCCGCATCCTTCGCGTGGCCCACAGATCCGTTCGCCGTCGTAACATTTGGTGGCTCCAGAGAGGAATCTTCGGCGGCGCTCTAGCAGCAATCGAACACGACATAAGACACGAACAAACCCATATAATCATATGGAGGTGCACTGTCAGACACAAACAAACAAACAAGACAAACCTCGAGTCGAACATGTCAGTTGATTCTGTCTGTGATGTTCGATACCCACCTGTGCTGTGAGTACCTTGGCTGTCAAACGCTTCACAGCTACAGTAGATAGAATTCAATGCGGGACATTTTCAAGTTTTTTTACGTAGTTTGTCTCTTTTTCTTCTTAAAATTGCGTACAAAATATTTAGAATAGCTATCAATAATATTTGCAATGCTTCACAATCAATTATAACATCAAATATACAGGTTTGAAACGTATAAAACTATTACGTGTACACAATGCATGTATAAGCACTGTATGTGTTTTGGCATGGACGTTTGTTTACATTTTTCAATAATAAATTTGAATGATTTTTATGTTATTTTTGATATGAATAACTAGTATATTACTTGTTGAATCTTCCCCCTGCAGATGGATGTTCATTTAAACTATGAAAATGCTTCATTTTCGAGTTGATAAGATAGGCGTATTGCAGTGCATCATGACAGGTCTATAAGACATCGAACAGCTGACAGAGCACCTATCGAACAGAGTCGTGTTTGTTTGTCTCGTTCGATTGGTCCCAGAGCGCCGCCTTCCTCACATTTGTATGGTAGAGAGATTTGCCCGTGGTATGAAAGCTTCCGCAAATTCTCTAGCCCTCCACATTCTCACCGAAGAGAAATTTCTTCGCTCCTAGACGAACCTATCCTCGCTCCAGAGGAAGCACTCACACTAGGAGGAAGACAGCATCGCTTCCGATAGGATTGCTTCCGCTCTCCACCTACGCACTCACGCATACGGCTCCATTAACACGTGTGCAGCTCCAGCGAGCCGCGTATGCGATACGTGAGAGAGCACTACGAGAGAGCTCCAAGGGAGAGCCCTTTGCGCACCGTTGAACCTGTGCGACATCGCACACCCACACCACTGATAAAAATCTGTGCACTATACACGCACACGAACTCATCGGCACATTAGCTACGTCATGACTACGAAAAGAAACCTTACCCCGTTCTTCGATAACGACAATGGTAGCTGCCGCTTATGCAGCCGGATTGATGATCCCAATATGGTCCAATGCGACGAATGCGATCGCTGGTTCCATATGGCATGTGCCAAACTGAACCGGTTGCCTAAAGCAGACGAACCATTCTTGTGCATAAAATGCACAAAAGACTATGCTAAGATTAAGGCTCCAGCGTCGACTGGCTCAGACCAAAACACGGCAATTGCAGCCCTAATCGAAGCGCTTAAAGGTAGCAGCTTAGATACAAACACATATCTCAAACGCTTGACCTTTGATCAGCTACCTGATTTCGATGGCAAGGCCAAAGAATGGTTGGAATTCAAGCGTGCGAATGAGGAAACGACTAAGCAGGCTAAATATACAAATGTTGAAAACATGACCCGGCTTCAACACGCCCTTAAGGGAGAGGCGTATAAATGCGTGCACCGTCTATTTCTCGAGCCAGATAACGTGCCGGAAATAATTACGAAGCTCGAAGAGCAATTCGGCAGAGCAGAACTCGTGTACGACGAGCTGCTTAAAGACGTGCAAAACATACGTGTTGAAAATCAGCACAAAATACCTGATTTGTCCGACGCGATTCAGGACATGATCACTAACATAAAGGCAATAAATATGCCTATGTATTTACAAGACCATCGCCTCGTAAATGAGTTGGCTTGTAAACTGCCTACTGATAGACATCTAAAATGGATCGAATATAAATCCACCAATATCAAACCGGGTGTTCTTCCATCGCTGGAAGATTTTGGCAAATGGTTGCTGCCTCAAGCAAAGGTACTTAAAGAATTGCCAAAACGGCCAGAAAGGCCAAAACACTCGATGAACGTTCACCAGTCTTCAGCGCACAACACAAAAAGACCGTTCAATCACAACCACTTTGGTAACGCACAAAACAATTCACCGGCCACTAACACATACGCAAGAAATGCAATAGATTACACCGCACAGAATTGCACAGCCGCACGAGAACGCGGCCCACATCCATGCGAAGAAACGCATCACCGTTTGCACTTCACAGCCGATGCGGAGGAGAATTGTCATCAAGAACAAAAAATACTTTACCAAATTGTTCCGGTCGTGTTACGCAACGAAGATAAAACGCTGAAAACATTTGCATTGTTAGATTCAGGGTCATCATTTACGTTGATCGAGGAAGAAACAGCTAATCAGCTTCAGTTAGAAGGGCCGACTGAGCCGATTACGATGACGTGGACACAGAATTTGTCCATACGAGAGAAAGAAAGTAGGAGAGTAAGTTGCCTAGTGAAAGGAGAGAAGGAGAAAAAAGAACGGGTCTTGGAAAAAATGAGAACCGTGAAAAATCTCCAGCTCCCGAGGCAATCAATCAATTGCAACGTTCTCAGAGAGAAATGTTCTCATCTGAGAGGAATTGACATCAGCGATTACGAGAGCGCAAGGCCAACTATAGGGGAAAGCGGGGCAAAATGGGCATGTTAAGCAGTTTACTGAATATTCCATTGAATATGCCACAAAACACAATTATTCATGCATTATTGTATGCCTCCACTATTTATCTATGGATTAAAATTGCCACATAGAATGAAAACAACTTAAAATCATGAAAACAGTGTAAAATAAAAGTTGATGTTTTACGAGAAGCTATTTTGACACGCGGGGTAAAATGGGCATAGCCCTGGGGCAAAATGGGCATATGTAAATAAACAGTGAAACGTCAAAACACTGGGGTAAAATGGGCCACAACAACTGCGCTTAGGTAATGGTCTATGCTTTTGCGCACCGTTTCGTGAATTGTATTTTCGTTCTATCTTTTGTTTTGCTGGTCAGGAAAGCCCTTAAAATTCTTCCAAAAATATGTTATCAAAATTAAAACAGTTTTTACACGTTTAAATCTACAAAATCGATTCTTTTGAAGCTGTGTCTGTTATCATTATTGAGGCGACAAATACAACACCATAGCCTCACCAAACGCCATTTGTCAAAAGTATCTGCCCATATTGCCCCAAGCGTAACTGCCCATTTTGCCCCACGTGAAGCATTTTTGTATTTTATGTTATATTAGTAAAAATACGCATTCGATCGCCTTGCTTTCTTCAGACAAATTGTATAGAAATATCATATCTTTAATAATATATAATGTAAAACTTCAACGCATCCCTGTGACACTGGGTTAAGCTTATTTTCGAAGTGACAAAAATTACATCAATATGCTACTAAACCTTATTTTGCACTTTTCTTGGTTATTTTTTGTGTTAGGGTTATGAAACTTACATGGTGTTCATAAAACACTCTAATGAATACATTTTGAGCATTGGAAAGTAGCTCTGTAGTCAAATAATGCTTAAATAGAGGGTGCCCATTTTGCCCCACATGCCCATTTTGCCCCGCTTACCCCTACTAGTGTTGGGAATTTCGTTAAAAAAAAGGAACGGAACGGAACTAGTTCATTTTTCAAAAAGAACGGAACGTGAACCTGGGGTGCAAAAGAACCGACCAAGAGCTTAGAAGCCAAACTGTCTTCCGGGGGGGGGGGGGGGGGGGGCAGTAAGCTATACCAGCTGTGCATTTAAAGATATAAGATATATATTTATTATCTAGCATTTTTTAAACTTTTTAGATGCGAAGACCATTTTCGGTCAAAGCCTTCCTGTACCACTAATAGGCTTGGCTATCAGTAACTTATTAAATGCCCATAGCAGGATAATCATCCCAGCGTATGGGATAGCGTTATTGAGTGCTACGAGTTGACGATTGTATCACGAAATTGACTAATTATTTGAATTACACTTACTATTTGAAACAAACAGTTTTTCACACAAATCGTTTACAAGATCACGGCACTCAAACGGTTGTCGAATGGAACAGAATGCTTCGAATCGAATGGCCAAATATTGGAATCATGCCGAGTGCCAAGATCATGTGGACATCGTGGCATAACAAATAAATACATTTTATTTTTCGTTGTTCATACTCGCATATTATAATACATCTTTTCCAACCCGTTCTACCATATTAGTACAAATTTTAATTTTATAATAGTTATTTGTCTAGATAAGACAAACTAAATTATAACAAAAAGTAGAATAGATGTTACAAATTGCACCATAATACCAAATGCAACACCATTTTTGGTTTCGCTTATCACGATTTTTATAAACGATACGCGACGAAGTGCGATGTATATTCCTGTGAGCATGGGAGAGTGCACAGGCAACACATACTGTATGCGAGAAAGAGTGAACAGTTATCTTGCATGCAGCAAGCAACAGCCGAACAAAGCCGGTTTTTTCAAAGAACGGAACGCACGAACGATAGCACCTAACGAACCTAAGCATGCTAACAATATTGAAGCGGCAAAGACCGGAACGGAGTGAACGGAAAGAACGAATTGAACGGAATGAACGGTAAGAACGGAATGAACGGAAAGAACGAAATGAACGGAACGGAATGGAATGAACGGAATGAACGGAACGGAACGGAAAGAACGGAAAGAACGGAATGAATGGAACGGAACGGAATGAACGGAAAGAACGGAAAGAACGGAATGAACGAAACGGAACGATTTTTTATAAAGGATCGGAACGGAACGGCCTACATAAAGAACGGAACTTTTTTACTAGGTTCGGACCGGAACGGCCAACACTAAACTATACTAATTGGTCTCGATCATAGCCATCTACTAATACCACTAGGGCGCAAAATGGGTCGAAGCGACGAGCCAATGGCAATCAAGACCAAGCTGGGTTGGACTGTCTTCGGTATGAACGTGAAAGGACACGAAGCGCCTCATAATCAGCCGATGATCCACTACGATACAGATAGTACGATGATATCAAAAGAGATCGATCGTGGAAAGGAAATAATCCAGAAACCGTTCGTGGAAACGGTACCGAATCGAGCTTGGTCCGAGGACCAGCGTATCGCGGAACCAGATGAAGAAGATCGCGGTATATCGATCCCCGTACTTCACCATCATGAAGCTGTGGTTCCAGATTCTTCTAAGGCACCCTTGCCATTGTGTGGAACACATCCCCACAACCCCTCACCACTACACACCGGTGTAGATCATCTTGAGCCCCCTGACATCACCACGCAACGATTTGTCGAGAGGGAAGTGCGACAACCCTGCCCAGGCGAATCGGCAGCGGTTCTGATGGAGATGAGGATCAACCCACAACCATATGTACATCCACCGCTTACCAACGAGGAAGACGAGATCCTGTCGAGACGAGGAATTGGCTCCCTGACTACAAAGACTCTTCGACACAGGGGGAGGCCCCACCGACGGAGGGCTTTGCTGCGGCCTGCGATTGGGCTAGCGAGCAACGCAGGCAGCCAGTGAAATAATCGCTCACTTTTTTATTTTCGTAATTCACGAGAATGAATTACGAGGGGAAGGATGTTACGTTCGCAATTATTAAATTCGTAACGGACGTGTCAAATTGTAAATTCGCGTGGTGCGAGATCACCTTAATCTAGAAACCGGGTACGCTGCGTGTAAAAGCGGAATAAATATGCGACACATACATATACTAACATGCGGCACTCACGCGTACGTACACTTATGTGCTAATTATCCTCGGAAAGGATACACTAACACCCTAAAAATGTATGGGCTTCCGGGGGTATAAAAGGGACCGAACTTTTAATAAACAAACCATTCGGATTTTGCAACTCTTAGAAACCTCGTCTTTTTTAATTTTGCATATTCGGATCAAGAAAGAAATCTCTCATCCCTCTTCACCCCCTTCTGCGGCATAGGCTCCTCAAATTACTTGAGAGAGCAACTAGCGGGAAGGTTTATTATTGGTGTTGAACGGTTGAGAAGATCGCTGTTACCCGAGCGGGTTTGATTTACAAGGCCGCATCCTTCGCGTGGCCCACAGATCCGTTCGCCGTCGTAACACTTTACAAAGAGGAAATTTTTCGATTCACCATCCACATAACCCTACATACTTTCCCAGTGATGAAAATCGAAACCCATCCACTATTGATCTCGTTCTCACAAACAATTTACACCAGATAACATCACCACGAACAATAACCGAATTTACATTCGACCATCTTCCGGTTATCTTTGAAATATCCTTAACCAATAGCTTTAAACCGTGTGGCAACAGTATTCCAAACTACTCCAAAGTAAATGTTCCTTTACCGCATAATGGTAATAATGTTAGAGATAACAAATCTGAGTTGAATTTTCGGAAAATGAACTTAGAAAAATTTAGGGAAATCATAACCAACTCTGATTGGAATTTTTTAGAAATTAGAACCGATTCTCCCTCCACTGTGGACGTAGCGGTGGAGCAATTTAGTAATATTGTTAAGGCAGCTCTCCCTTTATGTTGTCCTCGTTCTAAACCCTCCTCTCGCCTTTCTTGGTATGATGCTACATTGCGATCATTAAAGGCGGATAGGACACGTGCCCTCAAAAAACTCGGTTCAACTCCTTCTGAGTATAATCGTAGAGTTTTCAAATATGCCGCTTCTGCTTTTCGTATTTATAATCGGGCCAGTAATAGGTTGTATCTTGGAAGGCTTCAATGCATGTTATACCGTAATCCTAAACTTTTTTGGTCTTATGCCAAGAAGCGTCGTAATCCCTCTTCCCTTCCTACTTCCATGTCGCTCGGTTCGGTCACTACAGACAATGCTGCTGACACCTGTTCCCTATTCGCTGAGCATTTCGCCAATGGTCTGTCTAGACCGGAGAGTCAACCTTTGACAGAGTCTGAGGGCATATGGCCTGGTTTAAACTCCGTCGCATGGGCTGAGGGTATTGTCAATGTTAATACAGTCTCTGAAGCTCTTAAAAAACTTAAGCCATCCTTCTCCCCTGGACCGGATGGAATACCAGCCTCGGTTTTAAAAAAGTCACCTTTTCTATTCGTCCCTCTACTGGTAAAATTATTTAACCTATCTTTGTCCTCGTCTTCATTCCCTTTATTGTGGAAGCGAGCATGGCTAGTTCCCATTCACAAAAAAGGTAACCCGTCTGTCATTTCCAATTACCGTGGCATCTCAATACAATGCGCAATAACCAAGGTATTTGAGAATATTATCCATACCTATGTGTTTAAACTCACCTCTTCTACTATTATCCCTCAGCAACATGGCTTTTTTCCTAACCGTTCTACAACAACTAACCTTATGTCCTTCACCTCTTTCGTATCATCCCAGTTAGAGTCAGTTAAACAAGTTGATACTATTTATACTGACTTCAAATCTGCATTTGATCGTATTCCTCATTCCTTACTTCTAAATAAAATTTCACAACTTGACGTCAATAATCTTTTTGTATCTTGGTTACGTTCTTTTCTATGTGATCGTTCCTACAGTGTTAAATTTAATGATATGTTTTCGACTCCCTTTTCATGTAGTGCAGGCGTACCGCAAGGTAGTGTTCTAAGTCCTTTGCTGTTCATAATTTTTATTAATGATGTCCGTACCACCCTCCCTCCTGAGTGTTTCCTCTGCTACGCAGACGACCTCAAAATCTTTCTCCCAGTTTCGTCTCCTAGAGATTGCATTTCCCTACAAAATATTCTTGATCGTTTTTCGTCTTGGTGTTCTAGTAATTCCCTCACATTATGTCCTGATAAGTGTAACGTCATTTCGTTTAGTCGTTCGCAGTCTCCAATCACTTACTCGTACGTCCTAAATTCTGTACAAGTCAATCGTGTTTGTGTCGTAAAAGACCTCGGTGTCTTGCTTGACAGAGGCCTCACCTTCAGCCACCACATTGACTCAGTTGTCAATTAGGCGCGGAAAACATTGGGTCTCCTAAAGAAAATTGCGTGCGATTTCTCCGACCCAATGTGCCTGAAGACTCTGTTCTGCTCTCTGGTCAGATCGATTTTGGAGTACTGCTCAGTAGTCTGGTCCCCTACAGCTCGAACCCACGTGGAACGTATCGAGCGGGTGCAGCGATCGTTCACCAGGTTTGCTATATGTAAAATCCTGGGTAGATTGTCCTCCCCCATACCTCCTTACGAGGACAGGTGTCGGCAGCTTGGCCTGGAACTATTGGAAAACCGCCGTTCCCATGCCCAATCCTCCTTTATTGCCGCATTACTCCTTGGTAATATTGATTCTCCTTCCCTTCTTTCTTCTATCCCTTTCTACGCCCCTAACCGTGTTCTTCGAAACCGCCCTCCCCTAGTGATCCCTTCCCGCCGAACTGCAGTGGGCCGTAATGACCCCCTTCTTCGTGCAATTCGTCGATTTAACTGTGTATATTCTATGTTTGATTTCAACCTTCCCTTATCCTCTTTCCGGTCCCGCATCAGAACCCTCCATAATCCCGTGCTGCCTTAATTTTTAATTTTTAATTTTTAATTTTTAATTTTTAAATTTTAGGTTCTAATTTTCTAAAAAAAAAATTTTTTTCTCAAATTTTTGATAATTCGTGTTAATTTTTGTTAGGTTAGGAACATAGGTAATAAGTATTATTTAAGCATTTGTGTAATCAAAAGGTAGACAAATAAATATGAATATGAATATGAATATGAATATGAAAGCAAATTGGACAGGGTATCAAAAATACATTTCCCAACAAATAGAGCTGTCAAACTTGAATTTAGCTAAAATTAACAATGAAAAACAAATTGATCTCATGGTAGCCTATTTTTCTAAACTAATCAGCACAGCACATAGTAAATTTGTACCACTAACTAAAATAGACCGATATAAATTAATAATCCCTGAAATGAAATACAGAAACCTATTAAGGCGCCGATGGCAAAGAAATAGGTGGAACCATGCTTTAAAAAATGTGTACAAAACATTAGCAAAACAAGTTGAAGAGGAAATATCCCTGATCAGAAACAATGCTTGGTCTACCAACTTAGAAAAAATGAACAAACACGTAATAATACTAGGCTATGGAGATTTGTTCGGATCATGAATGGAGACAGTAAAACTATACCCCCAATTAAAGAACATGGAAATTTCTTACTAACAAATCCTGAGAAATGTGAAGCCTTAAAAGCTCACTTTGAAAACGCTAACAATACCACAATACAAACAAAAAGCTCTCAGGAGCGCTTAGTTAAAAAAACACTAGATGAATTCAACAACTTTCACTCCTTACCAGCTAACTTAGGTAAAGAATTAATTAAACCAAAAAAACTTTGTCAAATAATTAAGAAACTACAATCAAAAATATCAGTAGGTATTGATAACATTAATAACACATCTATAAAGAAAATACCGATGCAGGGAATAATTTACTTGACATTTATCTTAAATGCATGCTTAAAATTATGCTACTTCCCTAATGATTGGAAAAAAGCAAAAATAATTCCTATTCCAAAACCAAACAAAGATTCCAGCGATACTAAAAACTATAGACCGATAAGCCTCTTGAGTTGCCTGGGAAAAATCTTTGAAAAACAAATTGCTGATCGCATAAAAAAACACATTGACATTCACAACATTATCCCAAAGTACCAATTTGGTTTCCAAGCTGGACTATCCACAACTTACCAATTACACAGATTAACAAACACTATAAAATCACAAAGAGACAATAAGAAGTCAACAGGATTTGCATTACTAGACCTAGAAAAGGCTTTTGATACGGTTTGGCATGAAGGATTGTTATTCAAACTTGTATCCTTCAATTTTCCTCCAAATCTGATTCGACTTATCACTTCATTTCTCAAAACGCGAACAGGCTCGGTTCACATAAATAATATTACCTCCACACCGTTCTACCCATTAGCAGGTCTTCCTCAAGGAAGCGTACTGTCACCGATTCTGTTTAATATTTACACATGCGATATTCCAAAAATGAAAAATGTCAAACAATACTGTTTTGCCGATGACTTTGCGATTAGTTCCTCTGCCAAATGTCCAAGAACAATTATAAAAAGCCTAAACAAAGGACTAAATGAGTATGCAAGATACTGCAAAACATGGAAGCTGAAAGTAAATGAATCTAAAACGGAAGCTATTTTTTCTAGCGTTGCACAAGTAGAAGAAAATTGCCAGATAGAAAATTAAACATTAATAATAATGAAGTGGAATGGAAAAATGAAATTAAATATTTGGGGGTTACACTCGACAAAAGGTTAACATTCAAAAAACATATTGAAAATAGAATACTTTCTGCAACAAAAACCTCATTATCTCTATATAGCTTTACTACAGGAATTCAAAACTAATCTTAAAAAATAAGCTTTTGCTTTATAAACAAATCCTACGACCTATATTATTATATGCATACCCAGTTTGGGAAAAAAGTGCCTCTACGCACTTAAAGAAAATCCAAGCGTTCCAAAACAAATTTCTTAAACAAATCCTTAATTTACCACTTTGGCATAGTACTAGTAACATTCATCAAAGAACAAATATGATAAAAATAATACAATATGCTTATCTACTATTAGAAAAGTATAAAACAAATTGTACGTCCAGCCCGTGGCGATTTGTAAATAGGTTATATTAAAGTAAATAGACTAGATTATAAATTTATGTGATAGAGGAAAGATTAGTGTAGATAAGGTTGAGACTAGATTCTCTTTCGTTATCATTTTTTCTTAGACTATAAGTGCTCAATGTGACCAAGGTTTTTTCAAAAAAACGTTTCCCTGCAGAAGAACTCCACTCTAACGCGATGGCTAAAACATGATCTATATCATGACGTGTAAACTGTTAAATTTATCCAGTATATTGTGTAAAAGGCACAAAAGGTCTAATATCAATCAGAGCTCCACTATATTGTAATTAAAAATAGTAAACAATGAAAAAATAAATAATAATAAAAATGAAAGCGAAAAAAAAAAGATTCACCCAATATTGGACACTTATCATACCTCAATATTGCTAGACAACCTATTAAAGTACAACGTTGAAATATTATACTCACATAAATCAAGTAGCCGAACTTAGTAACATATAGAGCAAAATATAACATATACATTGCCAATAGGATAGGTCCTAAATGAGTGGCACAACTATTCTCAGTGATGATTTTTTTTTTTTTTTTTTTTTTTATTAATTGCTCGGCCACGTTGGGTTACAGCAATAGTGCTTACTGACTATAGTATACAATTATTCACGAAGGAGTAGGAAGGAGTTTATGGTACGGAAAAGGAGCGAAGACGGGATCGGTAGACAGGATAGGAGAGGACAGCAGGAAGGGAAGGCGGAAGTGATTACATTAGTAAACGCTGCTACAGCTTGATTTATGTCATCATCAGTAAAGCACCAATCGGTACCGGCTAAAATATGATGAAGCTTTTGGTAGTCCAGTTTCCTAAAATTGAACATACGAGCCGTAGGTATTCGTTGAGAGGATGCAGGGCGAGAGTGCGTAAGGAGCACACTTGTCTCATGAGCAGGATGATGATTGTCTAGCGCGACGAGTGGAACAGGTGAAGCTATGACGGGGGAGCAGCGCTCCAAGAAGGCATAGCATTGGCAGCATTGGCAAATAGAAGGTCCAATTGACTTCCGCGTATATTTTTTATGCCAGATAATTGCGGCAAACCGTTTACCGACATTCCATCAAGCAGAGAAACATTTTCACGAGATACACCAGTAGGAATGAAGTGATTAACGCACGATGCAAACACATCCATATCAAGCTCAGATAGACAGAGAGGCGTAACTCGTCTAGTTTTGTGCGCAATCCTCATACTTTTTGATAGTAGATGTTCAATTGATCGATCGAAGGGATGAGTGAGCGAGATGCGCCGGGAGTGCTCTCGCTGCAAGTTATTAACGGCGAAAGAGAGTCGGACGGATTATGTGTATTAGATGCAGGGTTAGCTTCCATCTATTCGGGTAAAGTCGCTAGTTCATGAGAATCTTCAGCCGGATCAGCCGGTTACGCTTGCTGAAAGTACTGCGTATAAGGCAAGGTCATAGGACCATGATCGGGCGAAATAGTGAAATCAGCGTTTCGCAGTTGTGTCGTGTGGTTGATAGAAGGTGGCGAGGAAGGATGATCCGATTCACGATTAATAGGCGCAGAAGGTGCAAGGGATGCTGCTGTAGTGGGTCGCCAAACATTGACGGAGCGGGGATTTAGGTCGATGAACTCCTTAAAAGAGATCCCGCGAGGCCAGGTTGAAGCAGCCAAAGCAATAGCCCGGTGCGAATCCGGTACACCAATTTTAAAAGATACGTAGGAGAGCGTAGAAAGATCCCGGTCGCGTCGTACAAGGCTATATACCAAGATGTCGTCTGTCCCTATGTTAGAACAGGCCATTTCGCGGATCGCTTCAATCGGAGTATCAGGAGCAATACGGGAGATAAAGACCCAAGTCCGGGGTGGGCGTTCAGGAACGGTCGTAATATTGTTGCAGGACAACCCTGTACCCGATGACAGCATAGCGCGTGTAACGGTATTGGTAGGCGACGGATCGGGAGAGCGATCCAACAATCGACGTTTAGAAGAATTCTCACCAACAGCTTGATGCTTGAGCTTAGAGGCCGCAACTGGAATCGTGGTCGTTGAGTGCGTAGCAGGAATCGCAGAATGGTGAGCACTCGATGTAGTGGTATGCGTGGCAAGATGAGAGTTGAGCTTGTTCATTAGTGAGTTGAAGGAAGTGAGAAGCTCACGGTGCATGAGATCAAGCTCCTTGATGCCATGCTTAACTTCATCAAGCGTTGTGAGTAGTGGAGCCTGTGAGTAGTTGCGTTCCATTGAGTGAGAAGCAGTAAGTGAGTCGATGAAATCTTTCACGGAACGAATTGACGATGCTGATTCCTGTTTCATCAAAGCTATCTCGTTTCTAAAACAATCCAGTGAAGAGGAAAGTTCAAGTCGCAAGCCAGCTGATGCCGCCTGCACAGAACGTGAGGAATCGCGGAAATCGGACTGCAACGATTCCAACAGGTAGGCAGCGTCACGAGAAAGGCCGTGCGAGAATCGTAAAGTGTCAACGGCCCGCAAACGCTGAGCACAATCAGCGCAAGCCCAGAATAAATTTTGTGACTTCTTAAAATCACGGAGGAGCGGGGTTGAAAGTCCAATGCACTTATCGTGGTAATAGTGTTCACAAAGACCGAAGCACGGAATTGGATCGTTGCTAATAGCACCTTCACATTTCTTACAGATCACAGACGCCATCGCAAAATAGACCAAAGTTCGACTGAACAGTGAGTGATCATAACAACCGCAGGCGGATTGCAATGTTTATATGTTGAACCGTACAATTCACAGGTGCCGCACAAATTTGTGATACGTGAACGCGCGAGTGTAAATTAACCGAACTAAAACAATTCAAGCCTTAATCAACAAGAAAATCGCGGTAAAAAATCAACTTGGAAATAGGAGAGTGAGAGAGCACAACCAGCCGCTTTGAGTGACAAGTGACAAGTGAATGAAGGATTGTTATTCAAAGCAGAAATGAAAAAAAAACAGGCACTGATAGACCATTAAAAGCTTACGGTGTACAAGATGAAATTCCGGTAATCGCATCCTTTGTGGCGGAACTATATATTTCCGAGGATCGACCTTGTCTTATGGAAAAATTCTACGTGATCCCAAACGCAAGAGCATTGCTTAGCAGAGGCACTGCGATAAGGTATAGCGTATTGCAATTAGGTATGGAAGTACAAGTCCAGAACCGGGCAAGGAGTAACACTATAAATCTTCGGCCGGGTGAAATTTTAGCCGCGTTAAACGCGAGTGAATTCCCTAGTTTCAAGATCGCCCCCGTTATACTAAAATACGATAAGGAATTACCCCCGTCATGGAACGTCTTTACGAGCATACCCCCAGCGTTTAGAAACGAAACAGAAAGACGACTAAAAGACTTACTGTCGGCTGGCATAATAGAGCGCGTAACGGAACAGATGGATAGGTCATTTTGTTCCTCACTATTGGTGGTCCCAAAAGGAAAATCGGATATCCGACTCGTAGTTGACCTCAGAGGCCCTAATAGAAATATAATAAGGAATAAGAATGCCCACACTAGAAGCTATCCTAGCAAAACTCAATGGATCACGCTGGTTTTCGACAATAGACCTAACAAGCGCATTCTTTCACGTTGAGTTGCATGAATCTTGCCGACATTTAACGAACTTTTTCGCTGGAGACGGAACCTATAGGTTCAAGAGACTTCCGTTTGGCCTTTGCAACTCTCCGGATATTTTTCAAGAGATACTCGAAACTATCGTACTGGAAGGATGCAAGGGAACCATCAATTATCTGAACGATATATTAGTGTACGGAGAGAGTAAAGAGGATCACGACGAGAATCTGCAAAAAGTTCTCCAGCGTCTGAGTGATCACAACGTCCAGCTTAACACCACTAAATGCATATTTGGGACAAAGGCTGTTAAATTCTTGGGTTTCAACCTATCCGGTGACGGGTGGAGGGTCGTAGACGATAAAAAAAAAGCTATAGAAAACGCACGCAGACCTGAAACGATTGCGGAGGTAAAAAGCTTTCTAGGGTCGATGAACTTTATCGAACGGTTCATTCCCAACAGAGCAGATAAAACTACAAGGCTAAGATCTCTGGCTAAAGCAGATTGCTTTTACTGGGAGAAAGAAGACGAGGACGAATTTAACTACCTTAAAAAGGAAGCCCTAAACTCTATCACAAGACTCGGTTATTTCGATCACAAGGACGTCACTGAACTATTTGTAGATGCATCCCCAGTAGGCATTGGAGCAGTATTAGTTCAATTCTGTAATAGCGGTGAACCACAAATAATTGCATGTGCGTCCAAAGCCCTTACATCCACCGAGCTGAAATACCCTCAAACGCAAAAGGAAGCGCTCGCAATCGTTTGGGGTGTTGAAAGATTCTCGTACTACCTCATTAACATTTTCTTTACAATAAGGACTGATTCGGAAGCAAACGAGTTTATTTTTAGTGGTTCACATTGTATGGGGAAACGAGCTATCACACGAGCAGAAGCATGGGCGCTGCGCCTTCTGCCATATCAGTTTAAAATAGATCGAGTTCCTGGACATTGCAACGATGCTGACGCATTGTCTAGATTAATTCACAGATCACAGATAGACGACCCATTCGACGAAAGTAACGATAAACACGTTCTGTACTCACTGGACGCGGGAAGTATGAGTATCTCGTGGGCCGAAATCCAAGAGGCTTCAGAGAAGGACGAAGAACTTTCCGGAGTAAGATCGGGGATTCGCATTGGAAAATGGCGAAAAAACCTCATACGATACGAGTCAGAGGCAAAAAACCTGAGAGTTCTAGGTCCGTTGGTATTCAAAAATGATTTAGTCGTGCTACCTTCCACTCTTCGCCAAACAGCTCTCGAGGCCGCTCATCGGGGTCACATAGGATGTGGAGCTACAAAACGAATATTAAGAGAGTTTTTTTGGTGGCCTAACATGGCAAAAGAAGCAGTTAATTTTGTTAATAGCTGCGAAACATGTATTTCAATTTCAAGAAAGAATCCGCCTATACCATTAGCAAGTCGCGAGCTACCGGACGGACCCTGGGAAATTCTGCAGATTGACTTCTTGTCTCTTCAAGGCTGTGGGACAGGGGAATTCTTGTTAGTTGTCGACACATATTCCCGTTACTTGCAAATTTCGGAAATGAGATCAACAGATGCCAAGAATACTAATTCTGCCTTATTTAAGCTCTTTTCAGTCTGGGGTTTACCTTTGATCATCCAGAGTGATAACGGACCACCATTTCAGAGCACAGAATTTATAGGATGCTGGGAAGATAAAGGGGTAAAATTCAAAAATCCATTCCCTTGAGTGCTCAGTCAAATGGGTTCATCGAGAGACAGAACCAAGGCATAATTAAGGCGATGGCGACGGCGAAACAAGAGGGAAGAAATTGGAGATCAGCGATGAAGGAATACATATACGTGCATAACACACGACGGCATCATTCTCGGCTAGGCGTCACACCATTCGAGCTTCTAGTGGGCTGGCGCTACAGAGGAACTTTCCCTTGTTTATGGGACACTAAGGAAGCATTGGACCGAGTGACGGTACGCGAAGAGGACGCGGCAGCAAAACTGGTCTGCAAACAATTCGCCGACGAACACCGAGGCGCAAGAGAGAGACACATCAGTGCAGGTGATCGCGTCGTTGTGGCTATCCCACAAAGAATAAAGACAGATCCAACGTTCACCAGCGAAGAGTATACCGTCCTTGATAGGAATGGAGCAAAAGTAGTTCTCGTTAGTGATATAGGCGTAAAGATAGCAAGGAATGTTAATTTTACGTCCGTAAGGTGATATATGCGAGAATGGACGTTATCTCTTGGACTGAGAGAGTATGGCTTGCGCTGTTATCACTCATATAGACAGAATGTGTGTGTGTGTGTGTGTCCATACTAGAAAGAAGCAAAAGAGAAGAGACCCAACAGTCAAAAGCCGAAGATTTTATATTGACCTTTCACTTTTTCTATCTGTCTCTCGCTCTAATTTGAGCGATTTTCCCCTGATGAGTGTCCCCGAGCCTCCTCGTGTGGTTGTTGTTGTTGGAAGTTGAAACCGAAACCCCTTCGTGCGCTGCCAAAATCAACGAAGAACGAAATCGAGTGGCTCAAGCGAAAAAACGAAAAAAAATGACGAACGAGTGTGCTGTGACAATAACACACACACGCACAAGGCGACACCCGAAATCTGGTGCGATACCGGCTTTCAGTGGAGCAAGTACACACTCACATGCACACATGTGGCCACACCAGCGCTCTGTTCTAGTGCAGGCAGTTTTCTGCAGTCCACGGTGATACTACACACAGCCACGCACTTGGCGATACACGCTGTGTGGTGCGGTGCGGTGGACGTTCAGAATTCAGTGGTGCAAATACACACATGCATACACACACACGCTCTGCTGCGCGGTGAGATTTGTGTTCTGTGTCCAGTGGTGCAAATATACACACACACGCACTTGGCTACACACGCAGTACGGCGGGGTTGGCTTGGCAGAAGCGCATACACACATTCACGCAGTAGGCTTCACTTTCAGTCCAGTGAGGTTGGTGCTTGTGTGGTGTTTCAGCTCTTGATGGTCAGCGGATAAACCCCGTAAAAATGGAGATCATTCTAATTTAAGGTAAGTAAAAGTGATTAAAATTATCAACCAACATCCCCCCTTCTAATTAATATAATTTTTCTTCCATTTCATGTGTGTTTCACGGCGAACGGAGACAAAAAAAACCTGTGGCAGTGTCGTGGTGTTGGAGATGGTGGCCCGTACAGTGCAGCGAGAAGAACAGCGATGTGGAGCAGAAAGGCGCGACAGCGATGTGGAGCAGAAAGTGCTGTGCTGATTTTTCTCTGTGCGAGTGTAAAAAGTGTTTGTTAAATTATGTGCGTTAATTTAGAATTAAGTGCAGTGGTTATTGTGCATGTGTTGTGTTTTTTTTTTTGTATTTATGTTATATAAAATATTCAATAAATCGAATCATATTGATATAATGGTTCGCACTGTATCATTTCGGAAAGAAATCCTGGCAAAAAAGGGGGAGGGGGCTATTTTAACGAAGGGTCGTGCCGAACCCCGTTCGGGTTTTGCTTCGGCTTCGGGTTTGCTTCGGCTTCGGGACCCGACGGATCGGTTGAATAATTTCGCCAACTCAGCTTCAAAGCCAGCTTCAATCTCAGCGGATCTCTGAGTGCTGGTGACCGGTGGGGAACGCCGTTCTTTACCGGAACGAAAAGAACGCTGAGAGAAACAGGTTCAGACTTTACCTGCTTCCTTTGTACGTACCAAATCGGTCCATCGTATGAAAGAGAGCAGATGATCGTGCGTTCCAGACCGGATCGAAAAGAACGCTGAGAGAAACAGGTTTAAATTGAACCTGGATGATTTGTTTACAGCAAACCGGCTCATCAATACAAAGAGAGTAGAATGTCGTGCGTTCTAGGCCGGATCGCAAAGAGCACTGAGAGCAACCGGCCCAGCACAGATCACAAAGAACGCTGAGAGCAGCTGGTTCAGATCGGATCGATATGATCATTGATAACAGCCGGTTCAGGTCGGATCGCAAAGAACGGTGGGAGCAACAGGTTCAGTTTGAACCTGCTTGGGTTAAAAATAAGGATCGCGGTCCGGATGCTTGCATGCTGGAACGGATCGCACCTGGCAGGTTCGGAACGCAACGCGCATCACTAATACACACGCGAACATAAATACAGTTATAAACTTAACGGATGCTTTATAGCTAACTTGTGTACGCCGCGCTGCCCCGATGCGAAGTGTCCTCTGCCCAAGTAGCAACCGAAGCTTTTTTCTCCCAGTTTCAACCCCCTCATGTCCAAAAACTGCCTTCGCTTACTATTCCTATCCCGTTTCTACATTCTACAACGTTTGTTGCGTTCTCGCTCATCAGGGTGTTAGTCAATTCTCTCTTGCCACACGAAGAGAATTCTCCTGCACACTTCGTATGTTGGATTCTACCCATCCCTGTTGAACACACGTCATTTTCTTCCATCGCACTCATCAGGGTGTTTGCTCTTTTCCATCCAAGCCAAAGAGCGACTTCAGTGTGCTCTGAACCGTGGACGTGAGAGTGTGTGTTTGTGTGCTGCGTGAACTATTTTTCCTGCGTGAAACACTTTCCATACTGCGCCATCCGCGGTGTTCTTTCTGCTTCATCGGAGGACGAATTTTTATCATCTAATTGTTTGGGTAAGTGTCCTTTTCTAAGTGTCTAGTGCTATGTGACATTTATTCTAATTCTAATATTATTCTAATATGCAATGTTTTGCACATTACAAGTTTCAGATGTGTGCTGCTACCGCTAGCTGTTCCTAAAACTACTTAAAAAGTGTGACACTGTGTGCACAGGCGTTAGAGTTTCAATTGATCCTCAAGCACAAAGGTAAGTTTGTCACATCTTTAAATCAAGTGTAATCTTTTTAACAAAGTGTGTCTATTAATTGTGTACTTTCATCAACAGCCTTCATACAACACCGCGGTTGAGGCGCGCCAAATCTGATGACATCTTTCCTGAACCAAGCAGGCTGAACACGCGCACCACCACGGGCTCCAGCGCGGTGTGAAGAGGGAAGAAGAAAAGGCAGAATTGGAAACAGCCGCACCAGGCTTCCAACCACCGTGTGTGTGTATGTAAGTATGTGAGAACACATGTGTGAATCCTCTTGTGGGAACTGCAAAAAGAAGAGAATAAAGAGTGTGAAGCAGCTAGACTGCCGCAACCAAATCAAGAGAGTGAATTCTCATTTCAATCCGAAAAACTGGGAGAGAGTGATGACATGCGAGAGAGAATAAAACTAGAAACACGAGAGAGGACACGAAGCGCTTTCGGGTTTTTTTTCGCCTTCGCGCACTTTTTGCTTTATGCGCGCGAAAAAGTGAGCCTTGATCAGCGCCATGGCTCCCATACAAAGGCCTTCGGCTTTGCTATCTGGGTGCTCTTCGCGCAGCAGCCGAACGATCCACCCCGACCGATCGCTCATCATGATGACATGCGAGAGAGAATAAAACTAGAAACACGAGAGAGGACACGAAGCGCTTTCGGGTTTTTTTTCGCCTTCGCGCACATTTTGCTTTATGCGCGCGAAAAAGTGAGCCTTGATCAGCGCGATGGCTCCCATACAAAGGCCTTCGGCTTTGCTATCTGGGTGCTCTTCGCGCAGCAGCCGAACGATCCACCCCGACCGATCGCTCTCAGGCGCTCACGGCTCGTCAACTGCAGTAAGAGCGGCTTACTGCAGAGAGAGCACGCGAGCAGCTGGCTGCATTCTTTCATCTAACATCTCCCCCTCTTTTTAAAACCGACGGTACACGTCGAACCGACTGGGCGGTTTTCTAACTCTAGAAGACCGTCTTCCCAGATAGCAAAGCCGAAGGCCTTTGTATGGGAGCCATGGCGCTGATCAAGGCTCACTTTTTCGCGCGCATAAAGCAAAAAGTGCGCGAAGGCGAAAAAAAACCCGAAAGCGCTTCGTGTCCTCTCTCGTGTTTCTAGTTTTATTCTCTCTCGCATGTCATCACTCTCTCCCAGTTTTTCGGATTGAAATGAGAATTCACTCTCTTGATTTGGTTGCGGCAGTCTAGCTGCTTCACACTCTTTATTCTCTTCTTTTTGCAGTTCCCACAAGAGGATTCACACATGTGTTCTCACATACTTACATACACACACACGGTGGTTGGAAGCCTGGTGCGGCTGTTTCCAATTCTGCCTTTTCTTCTTCCCTCTTCACACCGCGCTGGAGCCCGTGGTGGTGCGCGTGTTCAGCCTGCTTGGTTCAGGAAAGATGTCATCAGATTTGGCGCGCCTCAACCGCGGTGTTGTATGAAGGCTGTTGATGAAAATACACAATTAATAGACACACTTTGTTAAAAAGATTACACTTCATTTAAAGATGTAACAAACTTACCTTTGTGCTTGAGGATCAATTGAAACTCTAACGCCTGTGCAGACAGTGTCACACTTTTTAAGTAGTTTTAGGAACAGCTAGCGGTAGCAGCACACATCTGAAACTTGTAATGTGCAAAACATTGAATATTAGAATAATATTAGAATTAGAATAAATGTCACATAGCACTAGACACTTAGAAAAGGACACTTACCCAAACAATTAGATGATAAAAATTCGTCCTCCGATGAAGCAGAAAGAACACCGCGGATGGCGCAGTATGGAAAGTGTTTCACGCAGGAAAAATAGTTCACGCAGCACACAAACACACACTCTCACATCCACGGTTCAGAGCACACTGAAGTCGCTCTTTGGCTTGGATGGAAAAGAGCAAACACCCTGATGAGTGCGATGGAAGAAAATGACGTGTGTTCAACAGGGATGGGTAGAATCCAACACACGAAGTGTGCAGGAGAATTCTCTTCGTGTGGCAAGAGAGAATTGACAAACACCCTGATGAGCGAGAACGCAACAAACGTTGTAGAATGTAGAAACGGGATAGGAATAGTAAGCGAAGGCAGTTTGTGGACATGAGGGGGTTGAAACTGGGAGAAAAAAGCTTCGGTTGCTACTTGGGTTGGCACCTGGGCCGAAGCACACGATGGAACAGGTCGTGTCGTCGGGCGTGTGTATGTCGCTGGCGATGTAGCGGGAACATAAGGACCGTTGGTCTCGGATGACGGCTGATGAGGGGACACAGAGATGTCCACATGCTCGGGATCGACTGGCTGTGGTGGTATGCGGGACGTGCCAGTAGATGGTTGCGGTGTTAGCTGCCAGGTATCCAACAAAACATCTATCGGCAGTTTACGATGGGTGACCGAAGCCGGAACGTGATGATGCCTCTCGTAGCGCTTGCGTATCTGGTTAATATGAGATCTAAACATTTTCTGATCATCCGTTCCAATCATATACATGACATGACCTATTTGCTTAACAATTGTACCAGCTACCCATCTCCATCCGTTACCTGCGAAGTGTTTAAAATAGACTAGATCGTTGGGTTGGAACTGTCTGCTTGGTTTCGGTTCGTTTTCCATACTAATGGATTCAGGATGTGGTGGACGGAGCAGGTTTAAAGTTGTGCGCATTTGCCTTCCCAACATGATATCCGCCGGTGACAAGATTTTTGATAACCTGGATTTTTGCGGGATCAGGCCTTAGTCCACGACGATCAATTACGTGTCCGAGATATGTTATTTGCTGCATTTTAAATGCGCATTTATCAACACGAATCGTGAATCCAAAGTCTTGAATGCGTTGGAATACTTTGGCTAAAATCTCGTCGTGCTCTTTTTCTGAAGTGCCCCCGACTATAATGTCATCCAGGTATCCAGAAACGTTATTTAGACCGGCTAACATTTTGTCCATGATCATCTGGAACGCAGCTTGAGCGACCTTAACTCCTGGTGGAAGGCGGTTATAATGATATAACCCGCGATGCGTATTTATTGTAAGCAGTGGGAGGTACTGCGGCTCGACTTCCACTTGCAGAAAAGCATCGGTTAGGTCTATCTTGCTGAAAATTATTGAATTGGCCAACTTTGAAAATATGTCATCCGGTAAAGGCAACGGGTAATCATTTGGCTGTAGCGCATCGTTGAGGCCAGTGGAGTAATCTCCACATATGCGAATGGCACCATTTGCTTTTTTTACTACAACGACCGGTGCTGCCCATTGTGAAAACTTCACTGGAGTTATTACTCCTATGGCTTGAAGTCGATCTAGCTCTCGGTCTACTGCTTCTTGTACGGCGTAAGCCACTGGTCGTTTAGGGCGAAACACAGGGCGACTATTTTCTTTTATACCAAAAGAGACGTTTCCTTTCTTACAAAGTCCGGTTCCTTGGAATACTTTAGGAAAACGTTCTTGCCACGTTCTTTGCGACGTGAATTTAGTACCTTGTACTTGGCAGCAGAAATTATCTATTGGTAAAGACCAAAGAGCAAAAAGATCGATGAGGTCAGCACCTAAAAGCATTAAACGTATCGGGGAAACAGTAATTGTAGCTTCTTTGGTCTGATTGCCTACACTGGCTTTGCATACAAATTCCCCGTCTAGTGCCAAATTAGTGCCAGAAGCTGATCGTGCAACCACTGCTGGTGGTGATAATGTCGGACTGCCAATCTTTTTCCAAGCTTCACGATCAATGACTGTGATGTCAGATGCCGTATCAAGCTGCAGACGGACGGGCGTGCCATTCATTGCAATAGTGACATATCTGCGGCGTTTCTGAACACTATGCACGTTCACCGTAACTACTCTGGTCTGCGTTTTGCCTTGCTTTTTATATTGCGGCTTATTATACTTCTGGCGATTTGCTGTTTTGCAGAAACCCTCTTTGTGTCCCGTTCTGGAACAGATCGTACACTGGTGCGCTTGATATCTGCAGTCACGCACCCAGTGTGTACCTCCGCAGAGCCAACATGGTTTGCTGGGATTCGCTTTTGTGGCATTTGGAAACTTTTTCTGAGGGTAGGGCGTTTTCAGGTTCACTGCCAAAACTCGATCATTTCCCGGTGTCTCGATCATCGCACTATCTTTTTTTAAATTTCCCAATCTACTGCATTCGGCGGCTAGCTGTTGCAACGTCATGCTATGGTCCTCTATTTTTGCCAGCAAGCGCGTTCGTATGTCTGTATCAGTCTCGTCCTTCATACCACAGACGAATAGCAAGCACTTGAAGTCCTCCTCGTTGAGCTTGCCGAGCTTGAATTCAACGGCCGCCTTGTTGATTCGACAGGCATAACTTGGATGGTCTTCGTTCCGCTTCTTCACTAACTGCAGGCATCTGAATCGCTTACTCAGCAGCGATTCCTGGTAGTCGTAGAGGGTTGACAGCTTTTCCACCGTTTGCTCGAGCGAAAAATCGGACGGGCGGCTTGGCAGGATGAAACTCAAATAACGGTCATGCTCGGCAGCTCCCAGTTTCCGCAGCAATAACCGGACTTTCGCAGCATCGTCGATCCTAGCAGCATCTTTCTGGAACAAGTCTACGTAGCGTGAGTACCAGTTTTTGAACGTGATTCCCGTGTCCGTATCGAACCGGAACTCTGAAATATTTCGAGACAAGGAATCAATTGTTTGTTCATGACTAAAACTGGTTGTTGCAGCGCCGTGACTTATAAGGCGTTGCTGCAAAAACTCATTCAGAATCTTCTGTTGCTGGGCCATTTGCTGTTGAAGCAAATTTAACGTTTTCAGCATCGGGTCATCATGCTGCTCCAGACGTTGCGCCTGCGATGGCGCGGGCGCCTGCGATGGCGCGGGCGCCTGCGATGGCGCGGGCGCCTGCGATGGCGCGGGCGCTTGCGATGGCGCTGGAGTGAAAAACGATGGCGCTGGACCTGGCAGCGATGGCGGCGGCGCGAATGCAGTTCCTTCCCGGCGTCCACTATACTGCTCCTGGGTTGAGAAAACTCCTTGCAGCAGGCCGCTTGGATGCGCGGCTTGGACAGGAACGGGAACACGGCCTTGCGACAATCGTCGTTGATCGGCATCTCCAAAAAGCTCACCAGAGTTCATTTCGTCCGTCTCCATCCTTCGACGTTTCCGACGCGGTGAAGGTATTTTAACACACGCACATACGATACGCGATCACACAATACGAATAAACGAACACGTTAAAAGGTCCCGATTGACACACGAGATAAAATGCACACCTTAAAATTGGGTTATAAACACGCAAACTAGCGGTATATTATAAAACTTTATCCTCGTCGCCACTTTTACGTCCGTTAGGTGATATATGCGAGAATGGACAATACACACACGAACATAAATACAGTTATGAACTTAACGGATGCTTTATTGCTAACTTGTGTACGCCGCGCTGCCCCGATGCGATGTGTCCTCTGCTCTTCGCGCAGCAGCCGAACGATCCACCCCGACCGATCGCTCTCAGGCGCTCACGGCTCGTCAACTGCAGTAAGAGCGGCTTACTGCAGAGAGAGCACGCGAGCAGCTGGCTGCATTCCATCATCTAACAGTTAACGACGTTAAGCTGAAGGTAGATCGATTCAGGCACTACTCTCAACGTGACTCGGAGGAAGAACAATCGCTTACGCCTTCTATGCCAATAAAAGATACAGATAAGGAGGTTAGAGAACTAGACAGACCAAAAAGGCTCGTGCGGATACCAGATAGATTCAAGGATTCAGTTATGTACAACATCACATAGGTTAGGAGATCGTTTATTTCTAGAATTAAATTGCGTATAACGTCAAAAGTGATATTTTTACTATTTACATAAATTCCTTAAGATACCATTCACTATTTTTAAAAACATAGTTTTTAAGCAAACACTTGAAGAGTAAGAAAGGGGAAAGATGTAGGAGTTGAGAGGCGTATAGCAGGAATTAAATATCCAAGCGTCGCGGAAAGGTCAGAAAATAGGAGACGGGAGGAAACTGTATTACCTAACGGGCAGCGCATAGAGATTTGAAATAAGGCGAAAGACGGAGAGAGAGAGAGAGAGAGAGAGAGAGAGAGAGAGAGAGAGAGAGAGACCAAACAAAAGGAAAGAGACCGAGAGAGAAGCGAGCGAAAACAAAAAAACGCGGCATGCGGAATCTGACAGGAAGAGTTCAGGCAGTCTTGTGATTAATTGCGTAGAGGAAAGATCGGCAAGTGCAAACGAAAAAATAAAATTGTAAAAATGAGCGAAAATCACGACAGACGCCACTACGCACGCCGTCACCACAATAACGATCATACGTCATCATCATCGTGCTATTAAGGTAAGATCCAACCTTTTACGACTAACTGCGAACATTCTGCAGCGATAAAAAATGATGTGCTACCCCAACGTCAATGGGAAACCGCCGCCGACCGCCGACCATGCGGTACCTCGCAACCGACCGATAACCGACCTCGCATCCGGACCGCCGAAGACGACTACCTTTTAGTCCGCGCCAGGCACCCAAGCTTTCTATTAGCTTTCGAACAACCTACCGACCACTACCTATTCGGTCAGGAGGCATTAACTGCCGGTCTCTTTGCTCGTGCCACCATGGACCGCAACGAGGCAGTACGCAATCGACTTCCTCACCACGAACCATCGAAAACTCTCGACGATTAGTATCAACGGAAAATGATCGCCTTGCCACGTTTCTTCGTCGCTACCGATGCCGACACCTAAGCGATTTATCGAATCGATACCGAATCTGCCGCACAGCGGCCCAACCGAAAATGCTACACGCTACGTATGCCGACCTCGAAGCAAAATCCCAACATCGACCGCAACTCAACCCCTAAAGCGAAATCCTACGCCAAACCGATGACTCTACGATTCGTAAGGCAGGACCGCAAGGGGGACCAAGATTCGTCTGCTTTTATCATTCACTTGCCCAGACATCACCGGATACTTTTCCGCCCAGCCAGGGTAACCGCTACCGACGAGCACCAATCTGCTTACCTGCTGACCCGAACGATATCAAACCGAATCGTATCGACACTTGTTTCAACGTTCCTACAGGACACCGTCTGGCACTTTGACCGATTGGAACAGTTGTTCGCCCATAGCAACATATCATTCGACGTATCACGCTTCATACCAAGCACTTACACGAATTTTCGAAGTCGTTTCAGATCTTTGTAACGGACAGCTAGGCTAATCTCCGTTAACCGCCTGAAACCAACCCAAACAACGAACGACCACGACCATATCGGCCTCGTGACACCGTCACTCGATCGCCCGCCAATGACCGGACGCGCACATAACTCCGATGTCCCAACTGCCATCGCCCGAACAACCGTTGACGAGCCGGCAAAACACGACTTCGATGTCCCCGCCGTCGACACCGACCTGAACGCCGAAAGCCCGAAAGTGCACTTAATCGATTTCGCATGCACCGTCGCTACCTGCAGCTACGTCGACCGCCAGCAGCATCGACCGCCAGCTGCACCAACCGCCAGCTGCACCCCACCACCACCTATCCAACGACATATGGAATCGATCATATCGACCGGTGTTAGCAGTAACACCGCTCTAGGAGGGGAATCCTGTAGCGACCAGAGCGCCATCTGGTGCGCACACGTAGAACTACCGACCAAAATGTTAAACGGGCTAGTTAGGCAGGGACTGCACACAAAGCTAGAGCAGGACAAACAGTGGTAGCATGCTTCACCGCAGCTATAAAAACGGTGGCTTGCTCCATACACGTTCTCTCGCGTCCTAAACGTTTCAACACCGACACGCGCATATCCGCCCGGCTTAACCAATACACTCTCTTCTCCGGCAACTCTCGATCGAGCAACAGCAATTTTCGCGTCTCTCCCGAACTCACCGTTCCGCGGCTTAGTAAAAAAACGAATAAACCGAATTCTAGTGAAACGTAAACGTAGTTCGCAAAGCGTGTTGCGTATCATTTCTTTAAAAAAATAGGGACCACATTTGTGGCGCCCCTAAAGGTTAAATCTAACATTCTTAGTGGCTTGCAATTAACTTATAACCGGTAGTCTCAGTTTACTTAAAGTTTAAAAGTTATCTGTTAATTTTATTAAAAAAATTCTGTTACACATGTGGTTTTGGTTAGATTTATTTATAAAGATTAGTAATACGAATGAATTTTAAACGTTTACGCTGGCAATCGCTGTCTGGTGAGAGGATGGAGTAGATGCTGTGGTCCAAAAGTTGAAACTGCATAGTGGATTGTCGGATTTGTCCAAAACGAAGTCGTGATGGAATTCTCTAGTCTTGGTGTGGTCTCTCTGTGGTGGAGTTGAGGTCTTGATAGTTCTCAGGAAAGAGCGACCACTGCTAACCCAATAACCAACTTTCGGCGATGATGATTTTACTAAGGCAAATTAAGTCTCGGCGTGGAAGTGTTATGGCAGCAGGCCGGGTTATTACGCCCTGCGTTGGTTAGTCAGTCTGCTATTTCGTTTCCCTGAATACCAGTGTGACCAGGACTCCAGCAGAATGTGACTTGAGGTGAATTCGATATAATGCAGAGTTGTTGGATGTTCGGGTTGCGGGTAGTTCTAGATTCAAGTGCTTGAAGGACACTTGCACTCTCGGTGAATATCACGTTGGGTTTGTGACTGCATAGGCCTTCGTCACTGTAGTTACGGTGTACCTTCATCTTTAGGCATAGTAATTGAAAATTTAGTTAATGCTGGAGAATTTTCCGTGGCAATAGGTACACTCGATGATTTGGATGAAATGTTTCGGCATAAGTAATGTGTTTTATGGCGTTTATAACTGCTTCCATCCAAAAATCTGTCACCACAATTTTCACATGTAAACGGACGCTCTCCAGTGTGTATACGCCTATGAACAGTCAATTGGCCACCCTGACTAAATCTTTTATCGCAGAATTCGCAAACATATTTTTTTTCCCCTGAAAAATAATTAGAAACAAACTTAATCAATTGATTACATACTCAACATCATATAAGCTTATATTTTAAACTCCGTACATGAATTTATGATTCGTTGAATTTAAGGTACAACAAGACCACATCATATAACAAAGACCACATCCAAAAATTGTTGACAAATTCAAAAGTGAACTTAACCAAGTATTCCTTAGGGTTTCGATTCATATGATGGATTAGTTAACGAGAAGAGGAATGTTTCAAACCGCTAGTGGAATCGTGCGAGCATTATGCGGATGTTTGCAATCTTACAACGAAGTGTTGCAACTGAATAGAGGAATTTTGCAAGTGAAGCTCCATTTTTCCATTATACAATTTCGAATCATAGAAACCCTGTATCAATGTTCATTCATGTGATTAGCTGATCTTTGCATACCACCTTTGTTTAATGCTTGTTTAATTTTGGCTCAACAACCGTTAAGGCCTGCCTGTACCACTTGTGGGGCTGGCTTTCAGTGACTTTTGGATTACCCCCAATAGCAGGATAGTCAGTCCTACGTTTGGCGGCACGGTATATTTGCGGCTTGTACCCATGACGGGCATGTTGATAAGTCGTGCGAGTTGACGACTCTATCATGAGATCGGCTCTGGCGAATTTGCTTAATTAGCTTTGACATTTGTTTAACCGTAGTGTCTATGACCAAAAAAATACACGTTGTTCTACGACCGCCTAGCCGGGTAGGACCATACACTTTGTATGGGAGATTGCTGTTTCACGGATTCTAAAGAATTTCTTATGATCTGCTCGTCGAATTATTATTGCATGAAATTATTATCAAAGCTGCATCTTCTTGTTGGTTTACTGAAAACATTTTTCTGGAATTTTGAAAATTGTCTCAAAGTATTTCTACGACCGCCTATCCGGACATTCAAAAAGATTCTGATAATCGGACCAACAGCACGGTTAGCAATGTACTTGCATCACCATCAGAACCGTTTTTCATCCAGCCATCTTCCTGGTCCTGCATAAATATGTCTATCTTTCCAGAAATGTTTCTTTGGCTTAGGATATCGTATCGTCATCAAATTGATTATTCTATTCCACATCACATCTTCTTCTTCTTCTATTTGGCGTAACGTCATACGCGGACATACCGGCCTATTAAGACATTCGAGACTTAATTCATTACCACACATCCGGATAATCAATCCGTCCATTCTACGGTCTACGGAGACGGTCCATTATAGGTTTGCCCATGACGGGCATGTTATTGAGTCGTAGGAGCAGACGACTGTACCACGAGACCGCCCCTTTACATAACATGTGATGTTTAATATGCTACGCATATAAAAACAAAATCGGTTATGTTTGCTAGAGTTTCGGCTGCATTTTCGATGTACTTATAAAATTACGACCAATAATCAACTCTGACGAAAAAACGGCTGAGAGCAACATCTCCATCTCCAATTTATTTGAAACGAATTGGGTATGTAAGGAGTTGGATTGGAATAACACCTGTTTACGACGTTTTAGTAGATTCTCGTTCCCCGTTGCTTCCAATCGCGTATCGTCACTTGCGAATCGATAATAACGTGCGATAAAATGCGGAGCATTCGACGGACCAAATGACGGACTATTTGGTTACGTAGTACATAAAAAATTGCGAGATAGTTTTAAGACCGGCATTCGAAAAAAATGAAACATTTTATTTTGCGTTGCGTAGCAACAATTAAACTCCCCCTCTCCTCTATGTAGCAAATCGTATCGTTTGACAACACCCCCTCGCCCTCTCCCCTAACAGCGTTACATAGTTGATGGAAGACGCCTTACCCGAGTACAGACGGCGCCCACAGGCCTGCCCACGCCCGAATGCAGAGCCGATGGCATACGATTCTTTCTTCACCCACACACACACACACACACACACACACACACACACACACACACACACACACACACACACACACACACACACACACACACACACACACACACACACACACACACACACACACACACACACACACACACACACACACACACACACACACACACACACACACACACACACAAACACACACACACACACACACGCACACACACACACACACGCACACACACACACACACGCACACACACACACACGCACACACACACACACACACACACACACACACACACACACACACACACACACACACACACACACACACACACACACACACACACACACACACACACACACACACACACACACACACACACACACACACACACACACACACACACACACACACACACACACACACACACACACACACACACACACACACACACACACACACACACACACACACACACACACACACACACACACACACACACACACACACACACACACACACACACACACACACACACACACACACACACACACACACACACACACACACACACACACACACACACACACACACACACACACACACACACACACACACACACACACACACACACACACACACACACACACACACACACACACACACACACACACACACACACACACACACACACACACACACACACACACACACACACACACACACACACACACACACACACACACACACACACACACACACACACACACACACACACACACACACACACACACACACACACACACACACACACACACACACACACACACACACACACACACACACACACACACACACACACACACACACACACACACACACACACACACACACACACACACACACACACACACACACACACACACACACACACACACACACACACACACACACACACACACACACACACACACACACACACACACACACACACACACACACTGGGTGGCAGATAAGACCAAGAACGCTGCAATATGGGTGACAGGCAGGTACCCAATACAACGAGTACCCAATATCTTACACCTTCGAGGGTTTCTGCATAGCTGAAGTAAATGGAATGTTTTTCTGCAGCTGCTATGCTCCTCCAAGCTGGGAAACACCGGCACAACCCCCACGTTCAACAGAAACGAAAGGACATTAATCATTGATATTACGTTCTGCAGTCCCACCCTCTCGGAGAGATTAAACTGGCGAGTTAGTGATGCACTCACTCTCAGTGACCATAATGTTGTCAGATACGCCATCAACCAAGTGATACGCTAACATCATCATCAGTGCATGGGTCAGGAGTTCCGTTTCGATTCAATTTTAGCTTTCGGAGATTTCGGTGAAGCCGTAAGCGCCTCTCAAATCGTGATAACCCTAACCAAAGCCTGTGATGGCGCAATGCCAAGAAGGAAACTTCCTAACGGACGACGACCACCCGTGTATTGGTGGAACGCGTCGATTAAAAGACAACGGGCTGAATGCGTAGCAGCATGGCGCAAAATGCAGCGAGCAAGATGACCTAAAGTCAAACAGCAACTCAGGATCGTATACATTGCGGCTGGGTCAAAGCTTAAAAGAGCAATTAAAGCCAGTAAAAGGCAACACTTACTCGAGCTATACGACGGAACCGCTCGGAAGCCCTGGGGACTTGTCTTCAATACACTCATGAACAAGGTAAAGTCTTTAGATCTGTAGAACAGTGTCCTGTAAAGCTGAAGAGCATTAATGAAACCCTGTTTCCAACACATGCACCACCGAACCTCAGTCCTACGATCAACAAGCCAGAGACTGACCCTGTGCCTATAACGAGACAGGAGATTATTAACCTGGCTAATTGTTTAAAATGTGACAAAGCTCCTGGGATTGATGGCATCCCCAATAAGGCGATCAAGGCGGCTATGTTGGCTTACCCTGATGTGTTCAAAAACGTTCTAATGAACACCTTGACTACCGGCCAGTTTCCGTCAATGTGGAAAAGACAGAAAATAGTCTTGATACCGAAGCCAGGTAAGCCGCCAGGCCACCCGTCAGCTTTGAGGCCCTTGGGACTTGTGGATAACCTGGCTAAAATGCAAGAGATGGTGATTTTGGACCGCCTAACAAAATACACTGAGGGACCGCACGGTCTGTCTGATCGTCAATTTGGCTCCCGGACAAAACGATCTACGGTGGACGCGATACTGGCGGTACTGGAGAAAGGTAATGCGGCGTTTCAACGGAAGCGATGTGGAGCTCGATACTGTGCGCTCATCACCATTGACGTGAAGAATGCCTTCAACAGTGCTAGTTGGGAGGCAATTGCGGTAGCGGTAGAGCGCATGAAGATTTCCCCGCATTTGTGCAGGCTGTTGAGGAATTATCTTGACGGTCGCGTGCTGCCATCACCGCAGGCGTACCCCAGGGATCAGTGCTTAGTCCCACCCTGTGGAACGTCATGTATGATGGAGTACTGACCCTCGCCGTCCCTCGTGGAGTCGAGATCACTGATTTTGCAGACGACATCGCTCTCACTGTCTCAGCTGTGTCTATCAGTCACAAGGTGTACCAAAAAGCATCGATAATGGCAGGAACTATACAAGTCGAGTCCACCAGATCGCTAAAGTATCTTGGGGTTGTCATTGATGACCGACTTAAATTTAAGAGCTACCTTGAGAAAGCCTGCAAAAAGGCCACGAAAGCAGTAAATGCACTAGCGGCATTCACTCCAAACATTGGCGGACCGAATAGCAGTATCTAACTGCGCCATCTCGGTGTTGAGGTACGGAGCGCCGGTTTGGGCCCATATACTAAAGGAAAAGCAACACCAGAACACCCTGAATAAGGTGCACATAAAGCTGGCCATGCGTGTTACTAGCGCGTACCGTACCATTTCGTGCGAAGCGAGGAGGACTCGAAGAACTTCCGGAAATCGCGTGCGGGGGAAACTTTCACCGAGACTGCAAAGAAAGCCTCAAGGGAAGCATCGATGAGGCAAAGGCAGAACGAGTGGAGTAGCTCGTTGAACGGAAGATGAACCTATTTACTGATCCCCGACGTTGCAGCATGGCTAGAAAGAAAACATGGTGATGTGGACTACTTTGTCACCCAGGTTCTTTCCGGCCAAGGCTGTTTTATTTGTATATTTGTATATTAAAGTGTCGTTTAGTGCCTAGTATTTCGCGTCGTCGTCATGACCAATTTTTGTGTTTGCGTGATACCTGTCAATCAGTCTCGCGAACTTTGATTCATCGTGCAATAGCTAGGATGAAATGCTAATGCATAAGCCCTTCCCCAAGAACCATACCGAAAGGTGAACCCATAGCGAAGGGTATATGGCCCAAGGAGGGAGTATACTGGATAAGAATCCCATGTCAACACCCGTGCGACAACGGGAGTCTTTCGAAGATTCCCCCTCCTTGTAAAACAAAAAAACACACACACACACAGCGCGGGGAAAGTGACCGTCCACTATATCATGTCTTGACGGTAGATCATGTCAGTACGTCATGTCAGTACGGTAGATCCGAGAGCAACAAAGTCAAGAAAAACTCTTTCCCGGTACGGATGGCAATCCAAAGTTCTTTTCTTGTTATTATTGTTATTTGCGTAATGGCCGACGCGATCATGCCGGTCTTTTCAGGACTTGAGTACCAGGTAGCCGAATAGTCAGCCCTTGCTACGGCAGACGGTTCATACGCGGTTAGAACCCACGACGGGCATGCTGTTAAGATGTGCGGAATGATGGCGGTCGCTGGCCCGCTCCTATCCAGCGGGCAACTTGCATACTGCCACACTGTATCCTGCTCGATGCATACGCTGCAGGCAGGGGGAAGGATGCAGCTCCACAATAAAAAAACACCGTCATGAACACCTTCCTTTCTTTGACCGATGGATCATAACATTCCGGAAGAATACACATTTGGCGACAGTGTTGCACACACACGCACACTCACACCCTTGCGCAGACGGCTCAGCCTATCTATGTAATCTACGACATACGAAAGGAAAAGCATAGTGTCACATAAAGTTATGCTTAATGCAATTAGGTTTAAGCTTTCCTATGCACGGCCATGGCCACCTGTGTTGCGTGCGCTACTTCGAAATAGGGTTCTGCGCGTTGCACAGCAAACCCTCCAGCGTGAGCTAGCGATTCGTTAGTTATTTTTACATTGCAGCGATTGAACTCATTGCGCTGTTTTGGTTTGATTTGTGAAAATTCTATTTCATTTCCGCAATGTTTGTTAACGGTTTTTTAAGCACCACAACAGCTCGCGAGCATTGACCACACGCGAGAAAGAGATCGACTCTCTTCATTCCAGAAAAATACGATTCGCCCGCTCGCATACAAAAATATAAAAAAGCTCGTTTAAAACTAGTTGCCTTGAGAAAAAAAATAATCAAAATCTATAATACTGTTGGTCTTATACGGAAAGTAAATAGCCGCAACTCAAATTAACGTTTTTTTTTTTAAAAACATAAACAAGCTACTGTCGTCGACCCACACTGCCTATTCAAAATACACGTATAAAACATCGTAGAGCGCGAGCGCTTCGTATGTGCAAAACACACAGAGAAAAACAGCCTGGCTTGCAAGCGCACTGCTTGTACAAAATACGTAGCGAGTAGATCAGGGTAGCTCGCGACCGGCCTGTATACTTAAAATCCATGCAGAAAAAAACTGCCTAGCTCGCGAGCGCACTGCCTATCCAAAATCCATGCAGAAAAAAACAGCCTAGCTCGCGAGCGCACTGCCCATCCAAAATACGTAGCGAGAAGAACAGAAACGAGAAGAACTCGCTCGTGATTCGCAGTTAGCAAAAGAGCCAGCTCGCTCGAATCGTCACAAAGAATCATTTTGCCCATGTCTAATCCAAACCTCGACAGCACGCTCAGGCGAGGGGTATGAGGCGGAGCAAGGGACGGGTAGCTTGACAAGCTGCTTGACAATTTTGCCGTAGGAGGGAAAAAGAAGGCATGAGAAAATGCGCGAAAGGCAATGAGTTCTTGCATCGCTTTGCCCAGCGGGATAGTGAAATCGCATATACCGCGTATATAGGGGAATATCTGTATTCATTAGTGATGGGAAAAATGAAGTTTTTGACACAATCAATTCCGACTAGTTCCGCAGTTTTCTTGAATCGATTCCGGATAGTAGGTCAGGGATCAGTTTCCGGAATCGATTCCGGATTCGGCTCGGGAATCGGAATCGGATCCCAAATTGGTTCCAAAATTGGCTCCATAATTGATTCCGGAGTTGGCTGGAAATTAGAATCGGCTTCCAAACGGAGTCAGTTTTGGCATCGCCATAAAAATAGGCGTTTGGCGTTTTGATAACGGCAAAAAATTAAAAAAAAAATACTTGTAAAAGATCCATTCTCATGGCGATTCCCGGACTGATTTAGCTTCTAACACTTCTTTTTTCAATTCAAGAACTAATTCACATTCCGGAACTAATTCTATTTCTGGAGTCAATTATGATTCCGTTATCGGAGCAAATTGCGATTCCCAGGTCAATTCCGATTCCGGAGTCAATTCTGATCGCGGAATCGATTGCAGAGCCGACTCGGGCCGACCGATTCCCTGTTCGGAATCAATTCCAGAGCCGATTCCGCACATTTCTAGGTACTTACCTGTATGAGTAGTAAGATGCTTTGCAAGATTCGAACTAGATGTAAATTGCCGATTGCATATCTTGCAATTATATGTTTTGTACTTCTTACCAGTGGGACCAGCTTCTGGTGGGATTGCTATTGCATGAGCGTTCGGTATGTATAATTTACTTTGGGGATTAAAGTGGGATGTGTAGTGTCGACGCATTTCCTTCTTATCAACAAACCCTTTCTGGCATAGCTGGCATGAGAATGGACGTTCACCAGTATGTATGCGACGATGTATCGTCAGCGATCCTTTTTGTGTAAATGTCTTTCCACACAAATCACACATATATGGTACAGGTTGGTCGGCATGCATTTTAATATGGCGAATGAGATTTTTGTGATGTTTAAAAATACGATTGCAAACCTTACATGTAATGATACCATGTATTGTATGACGAAACTCATGTTCAACCAACGATTCTGCCTCCCGAAATATCAAATCACAATAACGACACTTTTTATCCGTTATGTTCGATTCGTGAGAATTCTTTACGTGTTCCAGAGCAATAGAAAGATTATCGAAAGTTTGCGCACAGAGCACACAGTAGCATGGTTGACTAGCTTCTGCACCAAGACAGTTTAGTTTATGTTCGCGCAATACCTGTTGCGCTCGGAAGGATTTTCCACACACCTCACAAATAAACGGTTTACCTCTATTGTGTGTAAGATGGTGATCAATAAATTCGTCTGTTTGTTTTAGTGGGTTTCCACAAACATTACAACCATACACACTATTCTCTTTTTGATTTCTTTTTTCATTCATTATCAGTGTGGTAGATTTTTTGCGCACTTCACCACAATATTTACATTCTAATTGATTTTCCTGCTCATGTATGGCCTGATGACGCCGTAGGGTACTAAGCATTGTGTAAGATCGATCACAGATCGGACATATAAATCGTTTGTGCCCTTCTATTACCCTAGTATTGTGTATTTCAGATTGTGTTTCAGCTTCTTGATGTTCGTCTTGCTGGTTCCCTTGAGAATGTACCTGTCCTTCATGGTGCTGACAGTCCGCTAGCGCCACAAAACGCTTCTCACAGTAAAAGCATTTGATAGCTAAGCCTTCCGCATGTTGACGAAGATGGTCTTGAAGCACTCTTATCGAGCTAATCATTTTGTCATCACACTTACCGCACTGAAACGGCAGCGAATCGGAATGCAATACGAGATGATTATTAAGGTCTTGATGCGATTTTCCAATGAAGTCGTTACATATGTAACAAATCATCTTACGATTTTCTTTTTTTTTAATTTTTTGTACGTGATGTTTTTTTTCGTGTTTATCTAGATCAATTTGATTCGAAAATGTTGTTGCACAGTATCGACACACAAACCGTCTACCCTTATCGGCATCGATATCGTATTTCTGCTCATGTAAATTACGCATATGTCTGCTTACAGCTTGTCCACAAGAAAAGCGGGCGGGACAATAAAGGCAGCGTCGGTTTAACGCTAGATCATGCTGCTGATGATGCATATTTAAACGATGCAAATTAGTAATCGTTTCCGATACACATATATTACAGTTGAATGGAATGTCTTTCGCATGCTCATTTTGGAGGTGTTGACGCAAATCCATGCGAAACCGGAATCTTTTTCTACAAATATAACACTGCGTTATATTGTTCGTTTTCATATCATCTGTCTCTTCATTTCCGTTTGTATTTTTACGGTTTAAACATGCCATCTTCGACATTTTGTTCATTTCCAAGCTTTCCTTCCGTAGTCTGCTGACATTTTTCCGTTTTAAACTTTGTTGTAACAACTTCTTTAAGTCTGTCGAATTGTACTCTTCGCTAATATCAGTTTCAAATGTACATTTTTGATGATCATTTGCACTATCATGTTCGGTTCGGGCCGGATAGGTTTTACATTCTACATACTCCGATTGATCTTCACTTTGATCTTGTCTATCATATTCCATCGACGAATATTTTTTTACACGCTCTGAGTTGCCTTGAAAAGCGCACGTTATTAGAGAGGCTGTGTTATCGCCTAGTATTCCTGAAGTATAATATTTATTATTTGCACGCCATTCGACGTTCCGTGCGTTTTGTTCTACTCTTTCCGTAGGTTCCTCTTTTGATTCATTAGTATGATTCAAGATGTCACTGTGTTCCGCACCACTATTATTGCTGTAATGAGCATTTCCAGAATCAACTTTGATTTCCACATTTTCGTTCACAAATACTGCTGAAAGACATTCTGAGCTACTTCCAGAATCTATAGGCTTGTTGTCAAAATCCTGTAAATTATCATCTTTTTTAACAATATAGATCTCTTCTACATCGTTATTCGATGGGATGATATGACTGAAATAATAATTTAAAAATATATTGATTTATTAATAGATAATTTGGAAGACGTGAATTTAAACAGTATAATGTATTATTATTTACCGAAGCAACATTTTTTCCTGTTTACAGTAAGGTACATGAATGTAATAACGCGATCGGAATAAATTGACACTATACGGCTCAATCAAGGTGGATTAAAAATATCTGGTGGAGGAAAAGGATTTTCGGGGGTTCGCCATTATTTAAAAACTGTCATTTAAAAACCGTTAAAGCGGCGCTCTGCGACCAATTGAACGAGACAAAAAAACACGACTCTGTCTATAGCAAAGTGAGTGTATATATCAGGTGGGCTTAAAGCAAGGTGTGTTTATTTAGAAGGTGAATTATTAGCGCGTTTGCTGGGCGCCATCATTGAGTATTGTTATGTCAAATCGCATACAAATTTCTATACCCCCCTCCAGCCCTTCCCTATTTTAATACCGAAGCCCCCAGTATTGTTATGTCAAGTTGTGAAATGTCAATTTGCTCTGAAGCACTTCACCTCCTAATATCCAAACACCTTGGGCTTAAAGTGTTTTTCCTCACATCGACACACAGTTAGATAGAATTAGAAAACAAACTGTATTGAACAATCATCAAAGCACCCAGTTTGTTATGGATCTAACTGTCAAACCAGGTTTTCTTCCTTTTTTTGGTTTTAAGACGTCAAATTGCACTGGATAAGCCCACCTGATAAATCAACTCACTTTTATCTATAGGCTCTGTCAGCTGTTCGATGTCTTTTAAACCTGTCATGATGCAAGGCAATAGGCCTATTTTTTCATCTCGAAAATGAAGCATTTTCATAGTTTAAATGCATATCCATCTGCAGGAGGAAGATTCAACTCATAATTTACCTGTTATTCTCATCAATAATAAAATAAAAATCTTTCAAATTTAACATTGAAAAATTAAAACAAACGTCCATGCCAAAACACATACAGTGCATACACATGTATTATGTACACGTAATAGTTTTTTACGTTTCAAACCTGTATATTTCATATTGTAATTCATTGTGAAGCATTACCGTAATTATTGATAGTGTAGAAATTAAAAATTCGAATTTGTTTATACCTCACACATACACCTTGACATCCTCACACATACACCTTTTCTTTATGTACATCTTGTTTGTGCGATCACACCTAGGATTAAAGTATCTCAGGCAATACTGTCCAATAGAGATGTCATTCGTGATTAGGCGCTAAAACTGGAAACACGCAATTCTTCAGCTTTCAATTACAGTAGAACGTCGATTATCCGGGGGCGGATTAACCGGCGGGCGGCTTAACCGTGCGCATAAATGTGACAGCTGTTCAAACGTACGGCGAACATTTGCAGCGATAGTCATGTGGGCAACCAGTTTTTTGTGCAGCTCTGTAGTGTCTAGTGGTGTATTCGAAATTTCCCAAATAGCCAGCTCGTACTTTATAGCTGATTTAGGGCTGTTTAACGAAAAATCGTTCCTATGTCGTACTTTGTGGCTGATTAAGAGATAGACGGTACTTTACGGAACTATGGAGCTTTTTAACAGGCACATGGTACTCTTTGGAACTTTGCGGTTGATTAGCACTATGCGTAGGGTTCCTGATGGAACTTGAAGGCTTGTTAAGAAAGGGTACTGAACTTGGTGGAACTTTATAGCTTTTTAATGCATGACATCGGTACAAGGTGGCTCTTGTCAAAGTGTCAAAGACGGACTCCGGCAATAATCTCATTGCTGCTGCACAAGTTAGATTCGTTAATTGAAGAATGAATATTGAGTGAAGTGATTGTGAATTATCATTAAATTGTGTCAAATTTTGTGTAATCATCAATACAAAAGATTTAAAAATATACATATGTGTTTAAACGAAACAAATCTTGTTGTTTATTTCATCGATGACGCTTGCTTGAAAATAAAACACAAAGAAAAATAATCCCTGGCATCGTGGCATAAGGAAGCTGCTTAGGCGCTGTTTGAAAGACCCACATAGAACTTTGATGCTGTTTATCTACTGCAAAAGGCGAATTAGAGCAGCGATCTTTAGCGTGCCAAAATGAGCTGCTTAAGCAATTCTGGCTATTTGGGTTATTTTTGTTCATGAACAGTTGTTAAACCTATAGTTATTAATTACAGTAGAACGTCGATTATCCGGGCAGCTCGAGACCGGGCGGATGCCGGTTAATCGATTTCCACGGATAATGGTTCAAGAAATGTCAAATTCATATAAAATTGTAAAATTTACTGGTTTTACTAAAAATTCATTTTAAATCAATCAATTGATCACTGATAGAATAGTTTTTGAATCAATAACAATAGATTTAACAATTGTTTTTCATCAAAAATGAAATTAAAAAATATCACTAGACTCTAGATAGCTCCACAACACATGTTTTTACAAAGCTGATCATCGCAGAAAATATTCGCCACGATTGGCCAACTGTCAAATTCATGCGCACGGTTAAGCCGCCCGCCGGTTAATCCGTCCCCGGATAATCGACGTTCTACTGTAAAATAATATTCTTCAAACGATTTTTCGATGGATTCAAGGGGAATTTATCATAAAACTAGTGGATTATTTAATTTTTATATGAATTTGACATTTCTTGGACCATTATCCGTGCAAATCAATTAACCGGCAAACGCCCAGTCCCGAGCTGCCCGGATAATCGACGTTCCATTGTATTTTCATTATTTTTTATTTTCTACACATTGGAAATGTTACTCCAATTAAAAGCTTTAAGGATGTTTACGAAATTCTAACTTAAAGACCATTTTTCATAAACCATAGTGCAACAATGAAAAATATTAAACTTGTGTTTTAATTATAATTTAATAACCCAAGTGCCACAAATCCAATAAACGACCACTAAACGGCTTCTAAACGACTCAAGTTCTCTACCTAAACGGAATATAGAAAGACTTCGTTTAGCAGACGGCAAACGACTCATGCATTCTAAAAATAGCGAAAAAGCTGGTGGCGCTATCTGTTGGTGGGATACCCCAACCAGTTGACCTTCATCGCTTGGAGGAAAGCTTTCTCATTTCCTCTGTACTATTGTATGGTTTTGTATTACGATTACGATACGATTGTTTAAATACTAAACTCCAACCGAAACCACCAGTACTGAAGCAAGTGAGATTTGAGGAATGGTCGTTGGTGTTGATACCCACGTATCTGACCGCACGACCATTCATATAGATTTTTGCTCAGAAAGTAAGAAGACTATATAGGTCATGATAAGATGAAACTTGTCGAAACACATTGCAAGAAAAGGATAGCAATATAATGATGAGTTGTAATACGCCATCTATTGATCAAACCAATGAAGCTGTGGAGCTTTCATTTTTTTTCTATGGATATTCAATTTTCCAGTCGTTTAAGCTTAATCTGTGGCGCTTGGGTATTGAACTGTCATTTATCAACAGCACGGATAAACGGAAAGCCGGATAAAAGGTACACGGATGTACGGCGCTCCACTGTAATTTGTTTATTTACCGAACTGTTGGTAAAACAGGATAATGAAATTTTTTAAAATATTTATTAACCTCATTTATCGCTTTAAAAAGGAGCCCTAGCATCAAAAGTAATTTTCATTCAAAATGGCCAGAAACACAAATTGAATAGGTAAAAATTTTATATCATTGAAATAATTTATTTATGTATATTTTCATTATAAGGCCGAAAATACACGGACCGGAATTTCGCGGCCGCGGAATTCCGCCTGCTGTCAAACCCATATACAAAGTGTCAACAGCAACTTTCCCGAACTGTCATATCAATATATTTTTCGGCAAGCGGAATTCCGCGGCCGCGAAATTCCGGTCCGTGTATTTTCGGCCTTATATATTTTCTACACATGGAAAATGTTACTACAGTTAAAAGCTTTAAGGATGTTTACGAACTTCTAACTTTAAGACCATTTTTCATAAACCATAGTGCAAAAATGAAAAATATTAAACTTTATTTTATGTTTGTTATGTGTTTTAATTATAATTGCAATTTCGCCTTTCTGTGGTCTAAATTTATTTTGGAATATTTCAGCACACAAATCACATTTTTTAGACAATCTCGACGATACAGTACAAAAATGACTTTCAAACGCGATATGTTCGATGCCGCTCCATAGTGCAATGTCAGGCGGCGCTCTAGCAGCAATCGAACACGACATAAGACACGAACAAACCCATATAATCATATGGAGGTGCACTGTCAGACACAAACAAACAAACAAGACAAACCTCGAGTCGAACATGTCAGTTGATTCTGTCTGTGATGTTCGATACCCACCTGTGCTGTGAGTACCTTGGCTGTCAAACGCTTCACAGCTACAGTAGATAGAATTCAATGCGGGACATTTTCAAGTTTTTTTACGTAGTTTGTCTCTTTTTCTTCTTAAAATTGCGTACAAAATATTTAGAATAGCTATCAATAATATTTGCAATGCTTCACAATCAATTATAACATCAAATATACAGGTTTGAAACGTATAAAACTATTACGTGTACACAATGCATGTATAAGCACTGTATGTGTTTTGGCATGGACGTTTGTTTACATTTTTCAATAATAAATTTGAATGATATTTATGTTATTTTTGATATGAATAACTAGTATATTATTTGTTGAATCTTCCCCCTGCAGATGGAAGTTCATTTAAACTATGAAAATGCTTCATTTTCGAGATGATAAGATAGGCGTATTGCAGTGCATCATGACAAGTCTATAAGACATCGAACAGCTGACAGAGCACCTATCGAACAGAGTCGTGTTTGTTTGTCTCGTTCGATTGGTCCCAGAGCGCCGCCTCACCCAGCAGAAGCGATAAAAAGAACCTTCTAACTGCGTACACCTTGATCGCATCTATTTCACGATCTTGAACGATTCTACCTGGTCTACATACACTTTGCTTATACGTAAACAAATAATTCTATCATTTCTCTTTTAATATTTTCTTAACAATGCATAAAGCATCACAAATTGATCTTAAATTTATTGACAGTCATCACAGACGATGTGTGAAAGTGTTATTTCCTGTGGTACCATTACCGATTAACGTTGAGAATGTAGGAGTACGCAGTCAACAATATTTTTACATGATTGTTGAACAAATAGATCTCCAACACCTTATTGTATGTTTGAGTTTGAAATATCTTTAGTTGAATTTAAGTTCTGTGTTTTTAAATGACTGATGGATTAACCATATATTTAATTCTTCTAGCAAATCCGAATGCTTCAAGTAAACGATCAATCTAAAATGCTCATCAGTACCATTGACAACGCGGCATACGAACGCATAAGAGCAGAACAATCACTGCACGTTACATTCCAAGGGTTTGTCGACCATTTGATCAAAATTCTCGACAGTTGCAAGCGGGAAGAATTGCATTTAGCACTTTTATCTGAAAACAACTGTTATATGTTGCAAATATTCGAGAAAAGTTCATTTAAGAATTTAACCCATTTGTTTGTTCCGATGGAAAAAGCAACAACCGATATCGTACTCTTTCATATAAATCAATCGCTCCAAGCTCTGCAAGAACAGGCAACAACACACTCATCTCAGGTACAGCAGTTTCAGATGGAGATAGATAAGAAAAACAATACAATCGACAAACTAAAAAAAGAAGTGAAATCCTTAAGTGGCAAAATGGAGGAACAAGAAAATTTAATATTTAACAGGAATACGGAAGAAGTTAATCGCCTGTTGCAAACAATTAAAATGCTCAATGAAAACAAGGACACTGAAGAGTGTCGACTTAAATCAATCATCAGTAGCATGCAAGAGAAAATAGACCAGTTAACGAAGGAAACCTATGAGCGCACAGAACGCATAGTTCAAGAATCAAAGCGTTTTGAAGCATATCGCGAAGAAAATGTAAAGCTACGGGGACAAACTGTTCAATTGAAAGAAGAATTAGATCGGTTACAAGCTAATATTACATCACAACAGTGTCGAGAATCCCGATCCGAGATAGTAGTAACGGATTTAAAACGACAATTGATTGAAATGCAGAGTAAACTAAAGATAGCCGAGAAGCAACGGTCCGAATTAGAGGCAGAATTGGAAGCGGAAAAGAATATATGTCAAACAAAAAAGCATGCTCTACAACTGACGACTGATGAACTGGCAAATGCTTCTTTAGTGATAAATAATCTTAACAAGGAGAATATTAAATTAAAAAGCAAACTCGATTTGCGAACAGATATCGCAAAGCGTCAAGAAAAATTGTTGCTTGAAAAGGATAAAAGAATAACGGAATTGAGCAATACTGTAACAGCTATACAACAAGAACATATGAGAAACAAATCTTGCAATGAAGAATATGCTGAAATTGTTGGGCGCATTAAAGAAACTACAAATATAATAGAAGAAAAATATCGCAAAAGTAAGTATTTCCATGCCTATTCAATAGTTATGCATTATATAAATGCTTTTATTACTGTAACTTTAATTTTCTTATAATGAACATAATTTTGTTTCTTTTTTCACTTTACAGAAATTAACGATATGATACTCATGCTGTCCAATAATCCTAACGTAGAAACAGCGCCCTGTGTAGCATGTAAATATGATGATGAGTAGCTCATCATGGAATAGAAGAAATGTTGTTGTTTTATTCAACGATAAATAATGTGATGCTCATGATTGATGCCTTACACATTTAGAGACCGTTCAGGCTTTAGGCCACGTAACCGGCTTACTTGGGCCCGTAAGTCCGTTCAGACACGAGATGACGATGAAGATGGTAATCACACTACGTCCTAATTATTCAGGAACTCCATCGTGGCTGAATTGTAATGTTACACAGTAGGAGTAATATGATGACACATGTAATATATTCAGTATCTGTTAACTTAAGAAATTGCAACACTTACATTGTCACTCAATCCTATCGATAAAAAATTATGTTGTTTAGGGCCAAAATAAATACTTAACTTAATGCATCATTTACAAGGCAACAATTTAAACTGTTCCTTTATTAATTGTCAGTATGATTTTCATTTAATGCAACGGAGGGGGCTGAGGTAGCCACATTTACTGCTTTTAGTATATCCTGCTCTTGCCCGGCTATGAGCCGATCGCGTATAATTTCTGCAATGGCTTTTTGTGTTTTACGATCTAATTTTTCCAACTTTTTAGAAACATCTCTTTTCAAATCCCAGTCGGGTTTACGCGGGGCAAGGTTAACAATGTCAATCTCATCAATGACAATAGGTGTTGTCATCATCTCAAGCTGTACGTCGATTTGTTTTTCAACAATTCCAGCTTGATTAGCGATAGCTGAGGATTCCTGGATTTCATATTCAGTTACATGTTTATAATTCCGAAAAACGGGCCTATAAAACAAAATACTGTTAGTTGTCTAGTTAAAATGTGCCAAGTAAAAGGTACTCACTTTGGTATATTAGCACTCACTTCGTTGACCATTATCTGCTGTAGTTCTTCGTGATTTCGTTTGTGGCGCAATTCCTTTAATCGATTCTTGCGCTTGAGTGCTTCTTCCTGAAGCCTTCCAATTACATTGGCCATTTCAAATGTTATTTCATTTAACTATCATTTCATGAGAACTTATTTTCAAAATAATAGCAACACTACTTGAACTCAGCTTACAACCAAAGTGGGAAGGAGCTTCAGTAAATTGTACATTTCACCAAGGTGGAATATAGAGGAGGTATCTTCTTAGCGTTTGGCGTGTTGCCATCAAGATTTTTGGATATTAGGAGGTGAAGTGCTTCAGAGCAAATTGACATTTCACCGTCCAAATAGACATATAGCGACAACCGCGCGCGCGACGAAAAATAGCTCAAAATTTCACTCGGTGTAGATCAAAGTAGCTCATTTGACTCAGTCAACTAACTTGTTTTTTATTCGAAAACACACAAAAATAGGTTAAAATGTGTTCAAATCTATTTGTTGCGTTTGGCTTTAATCTGGATTGTAAGCAAAGTAGATAATTCGATTATTTAGGATGAAGCAAAAATGTCGCGCGAGACGAGCAGCTATGTTTGCAAAATTGAGCTACTTTTTTCTGCGCGCGACGTTTTCGCTGTATGTCTATTTGGACGGTCAAATAGTTCATTTCGCTGTATATTTCACCTCACCATCCAAATAGACATACAGCGAAAACGTCGCGCGCAGAAAAAAGTAGCTCAATTTTGCAAACAGAGCTACTCGTCGCGCGCGGCAATTTTGCTTCATCCGAAATAATCGAATAATCTACTTTGCTTACAATCCAGATTAATGCCAAACGCAACAAATAGATTTGAACACATTTTAACCTATTTTTGTGTGTTTTCAAATAAAAAACAAGTTGGTTGACTGAGTCAAATGAGCTACTTTTATCTACACAGAGTTAAATTTTGAGCTATTTTTCGTCGCGCGCGCGGTTGTCACTCTATGTTTATTTGAACGGTGACAGCCCAAGCGAAATTTTTCGGGGATAATGAACATAAACTCATGCCATCTCTTTCTATTCATCATCTATTCATCTCTTTGTCTACTCTCTCACACGCATCGATGCACCCAAGCGAAATTTTTCGGGGATAATGAACATAAACTCATGCCATCTCTTTCTATTCATCATCTATTCATCTCTTTGTCTACTCTCTCACACGCATCGATGAACCCAAGCGAAATTTTTCGGGGATAATGAACATAAACTAATGCCATCTCTTTCTATTCATCATCTATTCATCTCTTTGTCTACTCTATCACATGCATCGATGAACCCAAGCGAAATTTTTCGGGGATAATGAACATAAACTCATGCCATCTCTTTCAATTCATCAGCTCTACTCTCTCACACGCATCGATGAACTTTTACACATCTCTTTGTTCATTGTGCTATATTTGAAGGGTTTAAAACTGATAGATAACGATTCATGTTCATGAACAAGTAATGGTCAAATGGTAATGGTGTAATGTTTGTTCCATGGTCGACATGAGTTCAATTCCATTTGTATTGTTTTCATTGATGATTAAAAGTTTTGATTTCTTTTTAAAACATGCAGCTCCAGTAACTTCAGACCCCTTTACTCATTGTTAGAAATGCGTGTTTAATAGTCAATGTGTTATTTTTATTGTTTTATTTATTTCTTTTAATTCATTTAGTATCAGTACCCCTTCATACAACAAAACAAGCAAATAGCACGATCATGAATAATAATATGATGGCGCAACTGGCAAAGTGATTCGAAGTAGAATTAGCGATGTGGTTGGTAGCATCAAGGATGAAGCATGAGCATGAATTGGAATATGAGGGAAGGGAATGAATCCGAATGTTCATTTCTATTTTTAGCTCTTTTTTGCATGGGTTCATCCTTCACGTGTGTTCACTATCCCCGAAAATGATTTGTATTTCGCTAGAACTAGAACGGCGATACGATTGTTTAAATACTAAACTCCAACGGAAACCACCAGCACTGAAGCAAGTGAGATTTCAGTAATGGTCGTTGGTGTTGATACCCACTAGTGATGGGAATAGTTCCGAAAATTGAGGAACGGAACGAACCTGCTAATCTGGAGAAAAAGAACGGAACGCGGAACGCAGGTTCAAGATGACCTGCGATGGTTCCCAAATAGCCAGAATTGCTTAAGCAGCTCATTTTGGCACGCTAAAGATCGCTGCTCTAATTCGCCTTTTGCAGTAGATAAACAGCATCAAAGTTCTATGTGGGTCTTTCAAACAGCGCCTAAGCAGCTTCCTTATGCCACGATGCCAGGGATTATTTTTCTTTGTGTTTTATTTTCAAGCAAGCGTCATCGATGAAATAAACAGCAAAATTTGTTTGGTTTAAACACATATGTATATTTTTAAATCTTTTGTATTGATAAATTACACAAATTTTTACACAATTTACTGATAATTCACAATCACTTCCCTCAATATTCATTCTTCAATTAACGAATCTAACTTATGCAGCAGCAATGAGATTATTGCCGTCGTCCGTCTTTGACACTTTGACAAGAGCCACCTTGAACCGATGTCATGCATTAAAAAGCTATAAAGTTCCACCAAGTTCAGTACCGTTTCTTAACAAGCCTTCAAGTTCCATCGTGAACCCTACACATAGTGCTAATCAGCCGCAAAGTTCCAAAGAGTACCATGTGCCTGTTAAAAAGCTCCATAGTTCCGCAAAGTACCGTCTATCTCTTAATCAGCCACAAAGTACGACATCGGAACGATTTTTCGTTAAACAGCCCTAAATCAGCTATAAAGTACGAGCTGGCTATTTGGGAGGTGGATTAATTATATCAGGTAGTGGATAAGGGCCTTTGGGGGGTCGCCATAGTTAAGGGACTTTACGTCATTTTAAAACCGTTAAACAATGGTTTCCGCACACAAAGCATAGCAAATAGAAAAGATTTCTTTGTTACTACGTGCATGTTTGTGTTTCTTTTGATTTAATCGAAAAAATGAGATATATTAACAAAAGATTTGACGATTTATTTATGCACGAAATGTAAAATCATGTGAGTATGAGTTCTAATCTTATGTATTGATTTTACATTTCTAATTGTCCACACGACTCGTATATAATGAAGAATTAATGCGACAATTGAAAAAAAGTAATTCATTAGTTTTTATCCTCAAAAATGTCGCAAACACAATGAATTATAGAATAATTTTACGAAATAACACAAAATAACACACTTAAATCTATGTTTTAATGTTAAATAAGAACTCGCAAAGCCCAACATATATTTTTAAAGAATATTTAATCGAGAAAAAGTGGTAGAAAAATTAAATGAACCATTTAAAAAAATGTAAACAATGTTTGAACCCTGGAGACCTTACGTCAAGTGACGAATTGTCAAAATACTCTAGATTCCACCACCTGATATTTTTAAATCCACTTTGGGCTCTGGTATAAAAATCGTGGAGGGTTGGTGCGGGGTAATGAAATTTGTATGTAGAAAGTGCCCGATATCTCCCACAATGTCGCCCAGCAAAAGCGTTAAAAATCAACCTACTAAATACATTATCCTTGAATTTGACTGATAACGTCGGACGACGAAATCGCACGTCCGACGTTTTCTGTCAAATCCCATATAAATCTCGTCCGATAAAATCGCATCCGATGAGCGTTGCCACCGCCCTAATACACCTTGGTTTTGAAGTAGGGCTTATTTCACGCATAAACTATGTCATACCAATCATTACCCTCGTTGCCTCAAACTCTATTACTTGGTCAAAAGACGTTCACGTAAAATCAAGTATTTTTTAGTATTGACCAACAATTACGCTGATGTACGTATTTTGTGAAGTCTGTCACGAACAACGAACCGCTGGAATGTTGGATTTCTACATAACATCCTGTAGTCATATATTTTGCCGAAAGTGCGCTCGGAACTCAGAGGATTGTACCATTTGTGGGAAACTGTGCTATACTATGCAAATGAATCAGGATTTACCATTGAATGTTAAAGAATACTTTTTGAACCATGCACATCAACTTGGGAAAATTGGAAGAATCTACCAATTCCAAAATGGCAAAATGGATCATTTTATAAAAAACAATTGCTCTATCTTCAAAGAGTATGAAGCAAGAAAGCATCGAATTCAGAAGCTGAAGCAAATGTATGAAGCATACAAGAAAGGGATCGCCGATGAACAACATCTAATCATTCAGTTGCTGCAAAAGAAGAAAAAAGCTATGCAGTACACTTCCCCAATTTATTTACAAGACACAGTGGAAGAAGATTTTCTGCATAATACGTCCATATAAGGATTATAGCGTTATTTTTATCTTTGATAATTGATATGAACAATACACTTTAGTAAAATATGCTCGTATTGCGACTTAATCTGCCTGGAATTAAATTAAATTAAATATTAGACCAAAAAGAAGGATACGCGAAAAACTGTTTTCACATAAAAGTAATTATTTTGAAGTTCGGTAGTTTATTAATTCACTAGCCAAAGCCTCGTTGGCTCTAACGGGCGCAAGCCATTTTCGAATTATTCTTAAACTAAAAACTAACTCGAACAACTTATTTTTCCTATGCACTATACCAATGATCTCCTAACTTGAGTTAGCGGGGGCCCCATTGCTTCGTATTCATCAGTGTTGAAGGCCATGTTGCCATCCGTTGACTTTCGCTAATTATTATAAATCAGTTATTCTTCGACGGGCCATACTGTCTGAATAAGATGGGTAACAGTTTAAAATTCACATAGCAAAATCAAGCCTACCACTACAGTTCACAGCGGCCACGACAGAAGTCGGAGACAAATTAAATTTACACGTTCGATCCGGTGAACTTTCCCGTACGCCGGTGACAGGCCCTGGGTTGCTGTTGTTTGGATAGTTTATAGAGGCTTTGGCTCCAACGGAGTTCTTTCGCCTCTTAAACAGGCACTGGGGCCTGCCATTGGTCTTTTGCTAGTGAAACATACAACATTGCGAACAACTGTACTGTTCTCGCATGAATAGCAGCAGTGGGTAAGTAAAAGAATGCTGTTCTAAGAATTACAGTCTTTCCCCGAGTTACGCGAATAATGCGTTCCGGAGACATTCGCGTAACTCGGATTTTCGCGTAAGTCGAATATCACATGTTACAGCAAAAATATACTTTATTTATCATAATTTTTGATTGAAGTTAGTTCATTTATGTAATTTAATACTTATTTGATGCAATTGGTGTACAAAATTTGGTTATTTATCGGTAATTATTTTTCATTTGACAATTGATGGAGAAAATTGTACTGATTTGACATCTGAACTGTCAAAAATAAAAATTCGCGTAACTCGAATTCGCGTAACTCGAGTGTCGCGTAACTCGGGGAAAGACTGTATTGCGGTTGATGAAAACCTCATCCCCCAAGTGCCACAAATCCACTAAACGACCACTAAACGGCTTCTAAACGACTCAAGTTCTCTACCTAAACGGAATATAGAAAGACTTCGTTTAGCAGACGGCAAACGACTCATGCATTCTAAAAATAGCGAAAAAGCTGGTGGCGCTCTCTGTTGGTGGGATACCCCAACCAGTTGAGCTTCATCGCTTGGAGGAGAGCTTTCTCATTTCCTCTGTACTGTTGTATGGTTTCGCATTGAAGTTATGCATCGCTAGAACTAGAACGGCGATACGATTGTTTAAATACAAAACTCCAACGAAAACCACCAGCACAGAAGCAAGTGAGATTTGAGTAATGGTCGTTGGTGTTGATACCCACGTATCTGACCACACGACCATTCATATAGATTTTTGCTCAGAAAGCTAGAAGGCTATATAGGTCATGATAAGATGAAACTTGTCGAAACACATTGCAAGAAAAGGATAGCAATATAATGATGAGTTGTAATACGCCATCTATTGATCAAACCAATGAAGCTGTGGAGCTTTCATTTTTTTTCTATGGATATTCAATTTTCCAGTCGTTTAAGCTTAATCTGTGGCGCTTGGGCCCTCATCACATAACAGTATTGATGAATAAAGTAGAGTTGAAATTACAGTGGAGCGCCGTTTATCCGGGCTTCTCCGGACTTAACTTCGCCCGGATAAGCGAATAACACGGATAATGAGTCAAATGACATACAGTGGAGCGCCGTTTATCCGGGCTTCTCGAGACTTGACCTTGTCCGGAGAAGCGAATATCACGGATAATGAGTCAAATGATATACAGTGGAGCGCCGTTTATCCGGGTACCTTTTATCCGACTTTCCGTTTATCCGTGCTGTTGAGAAATGACAGTTCAATACAAAAGTGACGTTGCGTTATGAGGAGGATATTTAAAAAAGCGGTTATAAGAGCACATTGTCATTACAAAAACACTATAATGCATGGCAAATTTTAAATATTCTCTTTGGAAAAACATGAAGTTAGTAAAAACTGGGTTATTTTTATCAAAAAATAAGAAAAATTCCAAATCATAACCATGAATTGGTGATAAAATATATCATTTTACTCATTATCCGTGTTATTCGCTTATCCGGGCGAGGTCAAGTCCCGAGAAGCCCGGATAAACGGCGCTCCACTGTATTTTATCACCAATTTCTGGTTATGTTTTGGAAATTTATCTTATATTTTGATAAAAATAACTCAGTTTTTATTAACTTCATATTTTTACAAAGCGAATACTTAAAATTTGCCATTAATTATAGTGGTTTTTGTTATGACAATGTGCTCTTTTAACCGCTTTTTCAAATATCCTCCTCATAACGCAATATCACTTTTGTATTGAACTGTCATTTCTCAACAGCACGGATAAACGGAAAACCGGATAAAAGGTATCCGGATAAACGGCGCTCCACTGTATTTTATCACCAATTCCTGGTTATTTTTTGGAAATTTTTCTTATTTTTTGATAAAAATAACCCAGTTTTTATTAACTTCATGTTTTTCGAAAAAGAATTTTAAAAATTTGCCATGAATTACAGTGTTTTTGTTATGACAATGTGCTTTTATAACCGCTTTTTCAAATATAGCTCCTCATAGCCCAATGTCATTTTTGTATTGAACTGTCATTTCTCAATAGCACGGATAAACGGAAAGCCGGATAAAAAATATCCGGATAAACGGCGCTGCACTGTATACCCAGCTGACATTATATAGCACGAATAATCGGGAATTCGAGCAAATTCCCTTAAACTGGAGCCTTCCCATATAACCAAGATACCGAAAACGCCACCAATTTCCTGTACTAAAAATCCAGTTGTATCGAACAAAGCCAAAAAACTGTCAGATTGGTGGGTTAAACCACACATCTCCAGAAGCAGCCACTTCTATGTTTGTTCAAATCAGTTTTTTTATGCACGCGTAATTCATTTGCTCGACATATATCACCCCAAAATGTGTTTAATTGTGTAAAGGAAGTAATGAAACTTGTGTGTTTAAGTTCATTTGTTGTGAAACATGTTTGTGTAAGATGTGGATGTGTGTGTTTGTTTACTTGCAAATGGACTTTTTTATTTCGCTGGCCAGTGCATAGTTTATAGATTTATAATATTGCCGAAGTTATGTTGTGATGTAAGTGAATGAGTTAAAGTAATCAATGTGTTAAAATCATGTTCAGCATATTGACCTTAGCTCGCACTTGCTCCATCTTTTCCTCGTCAACATGTTTGGAAAAGGTGGGCCAAGTGCGGGCAAGGTCAATACATCTTATTAGAACTGACAGCTCCGATTGTTCTAAAATTTGGTGGGTTAACGACTGAATCGACCACCACTAACCCACGTGGGTTTGAAGTGGTTTTACAGTGGGTTAAGGCCGATTTGGTTATTTGGGTTAAACTTCCCTTAAACTGCACCAGTTTAAGGGAATTTCGAAAAAGTCCTTTAAAATCAAATGTGATGCGGCTGTTTCGTTACTTTCTTATATATTCGCCTGGAAACGATGTTTGCTATCGTTATAGTTGGTCATGTACCCATTTTATACTTAAATAATACCCATTTTTATAGAATAACGTCACATAAAATTAGCTTTTGTTTTTCATCAAAAAACCATAGTCATGAATGAAAAATGAGCTCGATGGCATCGTCCATCGATAGAGGAACGTCTAATCTACGATCACAGCAAATCTTGGCGCTTTCAACACACTTGATCACACACAAATCCACAATTTCAGGCGTATCGATTACTAATCGAGCAGATATGGGAAAACAATTTCGGGCAAATGTCACTTGGGCATTTTATACTTAAATAATACCCATTTTTATAGAATAACGTCACATAAAATTAGCTTTTGTTTTTAATCAAAAAACCATAGCTATGAATGAGAAATGAGCTCGACGGCTTCGTTCATCGATAGAGGAACGTCTAATTTACGATCACGCCAAATCTTGGCGCTTTCAACACACTTGATCACACACAAATCCACATTTTCAGGCGTATCGAGCACTAATCGAGCAGATATGGTAAAACGATTTCGAGCAAATGTCACTTGGGTAGCGAAAAAAAACTCATTTTTTGTATAGTCTGTTCCCGAGTTACGCGGTTTCTGTGTTCCCGGCGAATCCGCGTAACTCGAATATCCGCGTATGTCGAATTTCTCATTTTTTGAATAAAATACTATTCAATACTCAAAGTTTTTGATTTTATTTAGCACTTTTATACACTTTATCATTTATTTCATATGATTTGTGCGAAAAATCTAATATTGGGGGCCTTCACGATTCTAGTTAGTTTTCTTGTATGGAGTTTGACAGTTGGAGGCTGAAATCATGTAAACACTCTGTGGCGACCACGTTATAGCCTCACCACAGTCCGGAGCTGACGTCAACCGTCAATTCAAAATATCGGGCACTCTAATTCGATCACCCTAATTCAAGCACCCTAATTCGAGCACCCTAATGAATATGAATATGAACCTTATTCGAGCACCTTTTTTTTTTTTTTTTTTTTTTTTTGTTAACGAAGAGTGAGCATATTCCATCCCCCTCTCCGACTCACCCAACTCGGCCGGTACGCTTGTGGTGCGTATTACTTCATGCGGAGTCGTGTGTGCGGTTGCACCCTGGGTCACGACGCATCTTCTGCGGCGATCTGGTCTGCTGATTCTGCTTATTACGCTGCTTTCCGTGGTGCGACGCGGTCCCTTTGGTCCTATCGCCCACGCTTCGGGTGGGCAATGGGGTGTCTGCATCGTTGGTCACCACTCCAAGCCCGTAAGGCAGTTCTCCTGAAACGAAATTTTGATAGAGGAAACAAGAAGAAGGAGAAAGAGATAGAAGAAAGCTGGAAATAGATGAGAGAAGAGATATAGAAAGCTGGAAAGAAACGAAAAGAAGTTATTCGAGCACCCTAATTCGAGCAATAGTTACCAACTTAGCCAGACTAAACTATTTCCCGTTAAAAAGATTATAAAAAGCCGTCGTTCCCACCACGCGTTCTCTTGTCTTTTCGTTCTCATCCGCTAGTGGACGTGCTCCCGTAACTGCGTAACGCGTGATAAAGACATTGTAAAACATTGTATTTTGTGACATCTTGGGAATCCAAATAAAAAGTGGTCTACCCACGAGGTAGCCAAAACTCCATACAAAACCACACAAAAAACTAGCCTGCGATTTTCAGTCTAGAAAATTTTAGCCTAAAAGCTAAAATTAGATTCAAGTACCTGCTCGAAAACACGGTGTTGTTTACGTTTATCCCAAGGTGCATCAAAGAGATCAGGTGGTGGAATGTGGAATCAAAGTGTATGTAGTCCAGGTGGTCTCATAGCATTTTTTCATAACCAATTTTGAACATCACTTTTTGACAGAACGAGTGAAAACTTTTGCTGCAACAAGCTTTCTGGAGGCTTGACTAATACTCAAAATACTCTTACAATCTTCATTCAGAAGCAGAAGCGATAAAAATCAGCCTTCTAAATTCATACACCTTGGGATAAGCCCACCTGTATACCCAAGCGCCACAGATTAAGCTTAAACGACTGGAAAATTGAATATCCATAGAAAAAAATGAAAGCTCCACAGCTTTATTGGTTTGATCAATAGATGGCGTATTACAACTCATCATTATATTGCTATCCTTTTCTTGCAATGTGTTGCGACAAGTTTTATCTTATCATGACCTATATAGCCTTCTGACTTTCCGAGCAAAAATCTATATTGTTGTGGGCAGCCGTGCCGACCCCTGGACTTGCCGTGGTAGTTGTGCTGCCACTGGTCAATGTCCAGGGGACGACAGTGTGTCACGCACACTGTCGTACGCACACTAAGCGCGGGCCGCTTAGTGTGTGTTGTGCGCTCGGACAAGCAGGTGTTGCGAGCAGCCGGTCGAGCAGGGCTCCCGGCAGGGCACGGTACGGCTGGCGCGCGGCCGAGTATATATAGTGTGTATTGTGCTTGTTATTATTTATGATGTGTACTGTTATATCAGTGTTTGAATAAAGTACCTGAGAAAGCCAAAGACACAACAGTGGCGACGAGGATGGGATCCTCTTGCGTAAGGAGGATCCCTAGAAGAACCCGCGGTCGCCATCGCGATCGAGCGCGTCGGTTGGAGCCGGCGCCATCGCGATGGCACGGGTCCCCGCGACAGTGGGACGCCGTTCGACAAGGACCGCTGCCGCCGCCGCCGTTAAGACCGTGGCCCCGGCTGTCGTTCCGCGATGGGGACAGAAGGGACAGCCGCACACACACACTCGGCGATGTTTGATTCGCCGGGCTGCAGGCCCAGGGAGCGCCGGCAATGGAAAGGTCGAAGCCTGATTGCCGGGCCATCTGCGGCGACGCTAGGTGTCGTCGGGCTGCAGCCCAAGGAGCGCCGGCAATGTAAGAGGCGAATTGTCTTTCTGCCTAGCTGCCGGGCCATCATTGGTGACGCGAGAGGTCACTGAGTTGCTGCCGCTGTGTTCGACGGAGAGGGGGCGAGATGCCACGTCCCGCTGCAGTAGCCGTCGTGTTGGACGGAGAGGAGGGCGAGGTTCCATGCCGCCCCGCTGCAGCCGTCGTAGACCAGTGAGAGGGGGCGAGGTTTCATGCCGCCCCGCTGCAGCAGTAGTGTCAACGGAGAGGGGGCGAGGTCCCATGCCGCCCCGCTGCTGCCGTTGTGTTTGACAGAGAGGAGGGCGAGGTTCAATGCCGCCCCGCTGCAGCCGTTGTGTCAACGGAGAGGGGGCGAGGTCCCATGCCGCCCCGCTGCAGTAACAGTGTCAACGGAGAGGGGCGAGGTTTCATGTCGCCCCGCTGCAGCCGTCGTGTTTGACGGAGAGGAGGGCGAGGTCCAATGCCGCCCCGATGCAGCAATAGTGTCAACGGAGAGGGGGCGAGGTCCCATGCCGCCCCGATGCTGCCGTTTTTATTCGTCGGAGAGAGGGGGAGGTCGCATTCCGTCCCCAGTTGCAGCACCGACGTGTTGTTCCCGACGTGAAGGGCGAAATGTGTGCCGTCCTTGCTGCAGCAATTGTACCACCGCTACAGGATGCCATAACGGGCTGCTGGGATATGCTCTTCAGCCGGATGAGGCTTGCGGGACAAACCGGTCGCCGCCGGAGAGATCGCCAGCAGCAGCGTAGCAGCGTGCGGAACGAGTTGCTGGGTAATGCTCTCCTGCCGGATGAGGCTAGCGGGACATTACGGTCGCCGCCGGGGAGATTTCCTGCAACGTCGTAGCAGCGTTGCGGTAGCCGGGTAGCGCAGCTTAGGAGCAGCATTTGCGCAAAAAAATGCCCCAGGACAAGGGCCCCAGGACAAGGCCGGAGGGTGTCACCACACCGATATTCCCGCAATGGAATATGCGCGTGTCGGTTCGACCCCCTCCGGATAAGTAAAAGGGGGAGATGTTGTGGGCAGCCGTGCCGACCCCTGGACTTGCCGTGGTAGTTGTGCTGCCACTGGTCAATGTCCAGGGGACGACAGTGTGTCACGCACACTGTCGTACGCACACTAAGCGCGGGCCGCTTAGTGTGTGTTGTGCGCTCGGACAAGCAAGTGTTGCGAGCAGCCGGTCGAGCAAGGCTCCCGGCAGGGCACGGTACGGCTGGCGCGCGGCCGAGTATATATAGTGTGTATTGTGCTTGTTATTATTTATGATGTGTACTGTTTGTCATAACCAGCACGTACAGCAAGTTATCGTATGAGCCAACCTGACAGGAGGTAGCTGTCAAGAACCGTCAAACGGGGGAATGGGAGAAAAGTGCGCCAAGAAAAGAAGCGTCACTTTGCACACACGAAGAACGTTTGTAAGCAGAATACCACGGAAATAAAAGTTCATACATCATAATTACGATAAATTGGCGACGAGGAAGAACGAGCATTACGCGTGCTACATTGCTCATAGAACAAAGCCGTACAAATCGAAACTGTGCTGTGTTTGTATTCGTGGCATCTCCACCAAGGGAAGCTGGTTCTGCTGCTTATTCAATCATCACCCGCTCCGCTGCAAAGGCTGCTGATGCTGATAACTCTACAGAAACTCTTCCGCCGATAAATCCAGCGGGCATTGGTTGTTCTTTTGCTGCTGCTGCGGCTGCTGCTGTTGCTACTGCTACTGTTGATCCTTCTAATACTGGCCTTACAAGATCCGACAATACTGCTGAAATAACAACTGCTACTGCTACAAAGAAGATGTCGGGAATGTTCGTGTTTGAACCATTCGACCCAACAAACTGCAAAATCCAAAGATGGCTAGAAAGACTACAGATTGCTTTCAAAATTCATCGTGTTCCCGAAGAAGACAAACGCGATTACCTCCTTCATTACATGGGTAGTACGACCTACGATGTATTGTGCAACAAGCTAAAGAATGATGAACCGCAAACAAAAACGTTCGAAGAAATTGTTGCCATCCTCAAAGAGCATTTTAATCCAAATCCATTGGAAATTTTGGAAAATTTCAAGTTTGCAAACCGAAAACAACGCGAAAATGAATCACTTAGCACATATTTGATGGAATTAGAAAAGCTTGCTCAAACTTGTAGTTTTGGCGATTACCTTGACAAAGCCTTGCGAAATCAATTCGTGTTCGGACTTCAAAACCGTGCGATACAATCGCGGCTGCTCGAGATACGTGACCTGACATTGGCTAAAGCAAAGGACATAGCTTTCGGCATGGAAATGTCTAACAGAGGTACAGATGAGATACAAGGCACCGTTACTCCATATCCAGTTCAGCACATCATTGCTGCGAATAAAAAGAAAAGCAAGCCGGCGTCAACTCAACGGAAAGTAACTTGCTATTGGTGTGGGGATGGAGACCATCTTGCGGATAAGTGCCGACACTTGAAGACAATTTGCTATCATTGCAATAAGATGGGGCATCTTGCAAAAGTATGCCGGACAAAAGTAAATCGTTCGAGTGTACACACACTAGAATGCAGCTCTGAGCTTCCCGCAGACGATGACGCCAACATCGTGGACGTGTTCAACATGAGAACAATACAAAATATGGCTGGTAAGTTTTTGCTAGAAATGGAGATTTCCGACAGAAAACTTATTTTTTAGGTGGACACTGGCTCTCCAGTATCCCTTATTAGTAACAGGGATAGATTAAATTATTTTCCTAACATAATAACAAAAAAAAGTAACGTCAAATTGAAAAGTTATTGTGATGGTCAGTGGCGGATTTAACGGTGCGCGGACTGAGCGGCCGCGGGGGGCCCCGTCAATGTAGGGGCCCCGTGTATGGTAATTCCTGCATATAGAAGAGTGTGTACAGTAGTCTCAGCGAGATCTTCTGTGCTAGATAGGGGCCCCATGGATGAAGGGACTCATAAACTATAGGGACCCAGTACAGGGATTCTGAGCACCCCCCCCCCCCGCCAACAAATCATTAAAGTGTGTTTGATTCAAAACTTAATGCAGCATTATGCACCCCCCCCCCCCCCCCGCTCGACACCAACCGTGGGGCCTCCACTGCTTTTAACGCTTAGGGCCCCCAACACCCTAAATCCGCCACTGGTGATGGTGTGATAAATGTGCTAGGTGAAATCAAGGTGAAGGCTATAATTAATAGTGTAGAAACTTTTTTACCACTACTTGTTACGGAATCAGAAAGGAATCCTCTGCTTGGGCGTAACTGGATAAAGACTATAAATTTAAACCTAAACGAATTTCTAAAAACCAACTATGAAGTATCCTATTGCTCCTCGGAAAAATCTACTACAAGCTCAAATTTAGAAAACCTATTCAACAAATATCCCAAAGTCTTTAGTTCAGGATTAGGAAAAATTTAAAATTTACAAGCTTCATTAGCTCTACGTCAAGATGCAAAGCCAGTTTTCTTCAAGGCTAGGCCTGTCGCATTTGCGGTGCGGGATGCTGTGAGCAAAGAAATTGATAAACTAGTTTCAGAAAATGTCCTGGAAAAAGTGGATCATTCCGAATGGGCTACTCCTATTGTCCCAGTAAAAAAATCGGGAGGGAATGTTAGATTATGCGGGGATTATAAAATCACGGTAAACCCAAATTTAATAATTGACGAACACCCGCTTCCGACTGTAGAAGAATTATTTGCAAATGTGGCCGGGGGAGACAAATTTTCAAAAATAGATCTCTCCCAAGCTTATCTTCAATTGGAGGTAAACCCTTGTTGTCGCGAAATATTAACATTATCGACACATAAAGGACTGTTTCGCCCCACTAGATTGATGTATGGAGTAGCATCGGCTCCAGCAATATTTCAAAGGTTGATTGAGCAAATCCTCCAAGGCATACCAGGGGTGACTGCATTCATTGATGATATTCGGATTACAGGCCCAAATGACGAAATGCATTTACAAAGATTGGAAGAAGTTTTGAAAAGATTGGAAAAATACAATTTAAGAGTAAATAATGTTGCTTTTTCGAAGACCAGATAGAATATTGCGGATATGTAGTAGATAAGCATGGCATACATAAACTGAATACGAAAATTAAAGCCATACAAGATATGTCTATCCCAAGAAACAAAGATCAGTTACGTTCGTTCCTGGGATTAATTAACTATTATGGTCGTTTCTTCCCACATTTAAGTACAGTTACTTATCCTCTGAATAATCTCTTAAAGGATGAAATACCTTATGTATGGGACGAGCATTGCAATAAAGCATTTACCCATGTGAAAAAGGAAATGCAAACTGAAAGAGTGTTAGTTCATTATAACCCTAATCTTCCTATCGTATTAGCTACAGATGCATCACCTTATGGAGTGGGTGCTGTGTTAAGCCATCAATTCCCTGATGGATCTGAAAGACCCTTGCAATACGCTTCCCAAACCTTAAATAAAACACAACAACGTTATTCACAAATTGATAAAGAGGCATACGCAATCATGTTTGGAGTCCGTAAATTTCACCAATACTTATATGGACGGAAATTTACACTCATAACCGACAACAAGCCGTTGGCACAAATCTTTGCAGAAAATAAAGGATTGCCAACGATGTCAGCAATGAGAATGCAGCATTACGCAGTTTTTTTGCAAGGATTCGAATACAATATTCACCATCGTAAATCAGCAAACCACTACAACGCAGATGCGTTTTCAAGGCTGCCCTTACCATTAGTGGACTCGGAAACCAAAATAGAAGAGTCTGATGTAGTGGAGATAAACACTATTCAAACATTACCACTTACAGTGCTCGAATTAGGAAAGGCTACGACAACCGATGCAGAAGTTGAAGAGCTATTACGAGCTCTCATAACGGGAAAAAACATCCTTCCAAAGTATTGTTTTGGCATTGATCAAAAAGAATTTTCCTTACAGAGCGACTGTATAATGCGAGGCAGTAGAGTGTATATACCCCCCATTTTAAGGGAGAAAGTATTACAGGAACTTCATTCCTCTCACTTTGGAATATCGAGAATAAAGTCATTAGCAAGAAGTTATTGCTGGTGGCCTAATATAGATAAGGACATAGAAAATATGGTTATCAACTGCCAATCTTGTCAAGAAACAAGAGCAAACCCACCCAAAGTACCGATCCATTGTTGGGAGAAAGCTGAAGGTCCTTTTCAAAGAGTGCATGTAGATTATGCAGGTCCTTTCATGGGAAGCTATTTTTTTATACTAGTAGACGCATTTTCAAAATGGCCTGAAGTCCGAATAGTAAATAACATCACAACCGAAACCACGATTAATACATGCAGGGACATATTTAGTACTTTCGGAGTTCCTATAATTTTGGTGAGTGATAATGGCACTCAATTTTCATCAACAGAATTTGCTCACTTCTTAAAGTTTAACGGCGTAATTCATAAATTTAGCGCCCCATACCATCCTGCCACAAATGGACAAGCCGAGCGATTCATTCAAACATTTAAAGCAAAGCTGAAAGCTATGAAGTGTGGTCGTTTAGAAATTCCAGGAGTATTGAGCAATATTTTAATGTCTTATCGAAAAATGATACACCCAAGTACGGGATTCTCACCGTCCATGTTAGTTTTTGGACGGCAAATACGAAGTTGTATCGACTTGATGATTCCATCAACGAGTACAACTTCCAAAGAAGTGACCTTAAAAATCAAAGAATTTCAAAATGGTCAAAGGGTAGCAGCCAGAGAGTACATTAAGGATAATAAGTGGGAATTTGGTAAAGTAAAAGAAAGGTTAGGCAAATTACACTACTTGATAGAATTAGATGATGGAAGAACTTGGAAACGTCACATTGACCAAATGCGATCCGTAGGTAATAACCCAAACAGTACCAATGATTTGTATATTTTTGGCAAAGGTAAAGATTCACATAATTTGCTATCGGAAAAAGCTATCAAACAAAACAACATTTCACAAAAAGTAACTAAAGATTCATCATCTAGGTCAATAGAAAAATCACTATCCAACCCAACACCTCCAAGTTTTCGGTCGGAGCCTCCATGTCTAGCAGAGATAACACCAGATGCGGAGTTGCGGCGATCTACGAGGACGATAAAACGAGTAAAACGTCTAGATATATAGAGTTATTAATAAAAACTATTTTCGGGGGGAAGAGCTGTCATAACCAGCACGTACAGCAAGTTATCGTATGAGCCAACCTGACAGGAGGTAGCTGTCAAGAACCGTCAAACGGGGGAATGGGAGAAAAGTGCGCCAAGAAAAGAAGCGTCACTTTGCACACACGAAGAACGTTTGTAAGCAGAATACCACGGAAATAAAAGTTCATACATCATAATTACGATACTGTTATATCAGTGTTTGAATAAAGTACCTGAGAAAGCCAAAGACACAACATATATGAATGGTCGTGTGGTCGGATACGTGGGTATCAACACCAACGACCATTACGCAAATCTCACTTGCTTCAGTGCTGGTGGTTTCCGTTGGAGTTCAGTATTTAAACAATCGTATCGCCGTTCTAGTTCTAGCGATGCATAACTTCAATGCGAAACCATACAACAGTACAGAGGAAATGAGAAAGCTCTCCTCCAAGTGATGAAGCTCAACTGGTTGGGGTATCCCATCAACAGAGAGCGCCACCAGTTTTTTTTTGCTATTTTTAGAATGCATGAGTCGTTTGCCGTCTGCTAAACGAAGTCTTTCTATATTCCGTTTAGGTAGAGAATTTGAGTCGTTTAGAAGCCGTTTAGTGGTCGTTTAGTGGATTTGTGGTACTTGGGTAATGCCAATATAATTTCTTTTACATAAAAGTTCATCTTTTTAATCACACGATTTACAACTAGTTTTAATAACACTGTGCAGCGTACAAATTGGCTTTTTACAAGTAGAACAAATTTTCTCGTTGATCGTTTTTTTACACATAGATAGCAATTGCCTTTGTGTTTGATTCGTCCGGACACATCACGTTCTTCTGCATCTTTAGTAGTATTTTTTTTAGATAATGCTATTGTAACGAACGTCAAAACACGAATGTCGTGTTAACGGTAATTTTGAAAACTATCATCCTTGCAACGATCCAACTTTGCCGTGAATATGAACTACAGAGAATTGATAGAAGAGAGCCAGGAACCCGGCGCTCTAGCAGCAATCGAACACGACATCGAACATGAAAAATGTATGGGATTTGACATGTTCGATTTGTTGGTTATCAAATCGAACATGTCAAATCGCATATATTTTTCATGTTCGATGTCGTGTTCGATTGCTGCTAGAGCGCTGCCGAAGGATGAGACCAAGGTGTTATAAATGAGCGTTTCTACATACACCGAAAATGCAGCTGAGAAAATAACTGACAGCATGCTTTGACAGCGACTGACAGCATTTTCGGTGAGAGAATTCTCCTCGGCATGCAAAGAACGATGGAGCTGAGAAAAAATTGAATTGGCAGTTTATAGCGATCGATCAATTATTTATTAGTTTGCATTTTTGCCGTCTAATAATCGTAGAAATATTATTAAAAAGTAAAAGAAACTTTTTTGATTTCATTTTAGCGATTAAAATGGATTTTTTCAACATCATTTTAAAAGTCTCATCTCGGCGCTTTTCAGAGCTTCTACACACACCAGCGTGAGAAACCGGTTGTCAATTCTCTCACAGCCATCTCTCAGCTGCAGTCTCGGTGTATGTAGAAACGCTCAATGGTGAAGTTGTTCAGAGCAAAATGACATTTCTCGACTTGACATATCTCTTCCGGGGGCTGCGGTATAAAAATCGGGGAGGGCTGATGCGGGGTATTGAAATTTGTATGCAGAGAGTGACAGATGTCCCCCAGCAAAAGCGATAAAAATCAACCTTCTAAATACATTACCGTATTAATACACGATGCGCAATCTCAGATTGCGCATATATTCGTTTTATCAAAACATATAATTATAAGTGCAAGGCTTCACGTTTCATAAAAAAAAACTTTATTGCTTAAGCGCAAGCGTTTTTTACACTGAGCTGATCCAAATTACAACTAACTTATTTCTTAAATTCTACAATGCACCTAGCCTTCGATTCTACCCTATAGCTGCTGACTCTGCATATCGGGTATGCGCGTGTTCACGTGCCGGTTCCCGTTGCTATGCGCGTCATGTTGCTATGCGCGCGTGTTCCGGTGATGCGGTCGTTGCTCGGTGCGCGTGTCCACGTGTTGGCTTCTTATTACGTGGACTCAGCTATTCGGTCTACGTAACTCCTCGGGGGGGTGAAGAAGAGCGTGTCCTCATGCGTCCGCTATTTTCGGTAGAACGTCTGCGATGGTCCGTATCGATCGTTTGTAGAACGTGAAAACGAAGATCGCCAGGGATAACGTGAAGATTGTTGAGACCAATACTCCTCCAAGTAGGCTCCAATTCCATGCGCTGTTGAACTGCTGGAGATAAGAATGCTGCATCGTTCCAATGTTCTCGAATGCGTCTTGCCTTATCATCGGTTTATGGTGTTGCCATCTGACTTCGGTGATGGATACTGCTCCCCAATATGGCTCTACTGTGCTGGAGATAGTCTTAGAAGAAAATGTTTGATTCATTATCGTTACCTCGCAATCGTTGAAGCGTATCAGAAGATTTCCGGAGACGAGTTTATCATCGGGTCCACAGCTTGAACTTAGGGCTGCTCCTTTTGCGTTGTCGACAATGATAAGTCCATCGGATATTAGCTTTATCGTCGTGTTGTTCTTTCTTGCAGTAGAACAATCGCTTTTTCTCCCTAGGATGAGATTGGATGTGCATTTATCGATGTACTCCCTGTATTGGTTTTGGATGTATTCATCAGGTTTGGCTGGTTTGAACACTTTGTTCCGTGTTTTTATAAGGTGCGTCGGAGTCTCTACTATGATTCTGTTATCGATACTGAGAGGAAATACTTCAAGCATTGTTGCTTCTTCATCAGCTAGCTGAGGGATCTTCAGTATGTAGAGTATCGAATTCGAGTTGATCGCGATAATTGGTTGTACTAGCTTTAGCGCTTCATCTGGTAATTCGACTTTTACTCCTTGGTCTTCTAGTATGGTTTTGATGGAGTTTATCTCTGGTGATGATAGAATCTTGTTGCTAACTACTGATACTTTAGTCCAACTGATTGCTTCTTGAATTTCTTCTAAAACATGGTTGATGATATCGATGTACATTATGGTTTTAATGGTTTCTAGTTCATTCAGCATTACTTGTTCTCGTTCTTTTGTCAATTGATTTATGGTGTCAGTGAGGGTTCGTAGCCTGTGATCGAACTGTTTGTTGATTCGGTACTGTTTGTTGTTGTTCTCGGTTAGCTCGTTCATTGTGGTGTTGATGATTCTGAGGTCGTCGGCGTCAGGACTTCCTCCTATCCATTTCCAAGCTGTTCCTAAGATTTCTAGACTTCTAGCTGTTCTATGTTTAGGTTTTAATTGTTGGAAGTTTCAGTACAATAATTTTACTTTTAGTCTGACAATTTCTTTAAGTTCGTTATTAATGTTTTCGTACGAAAAGTGTGTAATGGTGTTAATAGCATTTTCAAGGGTTAACATGTTTATAGGATGTATGAATTTTATGCTTCCTGTTTGTAATCTACAAGTTCTGGTTTTAAGAAAAAATATCGGTTGCCTGTTCAAATCTATGATTTCTAATTCTTTACTTTGCGAGAGTTGTGTAAGCAGGATTAGCATGAATGTTATCGGAAAGTATTGCATTTTCGATCTCCAAGCCTGGGAAAGATAAAGAAAACGGAAAGAACGTATTACTGGGACTTGATTCTCCTTAACTTGTTTTTGTTCCTCTTGATATTTCTTGCCATTGTAACTGTTTTATCATTCGCATTAAGACAAGTTTTTTCGTTGAATCGCGGGTCTAATTTTTTCCTAACGCCTTTCTTTACAAATATCTGTTTACCTGTCTCTATTTCCGGTGGTGTTTCTTTTTCATCGTTATATTTCTGCATGTTTCTACTTGCATTGTGGAGCTTTTGGGATACTTTTTCGTAAATGTTTCTAGTGGTTTGAATTATTTGTTCTGGATTCCGATTGCTAGTTCTGTTAAAAATGATTTCGTTGGGCGTGTATCCTATTGAGGAGTGAACTGTTTCGTTGTATAGTGTTGTCACTACTTTTATGATCTCCGGAGAGCTTAAATCTCTGAACTTGTGTTTATTGGTGTTGAACAATTCTATAATTGTACTGTGTGTTCGCTCTACCTGTCCATTGGTTTCGGAGGATGAAGAAAATTCTAATTCTGTTCCTACATTGGCTAAAAATGATTGAAGTTGAAGACTTCTAAATGTGGTTTCGTGATCGCAAATAATTTTTCTCGGTGCGCCAAACGTTGTAATAAAATGAGCAAGAGCTTTTGTTATGTCTGTCAAGTTCCTGGACGGAATTTCTATGGTTTGTAAAAATTTTGAAAAAGCACATACGAACGTCAAGTAGTTGTGTTTGTCGATTCCAAAGATGTCGATGTGAACGCGACTGAAAGGGGTTGTTTCAATAGGTCGGGGTGTGATTTTGATGTTATACGGTTTGCGTTCATACTTGTGTACGTTACAGATCTTGCAAATATTAATTAGTTTTTTAATTTTTGTCATCATGTGTGGAAAGAAATAGCATCTTGTTAGTTGATTATGAACTTCGTGAATACCTCTATGGGCGCGTTCGTGTTCTTTAGCTATGATGATGTCTTGGCGTTGTTCGTTACTAACGTCTTCTACTTGTAAGTGTGTAAGAACAAAATGTCCATGTTGGTTGAAGTATTGTCGATAAACGGATTGAATGAGTGAAATAGTTGATTCATCCGGTGCCATAATCGCGGTTTGTTTGTTATTGTGGAAATTTTTTAGAGAATCTAGTATTGTTAATTCGTCAAAATCATTTCTGCAAATAATTGCTCTTTTATAGTTGTTAAAAGGGGTTTCCGTAATGTCAGTTGTTATATGGGATTTTCGGAAAATTATCTGATTTCTGTAGTAATTGATTGGTCTCTCGGAGAAATGGATAAAATAATCGTCGGATGTATCAGCTGAATGCATGGTTTGTGAATCAGAGTTAGTATTGTTCGGTGAGGGGTTATTATGCTGAAGGGATTCTGAAATAGATGATGATTCTTCGAAGTTGACGTCAATTGTATTGGAAACATTGTTCTTAGGAGTGCCTGAAATGGAAGAATCTTGGTTAATATTGGTATTTGTAAGAATTTCCGTTTTCCTGCTTAGCGCGTCTGCTACTACGTTGGCCTTTCCTTCCTTGTATTGGATGTCGAAATCGAAATTCTCGAGTTCTAGGCGCCAGCGAAGAATTTTTGAGTTTTTAGTGGATGTTTTGATGAATATAAGAGGTTTATGGTCAGTAACGAGTGTGAATTTATGACCATACAAATAAGATTTATACTTTTGGACAGACCAAATAATCGCTAAGGCTTCTTTTTCTGTAGTGGAGTATCTGGATTCGGCTTCGTTTAATGTTCTGCTTCCGAATGCAATTGGTCGCTCTTTTCCTTCTTGGATTTGCGATAAAACTGCGCCAAGAGCGTAGTTGCTTGCATCGGTTGTTAGAATGAACGGTCTTTCGAAATCAGGGTATGCTAATATCTGATCCGAAGCGATAATTTGTTTTAGACTATTGAAAGATGTTTTATACTCTTCATCTTGCGTGTTTATCTTAGTATCCTTTTTTAGGCATTTTGAAAGAGGTTTTGTTAATTTTGAATAGTCTTTGATGAATCTGCGATAGTAGCCTGATAAACCTAAGAATTGTTTGATTTCTTTCTGTGTTGATGGCAGTTTCCATTCTAGGATTTTGGTGATTTTATCTGGATTCGGTTTTATACCTTCCTGAGTAATAACATGTCCTAAAAATTCTGTTTCTTTTCTAAGGAATTCGCACTTATCTAGTTGAATTTTGAGGTTAAATTTTGAAAGCCTTTCTAAAACTGTGTTTAGATTTTCTATGTGGTTTTCCAAGTTTTTACCGATGATTATAATGTCATCGAGGTACACGAAACAAATATTTCCTATCAGTCCTGTTAGCACACTGTTCATAGCGCGTTGAAAAGCAGCTGGGGCGTTTTTCAACCCAAAAGGCATTCGATTGAACTCAAAGTGGCTTGTGCTGTAGAAAACGCTGTCTTCCCTTTATCGTTAGAATCCATCTCGATTTGGTGGAATCCTGATTTGAGGTCAAGTGTTGTAAAATAAACTGATTTACCCAAACTGTCTAGTATTTCTTCAATTTGTGGGATGGGGAATTTTTCGTCAATGGTCTTTTCATTCAACTTGCGGTAGTCGATTACTACTCTTATTTTTCTCTTTCCCGAGGCATCAACCTTTTTTTTTTTATTCTACCCATATTGGCGAGGAATAGGGGCTTGTCGAATGGGTTATGGTACCATTTCGTAGTAGTTCATTAATCTGTTCCTCTACGTCATTTTTAAATGCGTGTGGATATCGATATGATTTTGTAAAAACTGGTGCATCATTAGTGGTAGTTATTTTGTGTTTAACATCTGGTGTAGCTGAAAGTTTTTCTCCTGCTTTTAATAGAACGTTCTGATTTTCAATAATTGTTCTAAAAAGATGGTCTTTTTCCAAAGTTGAAAGATGAGATGTACGAATTATCTCGCTCAGCATTTCGCTTGTAATTTTTGATTCGGGTTTCATGGGTAAAGGAGTAACAGTTTCGAAATTATTTACTGTAATTTCTAACGCTTTATGTTGTATATTAGGGGGTTTTGGTCTATTTGTCTGTAGTAAAATTGTAGTTTTTTTTATTTTTGGCTGAGTATACGCCTGGCTGAACTGTAATTTTTTTACAAAGTTTAGTCGGTTCGTAAACAATCCATTCTCCGTCCGTATTGGTTGGGAGAGTTACTACATGGTTATAGTTTTTCTCGTTAGGGAAATATTTTTCAAATGGCATAATTACTTTTGAAATTTCAAGTGTTTGTTTTCGGTAATTGAGAATAGCTTCATTTTCTGCTAAAAATTGTAAGCCAATCAATCCATCGAAAAAATTGTGGAATTTTAATTCGTAATATTTTTGTGAGGGAATTTCCTTGTATAAAAGGTTTGTTTTTCCGCAGGTATCTATAATTTGTTTTCCCACTATGTTAGTGATTCCGATCTGTTTGATTTCCTTTTTTGTTTTTAAAACACCTGGTTGGATAAGATTCTTATTTGCGCCGGAATCGATCAATAGATTGAGACCTTGTTTAGTGCGTAAATATGGGAGATAGTTGCATTTCTTTTTGGAATTTAAGTATTGTTTTTCAGACTTCCTGCTAGGCGAAAATTTACTTCGTCAAAATGATCAGTTTCATCATCACTGTCACTGTCATTGGACTCTTGTTCCGTTTCAACCTCGTTGTTGTGGAATTGCTTTTTATTTTGTGCGTATTTACTGCGCATTGAAGCATCTACATCCATTGGTTCAGGTTTATCTGAGTTTTTGATTGAAAATTTCTTTTCTGAAATGGCTTTAGTTGGTTTATTATAACTGGTACTTTCATTTTGGTTGAATTTATTCTTAAAAGGTGGTTTATTGGATGGGGTTTGAACATTTTTGGTAAGGCTGCCTGCATTTTGTTCTGTCGCTTTGAACTTACAAAGGAATGCATACGCATCCTCAATGTCTTTAGGTCGAGCGGCTTGGGCGTGCCCAAAGTAATTTCCTCTAAGTCCAGCGATGAATGCAGCAAGTGCGTCTTCATCAATGAATGCATTGATTGCAACCCAATTTGTGCGGTATTGTTCGTTTTGTTTTGCAAGGGTTTTAATATTTTGCACAATTTCTTTAGTTTGGTGGTAATATTTGTGAATACTCATCCCATCGGTCATTTTATTTTGCCACATTTGGCATTTATAGGTGGACAATTCTTGTCGGTCACCTAGCGAAGAAATTAAAATTTCTTTAATTTCGTCGAAATTTTGTGGACTTCCTGAAAGACATAGGATGTCTTTTGCTTTCCCACAAATTTTGTTTGTTACTGCAGTAACGTACATTTGGTACACTGCTGCAGGTACTAGGTCTTTAAACAAAGCTAGTGTGTTATCGGCAGTTGATAACCATGATGCTAGTTGTTTCCGATTGCCCTCAAAAGTTGGCAATGATTTTATAGGGTCAGGAATGCGAAAATAATCGTCAAATGCCCTATTATTACCTGCATTACTTGATGAGGTACTTGCGCTTAGCGCTGTGTATTGGTTTTGGAGAGAAGTGATGGCTCGCATCATCTCGACCAATTGTGTTGCGATCTCTTCCATTTTGTCTCCTTCTGTTTCAAGATTATCGGAGGTTGAAAGATCTCTGTGAGAATCGAACCTTTCAGTTGCTTTCATGTACGAATTTTTCGTTGTGTACGACACTGGGTTGATCTCTTTCTTTTCTTTGTATCACGGGCCCTGTCTGGTAGTACTCCCACGATGAGAAAAAGCTACTCCTATCTGGTAGTAAGTCACTTTCTACCTAAGAAACCTATCTGGTAGTATTTCCTAAGGACGCGAGTAAAACTGGTTTTTCAAGCACTGATTTCCACTGAAACACTGTTGCACTTTTTATGAAAATAAAAGAATTACTTACGATTTTTTTTTCTTGCTGTCGTGTCGCGGGTTCGTGATTTAACGATGCTGGTTTTCCTTCCAGGTGGGTAACTGCGTGGGGGATCCTCAACTCCTCGGCGGAATACAGCTTCGATCGATGTTGTCTTCCTGTGTTGCTCCGGATGCGTTGGATAACTTTTATCACTTGCGGGATCACTTTAGTTAGAGTTTTTCCAGTCTCTTACTTTTCCACTTTTGACACAATTACACTCACTTAAATCACTCCGGACGGCTGCGCCAATTATAAGTGCAAGGCTTCACGTTTCATAAAAAAAAACTTTATTGCTTAAGCGCAAGCGCTTCTAACACTGAGCTGATCCAAATTACAACTATCTTATTTCTTAAATTCTACAATGCACCTAGCCTTCGATTCTACCCTATAGCTGCTGACTCTGCATATCCGGTATGCACGTGTTCACGTGCCGGTTCCCGTTGCTATGCGCGTCATGTTGCTATGCGCGCGTGTTCCGGTGATGCGGTCGTTGCTCGGTGCGCGTGTCCACGTGTTGGCTTCTTATTACGTGGACTCAGCTATTCGGTCTACGTAACTATATGTCATTTCGCGTAGCCAACCCTGAGCTATAAACGTCATTTCCATACAATTTCAGATTGCGCCAAGATTGCGCATAAATTTTCAAGATTATATGTCCGAGATATATAAATATTTTTTGACAGATAAATATATCAAACCGATCCGTTTGACAGATAAATATATGCGCAATCTGAGATTGCGCATCGTCTATTGCTACGGTTATCCTTGGATGAGACCGAGGAAAGACGCCAAGAAAGCAAGAACGCAAAAACGAACGAAGTGGAATTGTGAAGTTGTGGAATTAAGTACAGTAGAACGTCGATTATCCGGGGACGGATTAACCGGCGGGCGGCTTAACCGTGCGCATATATCTGACAGCTCTTCATACGTACGGCGAAAGTTTGCAGCGATAATCAATTGGGTAACCAGTTTCTTGTGCAGCTCTGTAGTGTCTAGGGGTATTTTCGAAATTCATTTTTGTTCAAGAACAGTTGTAACACCAACAGTTATTGATTAAAATAATATTCTACTAACGATTAATCGATTGATTATAGGTGAATTAATAATAAAACTAGTGAATTTAATATGTTTTATATGCGTTTGACATTTCCTGAACCATTATCCGTGCAAATCGATTAACCGGCAACCGTCCGGTCCCGAGCTGCCCGGATAATCGACGCTCTACTGTATAAATAAACGACAATAAATGTTTTTATCCGTCGATAAACTGGCGCGATCAAATTCATAAAGTGTGAAGTAAATTTAATTTCAAACATTATAAAACCAATTATTCCAGCACCTCGTGCCGTTCGTCACTAAGTGAGGTTAGGTGAGATGTCGACAAGCGAGCGTATGACACGAAGTAAGGCGAAGGCTGAGATGGCAGAAAATACAATCGCGCAAACTATATCAAGCCAACTGGCCTTGGAACAAAGTCAAGATCCTTCACCCACCACGCCGCAAAATGTGCCAAATGATCAGCAGGCGTCGTCATCGAACATGAAAGGCAATGAGCTACTATGTAAAACGGTGAAACCTCCGCGTTCTCGCTCTTCAAAAGCATCGTCAGTCGACCGCTAGAGAAAAACAACTTTTACTTGCAAAGCTAGAAGAAGAAAGACGATGCGAGATGCAATTTATCGAAAAGAAGTACGCCCTTCTCACTGAAATACCCGATGATTCAGATGACGAGTCAAGCATTGCAAGTAATATAGAATGTTTAAGAGTAGAAGACTGGGTAGAAGAAAACGCGCAGTCACAGAATAGATTCGTGAAAAGTGAACCAGTCCATGCCGTACCACCGCAAACATTACCACAACATACGGTTCTAAACCCAACACAGAACATCAATACAATACAAGCGGAGTTATCATCTGCACAAAAAGATGCACGGAAATCGTTTGCGAAAGATCTGCCACGATTTGCCGGCAGTCCGGAAGAATGGCCGTTATTTATATCCGCATACAACAACACCACGGAAATGTGTGGTTTTACCGCCCATGAAAATTTGATACGCTTACAGAACTGCCTCCATGGGAAAGCGCTAGAAGATGTTCGAAGCTTATTAATGCATCCTGAGAACGTAGGCACAGTTATCGGAACTTTGCGGATGCTCTACGGTCAACCCGAACGCATTGTTCAAACGATAACCGATAAAATAACTGTGCTTCCAGCAGTCGACGAAAGTAAGCTGGAGACTTTGGTAGAATTTGCAGTAGCCGTACAGAACTTTTGTGCCACCGTACGGGCATGTAAAGTGCCCGATAATTTATATAACATTACTTTATTACATCAATTGGTGCACAAGCTGCCACCGCATTTACAATTGCGCTGGGCAGAATATCGTTTCAATCTTCAGGACATAAGTCTCGCAACATTTAATTCCTGGTTATATCAACTGGCCTCGGCCACCAGTGCTATAGCGTTTTCGAATATAAAAGAAAAACCTTCCAAACCCTCTAAAGTACCATATGGAAACCATAACGGTAGACAAGTTAACGCGCACTCATTATCTAATTAAGGACGTTTTTCAAAGAAACAAATTCCAAGTGGCCATCGTCGAGAAAGTATCGTAGCACATGACGTGTCAACCGACTCTCATCAAAATAACCAACAAATAACTAGAGAAGAAAGTCATTGTGTGGGTTGTACTGCTAACTGCAGTTCCTTGAATTGTTGTGAAGGGTTTTTGCGCATGGCACATAATGAACGATGGGCTTTAGTGAAGAATAATGGAATATGTCGTATCTGTCTAAAGAAACATCTCCCACCGTATTGCTCTGATAAAATATGTGGAGTGTCCGGCTGTAAGTATAAACATAATCCTCTGCTACATTACGAGCAGAGAAACAATGGAAATTTACCAATTCAAGAGCAACAGTTGTCTCCTACCTCTAACAATAGGACAGCAAATAACACTCACATCGGTATCAAGGATCGGTACTCCTAAAATATGTTCCGGTGGTGATTATAGGACCAGAAAAACAAATTTCGACTTATGCATTGCTCGATGACGGTTCTGAGATTACACTAATTGATCAAGCACTAGCAAATGAATTGCAGCTTACTGGAACACCCCGCCCTATGGAACTGCAATGGTCGAATGGAAGCATTCGAAAAGAACCAGATTCATTAATAGTGAATTTACAAATTCATGGTGAATCTGGTGGAAGGCAAATGTATTTACGAAACATAAGAACGGTAAGCGAACTAAACCTTCATTCACAAACACTGGACATAGAGAAGCTTGAACGGCGTTTTAAACATCTTAAAGGACTACCGATGGTCTCATATACCAACGCCAAGCCTCGTATTCTCATTGGTTCACAACACTCAAGTTTAACTACTCCATTGAAAACGCGAGAAGGCCGATTTGGAGAACCGATTGCCGTAAAAACAAGATTGGGTTGGACGATCTATGGCCCTGTGAACGAAGAGACGCAAACGTATACAAGCAATCAATTGAACATTCACCTGCTTCATGAGCCTGATGACAGTAACCTTCACCAAGCAATGAAAGAATATTTCGATCTAGATAGTCTTGAGGTAGCAACAAAAAACAACTTAGCGTCTAAAGATGATGAACGGGTGATAACAATGTTAAAAATAACACACGTTTTAACGGAGTTCGTTATGAATCCTGTTTACTATGGAGATTAGAAAACGTCAGTCTACCAGTAAATAAAGAGATGGCTTTACGTCGTCACCGCAACTTAGAACGACGAATGAAAAGAGATGAACAGCTAAACCACACTCTACATAATATGATAGCAGAATATTATCATAAAGGATATGTTCGAAAATTGGATTCAAATGAAATCCCCGAAGTAAAATGGTTTTTACCTATCTTCCCTATTAAAAATCCCAACAAACCAGGAAAGATAAGAATTGTTTGGGACGCAGCAGCGAAGTCTTCGCATGGCCTATCGTTGAATTGTATGTTATTGCAAGGACCGGATCTTTTATGTTCTCTATTGAACATATTATTATGCTTTCGTTTGGGTCAAATTGCGATCGCAGGTGACATTCGTGAAATGTTTCACCAGATAAGCATGCGTAGAGAGGATCAAATGTATCAATGTTTTTATTGGACAGAACAAGATGGAGAACTTGCCGTGTATACTATGACCGTGTTGACCTTTGGTGCATGTTGTTCACCTTGCACTGCCCAGTTCGTGAAAAATCGGAACGCAGAACGTTTTCAAACTACTCACCCCAAAGCATACGAAGCTATCGTTCATTCTCATTACGTTGATGATCTGCTTGTGAGTGTTGAAACAGAAAGTGAAGCCTTACAATTGATAAACGACGTAAAAACTGTTCACAGTGCTAGAGGATTTGAAATGCGTAATTGGATAAGCAACTGTAAATCCGTTGAGGCGTATGTTAATGGAAGTGTTTCTAGCGAACAATGTATGAACTTTTCATCAAAAAGTCACGTAGAAAAAGTTCTAGGCATGTGGTGGGACACTGCCCTAGACGTGCTGACGTATAAAGTGTGGTGGCATCGTTATGATACATCATTGTTAACGGGAAATCGATCACCAACTAAACGAGAAATGCTACAAGTCCTTATGTCCATATTCGACCCTCTCGGGCTAATTGCACATTTTTTAGGATACCTCAAGGTGGTCTTACAGGATGTTTGGCGCTCAAGAGTTGATTGGGATGAACCAGTACATATTGAAGAATTGAAGAAGTGGATGATATGGATAAAACTTCTACCACAAATCGAACAAGTAAAAATAACCCGATGCTATTCCCAGCAATATTCCATCAATGATGCTGAAGATGTTCAACTACATACATTCGTAGATGCTGGAGGGAGCGGAATGGCGGCCATTGTCTTTCTGAGAGTCGTTCATGGACAAAACGTTCGCTGTTCCATCGTAACATCAAAAACAAAGGTGGCACCATTGAAACTAACGTCAGTCCCGAGAATGGAGTTGCAAGCAGCTCTTATTGGAGCTCGACTAGCAAGCACAGTTGAAAAGGCTTTAAAGATCAAAATATCTCGCAAAATTTTCTGGAGTGATTCAAGAGACGTATTATGTTGGATTAATTCCGATCACCGCCGATATAGTCTTTTCGTTGGCTTCCGCGTAACTGAGATCCTTGAGTTGTCGGAAAGTAAGGAATGGCGATATATACCCATCAAGCAAAATGTAGCCGATGATGCTACAAAATGGACTCACCCGCCAAATCTATCTAATGATAGTCGATGGTTCAAGGGACCTGATTTCTTATATGAAGACGAACATAAATGGCCTTATGCTGATAATGTAAATAACTCAACAGATAATGAACTAAAAGCTAATGTGTTAGTTCATACGGTTTCTGCCACACCAACCATACATGTAGAGAAATATTCTAGCTGGCGGCAAATAACAAAAGTGGTGGGATGGATTAAGCGATTTGTACATAATATTCGTAACAGAGTACATGTCAATTGAGGGCCATTGCGAACGAGTGAATTAGGCGAGGCGGAAAATTATATTATACAATTAGCGCAGAGAGATTGCTACGGCATGGAGTATAATGAACTTAAACGATTCTCAACATCCGAAAATAGTGATACACTAAAGCTCCCAAAAACAAGCGCATTATATAAACTATCTCCTTGGCTTGATCGAGAAGGAGTTATAAGAATGAAATCCCGAGTAGCAGCATGTCATTATGCCACAGAAGATGCAAAATTTCCTATTATTTTGCCTAACAGACATTACGTTACAAAACTAATTTATTTATTTATTTATTTATTTTTCATACACAACCGACGGACCATCGTGTCTAATCGGCAACCTTATAATTAAATTAAGATATATATGACAATGATCATTTATAACATATAAATAGACCTCTAGCTAACATTAAATGTGACGTAGACGCAATTTCTCCTTGAACGTAGAAGTAGACATACTAAAATCGAACAAATCTAACACTTCATTGAACTCGAGGGACATACGTATAATGGGGTGTCCCTGGCTATGGTTGTTGCGGGTACGCGGTACACGGAGATGGAAATTGGATCTAAGAATCCGACAGGGAGCGAACAAATTGATGCTGGCTAGTAATGCCGGGGAATCGATCTCTCCGTTAAGGAGCCGGAATATGAAAAGGCATTGGGCGTTTTTACGTCGAGAGCAGAGTGGTTCAAGTCCGAGAAGCAGACACCGCTGATGGTAGGTGGGCCGAGCGTGGTGGGATTGCCATGGAAGGAGTCGAACCGCGTACCTGGTGAGTCTCCGTTGAATGGCTTCGAGGCGATTGATGTCACCAACACCAAGCGGGCACCAGATCGGACAGCAGTACTCCAGGCACGACCTTACGATGGCACAGAAGATAGACTTGACGCACATGGGATCGGTAAACTCGCTACAGGTCCGCGTAATTAAACCAAGTAGCTGATTTCCCTTCGCAACAACGCTATCAATGTGAGGGCGAAATGACAACTTCTGATCGAGTAGCACCCCCAGATCACGGATACAAGTCGTGCGAGCCAAAGCCGTGTTGAGCATAGTGTATGTAAACGTGATGGGGTGACGGGCTCTGCTGAATGATATACACTGGCATTTATCAGCACACACTTGTAGGGCGTTTCTGCTGCACCAGCTATCCAGATTCTCAAGGATCGTTTGAAGGCGTACACAGTCACTGTCGTTTCTAACTGGAGCGAATATTTTTACATCGTCGGCGTACATTAGGTGTTGGCCTGGCGGTAAAACGAAAGATAGATCATTTATATAGATGAGGAAGAGTAGCGGTCCCAAATTACTCCCTTGAGGCACACCGGAGGAGCTGGTGAAGGAGTGAGAACGATGAGATCCTATGCTTATGTAGTACGAACGACCAGTTAAATAAGAACGCAGCCAGGTGATGTGCCAGTCGAGGAAACCGAGTTTTTTAGCTTCGAGAGTAGAATATCATGAGAGATACTATCGAACGCAGCCCTGAAGTCGATATATACTGCATCAACTTGAGTACCACGATCCATGTTGTCGAAGCAGTAACTAACAAATTCAGCAAGATTTGTGGTGGAAGATCTCCTTGGGAGGAATCCGTGCTGACTAGGGCTCATATAGTTTTGAACTGCTGTGAGTAGCGGATTGTATAGAATGAGCTCAAACACCTTTGCACAAGCGCATAGGGAAACAATGCCACGATAATTACTAGCATGAAGTCGACTGCCTTTTTTATGGATAGGAATCATTCGCGCGTGTTTCCAGGACTCAGGATACGTGCCACGCATAAGGGAATCATTAATATTTTGGCAAGAATGGGTGCGAGTGATTGACGGCAGTGCTTCAATATGTATGCGGGAATATTGTCAGGTCCAGATGATGTAGATGGTTTTATATCGTTGAGTGTGCGCGCAATTAATGCTTCGTCAATTGTGGGTATAATAAAATCGATAGCATCCGATGGAGTATTGCAAGTGGCCTCTGCTAGTGTGTTAGGATTGTGAACAGGAAGGGTGAATGCATCAGCGAAACGATTGGCGAAAGTGTTGCAAATATCGGATGTATCAATACTAGTTTGGCCATTGTAGCTCATTGCCGGAGGGATACTTCTTATATTGCGCCGTTTGTTCCAGAAGCTCCAGAACCGTGTCGGCTTAGAAAACAGCTGCCTTTCAGTACGGCGAATGAAGGAGCGGTAGAGCACACGATTATGTCGACGATAATTGTTCAGTGCATCGAAAAAAATTCTCCTATGCAGCGATGATCTCGTTCTACTGTAATCCGCGTAGGCTTTTGATTTTATTTTTTTCAACCGTCTTAAAGATGCATTAGACCAATCGGGGCCAGACTTTCGTTGAGCAACAGGAACGCAGGAATTAATCGCTGAGCGCATAAAAACGCTAAAGCAATCGGTGGCTTCGTCGATAGTGGAAAAGTTGGAGCAGTGAAAATTGCGGTCAAACGACACAATAAGGGCATTCATACGTTCCACATTCGTTTTGAAGAAATTTCTATTGACTGTACTGCGAGTGTGACTGTTGGTGGTGTGGGATAGTTGTACGGGATAATAAATCATCATATCCAATGAAGGATGATGAAAGTCCTCACTGAGAAGTGGAATACTACAGTGTGTTATGTATGGGAGGAAGTTCTCTAGAGCCGAAGTACCATTCACAGAGTGCAGAGGTGTGATTGAGTCGCACAAAATATTGGTTGCGGCAAGGTTTGCGAAGACCAGATCTAATTGACGCCCAGATTGATTTGCTATACCACTCAACTCAAAAAAATCCGGTACTATGCAACCCATCAACGAAATCAGTATTAGCCACGGAATTGCATAAAGGTGCATAATGCATGACAGAATAACATGGAGAGCAATCGGTGGCTTCTGATGTATTAGTCAGCTCCCATCTGATATCAGGTTTATGTTGAAACAGTCATAAACTAGATAAATGAATTGCGTCAAAAGTATTGCATTAGTCGGCTCCGCCCATTGTTCAACAACGTACGTAGGAATTGCCAACATTGTAAAAATGAAAAAGCAGAACCGAACCCACCGCGCATGAGTGATCTACCACCAGGACGTCTAGAAGTTTTTTCCAGACCATTCACACATACAGGCATCGATTACTTTGGACCCATAGAAGTCGCAGTGGGCAGAAGTAACCAAAAGAGATGGGCTATCTGTCTCACGACTAGGGCTATACATCTTGAGTTAGTTCAAACTCTAACAACGAGCTCTTGTATAATAGCTCTAAGAAATTTCATCTCTCGGCGTGGCCGCCCAAGAAAATTTTACAGCGATCGCGGAACAAACTTTATTGGTGCACAGCGAGAACTAGCGAAGCTAGATAAAGAATTCAATGAAAAGGATATTGCAAAAGAGTTTGTAGACGCCGATACGGAATGGGAGTTTATTACACCAGCAGCACCACACATGGGTGGCAGTTGGGAAAGGTTAATACGCACAGTAAAGTCAAACCTTATGGCGGCGTGTACTTCCAAGAAGTTATCAGATGAAATTCTCAACAACCTTCTCATTGAAATTGAAAACGTAGTAAAATCAAGACCACTTACTCATGTCTCTATTGATCACGATGCTGCACCTGCCCTAACACCCAACCATTTCTTACTAGGCTCATCGAACGGAAGTAAACCATTAGTGCAACTAGATGATCATGGACCTAGCCAGCGACAGAACTGGAGTACTTCTCAGATCATAGCCAATCAATTTTGGAAAAGATGGTTGAGTGACTATCTGCCAGAGATAACCCGACGATCAAAGTGGTTCACTCCACCTACTCCAATCAAAATTGACGATATCGTGCTGATAGTTGATCCAAAGCTGCCAAGGAACTGTAGGCCAAGAGGAAGAGTGGTAGCAAGAAAGGTTAGTGCAGACGGACAGGTCCGCTCAGCAACAGTAAAAACATCAACTGGAGCAATCTACGAGAGACCCGCGGTAAAACTAGCGGTACTAGACGTTCGTAGGACATACTGGCATACTGGGGGGGGGGGGGGGGGGGAGTGTAACGAACGTCAAAACACGAATGTCGTGTTAACGGTAATTTTGAAAACGATCCAACCTTGCAACTTGCCGTGAATATGAACTACAGAGAATTGACAAAAGAGAGCGAGGAAGGATGAGACCGAGGAAAGACGCCAAGAAAGCAAGAACGCAAAAACGAACGAAGCGGAATTGTGAAGTTGTGGAATTAAGTATAAATAAACGACAATAAATGTTTTTATCCGTCGATAAACTGGCGCGATCAAATTCATAAAGTGTGAAGTAAATTTAATTTCAAACAGCTATCAATGGTCCTCCAAACATGCTTTCCACTCCGCTGCGTGGTCCAAAGTGTCGCATTATTTGCACATTTTCCGAACGTCTCTGAATCTCGGGCATCGTTAGTTGTTCGGACCATTGTCGCAAAAACATGCGCCTATAATCCGTAGATTGGCAGTTTTGCAAATTATTTTCCTTATATATATTGAAAGTAGTAAATGCAGCTATGTCCAAAATGTTGAAAAAAAATGCTAAAGGCCATCTATTCGTCTTCCTCTTGGTAGAATATTCAGAAAGGTATTTGTCTATGTTGTCGACTCCTCCCTTGAATTTATTATAATCAATTATCATTGCAGGTTTTTCTTTTGGACCTTGGACATCTTTGTCATAATGCATTGTTGTTCAACATAACAACGGACTTGTTCTTCTTAGGAATATAGGAACAAATGGAAATGTTTTAGCTAAAGCCATATAGTGTCGATTGGATTTCCCTACCGTGAGGGTTAGCAAACATTGGCGGAACAAACGTTCGTCGTTTGTTTACTGTTCCTAAAAGTGCTAGTTTGAAATCTGACATTAATGATGAGGCCAAGTTGTAACTTGTGAAAAAAATATCACAAATTACGCTACGACCACTTCCACGAAAATTCTACATAAATCTTTTACTACACGCTCACCTTGGTGTCTTCCCTTTGTCCAGATGGTGCTAACCCTGTAAAGGCCTTTGATGGGGTATGATGTGACTGCGTCACATGCCCACCACACTTTTATCCCATACTTCGCTGGTTTAGATGGTTTATACTGGGTAAATCCTGTGCCACCACGATAAGGATATAACTGTTCATCAACGGTTACATGCAAACCTGCAACATAACATGCTTGTAAATTTCTATTCAACATTGCAAATATATCCGATATTGCTGCTGATTTGTCCATTTCCTTTCGAACTTCTCTCGTTCGTCCGTCATCAAAGCGAATGAAACGATTGATCGACCGAAATCGTTGGAGACTCATTGTTGCACGAAATATTGGATGTGAAGATGTTTTCCATAGTGCCGTTGAGTGTACGTAATTAGAACGCATAACTCCGGCTAGTAATAAAATCCCAAGATATGCTTCGAATTCTGATGTGGTTAATGTTTTAAACGTATGCATGCTTGCTGATTTTGCTGAGTTTGTGACTTGCTCCCGTTCATAAATTTGTTGCGCTTTCCTATTTGTTTCCCGAACAATGATATCAATCATTTCGTCAGACATCAACAGCTTGAAGGTCTTTATTATGCTAAGTCTTTCCGTTTTGCGCGTTGGACGTGACTGTGAAGACCGTAAAATATTGTGGGCTAAAATTTTACGGCGTATGGTTGGTTGACTTGACCAAATAGTTCCATCGTTAGTTTTATATGTTGCGCTTGAAGATTGGAAAGATTCTGCGTAATCGTCATCACTATCAGTTTCGAGAGGATTATACTCTGGTAGTTGTATTTCTTCAGCATCAGAATCTATGATCACTTGATCAAATACAGGAATTTCATCTTTTTCTACTACTGCAGAAATCATATTTTCATCTTCGCTATCGTATTCCATAAATTCATGTATTTTTTGTTGAGTATAAGCTTTTCTTTCTTCTTCAGTAAGATTTGAAAGTTCCTCTGGAGTTAGCCATTCAATTTCCTCCATTTCTAGAGTAAACAGTAAAAAATGTGATAAAAAACGATTTCGATCTCAACAATACATTAACTATATTTTTCCACTACTCACTTCTTTCGAAAGATTGTTAACGCAAATTATTCAAACAATCTCTTGATCACTGTACTAACACAACCTTCTTGATTCGTTTTTGAACATGAAGTGAACAATATTCTTTGTGCGAACGAGCTGCACGTGCCGTCTCGTGAAGTCTAGTCTTATTGTGATTTTGTTCAATATTTTCAGAGAATCTTGGTTTTTCATTGTTCAACTACTTTACCTACTACCGAAATGAGCCAAAAATACGCAATTTGCTGGTGCAGGCAGACGCAGAGAGACACGGCAGAAAACTAGCGTAGGCCAGAGAGTGTTTCCGCAGAAACACTATAACAAAAATATGAATGTGTGTGTAAAATTTCAGCCAGAGTATTCTATTTCGTTTGCTAGTAGTGGTTGATATCATTTGAAAATGATTTTTGTGTTATTTTCAATATATTGTTACACAACAAGCAATAAAAATTCGAAGCATCTACTCAAAACTTGCGGCAAGGCCGGTTGGGGTGTTGGAGTTACAACATATTTTTGATTGAAAAAAATATTGACAGGATTTTTAAAATTCTAATTTTACTACGATATGTTAGTAAACATTATTATGAACCTATGAGACAGTTTTCTTTCAGATCTAACAAGTAACTCAAAATATATACCCTTTTAACCAAGAAAAACATCATCCTTCCATACAAAATGTATGACCTACACGGGTAGGCGGTTGTACATGTGAAGGGTATATAAAGTTAAATAATAAAAAATAAATTCAAATATTTTTGAAATTTTTTATTTTTTAAACATGGTTAGAAAACATCTTTTCTGAGGCATTTTAAAAATTTGGAGTTGATACGACTTCTCAATTCAAAGATATTTTGAAATAAAGATGCAAAACTTACCCGGGTAGGCGGTCGTACACATGACGGTTAAGGCTCAATGATGAGTTTTTTTCTGTTTTTAACACGGGGTATTCTGCGTAACGGTTTGCACGAGGGAAAAAACACGATGAAGGTTTTTTTTTATCGCGAGCTCGACTTAACGATGAGGTAAATCTCGTTGCCACTTTTATGTTTTTCTTGGTGCACACGAAATCAATAAAATGTTACGCCGTGTACTTAAGTTTAAAATATATATTCAAAATCTTTACACATAACAATAACACTTTAGATTCATACAAAAAACAACCCCCAACCGTACGCTACGATGCTGGTTCTGTCCACAACACCACTATTCATGAAATATTCGACAGACTTCATTCTGGCCCGTTTTGCCTATTCCAAAGAATTAGTATATGATGATAGTTCCGAATTTGTAAAGCATTGTTGATTAATGCTATTAATCTCATCTACCTCCTGAAATGTATAACTGCTACTGAATTGGTCCAAAAAATTGTGTAGATAGCAACTAGTCAATATTATTGTATTAATATTTTCTATGTTTCTTAACATCATAGGAGCCATCTTGAAACTAGTATCCCAAATACGTGGCGAGCTCGAGAAAAACGAAAAATGAAAAAAAAATCTTTGGTAATTTAATTGTCGCTCATTAAAAGGTTTTAATTTTTTTACGGAGCGCAAAAGCTTCGTCACCTACAAAAACGTATGGCAACGGCGTTGTACTATCGTCCGGTTTTTCATCAGGAGGTAGATTCAGCTTCCCTTTTATAAGTTTTTTTTTTTTGTAAAAAGATGTTGCTTGTATGCATGCTCTATCTGAATCACTCCCTAAACCTCCTACATCACACATCATAAATCGATAATTTGCGTCTACTACAGCCATTAATACAAGATAATTTTTTTTTGTAATTAAAAAACTTTGTTCCGCTACCATACGGAGGGCGAGGTCCACACGTGGGGTCCAAAACAGCCGAAGTCATACAAAATCATAAAAAGTCTGCTCTCTTACGTTCCGGTGTCCACCCGACGTTTACCGAGCCGAACCAAATTGTTGTATTCGTTAAACATGTATAACAATAGGTATAAGTATGGGTGAGGGTTGTAATAATAGGTATAGGTATTGGTTAGGTTAGAGTTACGGTTAGGAATGTAAGTGTATATGTAAGTGATTAAGGTGAATAAAGCAGTCGTGAATTAGCAGTCAACTCAAGAGGATCATTTGTTACAAGCTGTAGACAGGATTCGCCAGAAAGTTACCTGTACAAAATAATCCTTTCCGGAAGCGATAGTTGAGTTGTTGTAGCGGAGAAAATATTCTGGAAGTGTTCAATCGAACTGAAGCGTGATATTTTCGGGAGCCGTACAATCTTGCAGAGGAAGTCATGAGCAAGCAAGAGAAGGAACAATTCGAGGATGCCAGTAGCCGGGAAGATCAGTTTGTAACGGAAAGGAAGAAAAAAGAAGGTTTGGAGATCGAGATGCTGCAGAAAAGGATCGACGAAATGAGTCAAGAGTTGATCAGGCTGAAGACTCAACAAGTGCACGTTGGAGATGAATTGCGCTGTCGTGTACCAGACGTTCGAGAGATCAAGGAGTTGGTGAGCCCATTTGACCCTAGTAACACGGTGTGTGCGAGTGCGGACGTATGGGTACAGAACATCGAGGAGACCGGAGAGCTGTATGGGTGGACTGATGCAGTGAAGCTGCATTGTGCGCGGTTAAGTTTAAGCGGTTCGGCAAAGTTGTGGTGGGAAAGCAATCAAGCGATGATTAAAACCTGGGAGAGTTTTAAGCAACAATTAGTGATCGGTTTTCCTGCGACAAAAAACGAAGTGTTTTATCACAACTGGTTGGCTGGTAGAAAATGGAGTCGTTGTGAAGCGCCGATTGACTATGTGTATGAGATGCTGGCTATGGGTAAAAAGGGGCAGTTTAGGGAAGAAACAATTTTAATGTACATTTCGAGCGGATTGAACGAATTGTGGAAGCGTGCACATGCGTCTATTGGTAGAGTGTCAACCGTGCAAGAACTTTTGGCGAAATAATACGATGAGAATACAACTGATGGATAATGTAGCTGTATATGTGAAGCCACGTAAGATCGAGTTAGCGCACGAAAAAGTTTTGAGTGAGTTGGTGGGTGAGTTGTTAGATACTGGCATCATAAAGGAATCAGAAGCACCATACAACAGCCCGATAGTATTGGTGCCGAAGAAAAATGGACAGTTTAGAATGGCAGTCGATTATCGAATGCTGAATAGGAAAACATTAAAGGATAAATATCCTATGCCAGATATAGAACAGTGCTTGCAAAAATTAAATGGGGCTCAGATGTTTATAACTCTCGACTTGTTTAGTGGTTATTACCAAATTCCAATTCATGAGGATAGTCAAGATTTTACGGCTTTTTCTACGCCTAGTGGTCACTACAAGTTCACAAGAATGCCATTCGGGTTAGCAAATGGGTGTGCCATTTTTCAAAGGGCGATGAACAAAATGGTGATGGAATGCAGAAAGCGGGAAGTAGTATTGGTGGCCTATCTAGATGATTTGATACTGTCGGGAAAAAATGAAGACGATTTGTTGGAAAAATTAGAAACGCTATTACAAATAATAAGAGAGGAAGGTTTTACGATAAACCTGGAGAAAAGCCATTTTTTCAAAGAAAATGTAGAATTTCTCGGTTTTGAAGTGGGTAGAAATGGAGTGAGGCCAGGAGAAACGAAAACAAAAGCGGTGACAGATTTTCCAAATCCAATGTCGGTACATGCGGTTCAGCAATTTTTGGGATTGGCAGGTTTTTTCAGAAGATTTGTGAAAGATTTTAGCATTATTGCGGCACCTATGTTAAAACTGCTGAAAAAAGATTTCGAGTTTGAATGGAAGCAAGAGCAACAAGATGCGTTCGATGAAATTAGAAAACGATTAGCACAAAGGCCAATTTTGAGGTTATACGATTTAAATGCACCGACCGAATTACATACAGATGCATCAAGTGTAGGGATAGCTGGCATATTACTACAAAAGTCATCAGACAAATGGTATGCCGTCAGTTATTTCAGCAGAAAGACAAATCCGACAGAAATGAAATATCATAGCTATGAACTGGAAATGCTGGCGGTTGTAGCTAGCGTCGAACGATTCAGACACTATCTGATAGGTAAAAGTTTTGTGTTGAAAACAGTGCAGCGGTACGAGATGCAAATAAGAAGAAAGAGATGAATTCACGCATAGCGAGATATTTTCTAAGATTATTGGAGTATGATTTTGAAATCGAGCATAGAAGTGGATCGCTTATGCAACATGTTGATGCTTTAAGTAGATCTCCAGTAGAGATACCAAGAGAGGTAGATACAGTAGCAGAAAGTATATTAAATATAGAAATAGCTAATACTGATTTTCTAGTAACAATGCAACGTCAAGATAAAAACCTAATTAGAATTGTTGATATTTTATCGAGAGAACCGATGTGCGATGAAGACACACAAATCAAAAATAGTTACGTGGTAGAAAATCACAGGCTTTTTAGGCTAGTGGAGGGTAAAAAATGCTTCGTTGTAACAGTTAGAGTAAGATGGAGAATGATTAAAAGTTACCACGACGATAAGGGACATGTTGGGGTGGAAAAGGTTTTAGCGATGGTCAAAGATAAATTTTGGTTTCCGAAAATGCGCAAGTACATACGATCATACATTGATGCATGCCCAAAATGTGCATATTTTAAGGAAAAAGGTGGCAAGCCAGAAGGGTGGTTAAACCCAATACCGAAACAACCAAGGCCGTTTCATACAATCCATATACACCACTTAGGGCCATTTATCAAATCGGTCAAAGGAAATGAACATATTTTAGTGACGATTTGCGAATTCACAAAGTATGTGTTCATAAAAGCAGTAAGGTCGACAAAAACACAACCAGTTATAGAGATGTTAGAGGAGGTGGCCTGTATTTTTGGATTGCCAACCCGAATTATAACAGATAGGGGCACCGCGTTTACTTCGAGTGTGTTTGAGAAATTTTGCGAAGATTATACTATTGAACATATATTGGTAGCTGTAGGAACGCCAAGAGGAAATGGACAAGTGGAAAGGAGTAATCAAACTATACTCACGGCGGTTAGAACAATGGTAGACGATAACGAACGTCGTTGGGATGAACAGGTTAAATTAGTTCAAAATGCAATTAATACTATGCCAAATGGAACAACAGGAGTATCGCCTACCTCTTTGGTTTTAGCGTACAACCCAAAAGACGTGGTAAGAAACGAAATCATATCAGTTATTGGTACAGAAGAAAAGGAAGCGCATGAAGTAGATACATTTGAAAAAGTATTAAATGCCACGAAAAAAGAACAAACTCGTCAAAAGACATACTTTGATAAAAGACGTAAGAGGCCAACTATATATAAGGTCGACGATTTGGTATTAGTGGTAAAAGATCAATTTATACCCGGTGGGAGTAGAAAATTAGAACCGAAGTTTAAAGGACCGTGGATTATAACGGAAATTTTAGGAAATGATAGGTACCGAATAGGGACAATTCCAGGCACGGAAGGTAAACAATATTCAACAGTATATTCGGCCGATAGGATTAAGAAATGGTGCGCCTTGGAATTATTGGATGAGTTGCAAGACTCCGAAAATGAAGAAGATGAAGATTAAGGAGTGAAGGTGAGGACACTTCACGTGCTGGGTGTCCGAGTATAACAATAGGTATAAGTATGGGTGAGGGTTGTAATAATAGGTATAGGTATTGGTTAGGTTAGAGTTACGGTTAGGAATGTAAGTGTATATGTAAGTGATTAAGGTGAATAAAGCAGTCGTGAATTAGCAGTCAACTCAAGAGGATCATTTGTTACACATGTGTACGTATGAGGTATCAACACTTGAGGTAGCGGTACGTACGGTAGGTACGTTTCTGAGTCTTTTTTGCCTTGTCCTTGCCTTTAGATTTTAGAACTCGTGGTGAAGGAGCAACTGGTTCAATACTTAAAGGAAAATAAATTATTAGTTCCAAATAATCAGGATATAGAGAATCTAATTCCTGTGAAACAGTTCTGAATCTTGTACTTGAGAAGTGGAAAACCAATTTAAACAATAAACTTATAACATTAGCTGTCTTTTTAGATTTGAAAAGAGCCTTTGAAACAATATAGAGACCTTTGTTAATTAATGCATTACAAAACTTCGGTATTGTATTGAGTCTGACGTTTGACGTTTAACGTAAAAGTCGCATTCGCATTTCGCTCATTATATTTTCTTGAAAATCGCGCTGTTTATCACACTATTTTCCGGTTTCTGTATAATCACAGTATTTTAGAACACCGTTCTATTATCGTTCAATAGTGCGTTTATCTCTGCTGACCAAAAAATTCGCGTAAATTTCGTTTTTCGGATCGCATCTGAGTTCGCGCGTCCTAACCGCCATCGCTCTTGTTGCTGCAACGAAAACCTGCACCGCTCCCGTATAATGGCCCGTATTTGCAACGCCTGCACTATGGAAATTGTGGAGGCATCTATCAGCTGCTGCCTGTGCGACTCTCCATTTCACCAGCGCTGCACTTCGGTTCCTGCTGATCTGTTCCTGCGCATTGCGGAATATAAACAATTACACTGGTGCTGTATTGGCTGCAACAACGTATTTATGAATCCGCGCACCAAGTTCGTAAAAGACGCAGCCATGCAATCTGGCTTCCAGGCGGCAATTACAACAGTAGCCGAAAGCATCAAGACCGTTATGGAGCCATTGACTAATGATATCAAAACTGGGTTTGCACGGATGAGCCAACTTGATCTAAAAACTCCACGTAGCAGTCACCCTCCCGCAAAAATTCGTCGCATAAATCGGTCAAAACGTTTGTTCTCGGAAGTCGCTACTGACAACCGTACTTTGTTTACATTTGGCGCCAGACCCATCAACACCCAAAGCAATAACAACCAGAACCAAAATAATAAGCCGATCGATGATATGTATCGCAAAAATCGAGCTCCACCCATGATCACAGGCACAAACAAAGATACAACTACATTTCCGATCAAAATAGTCCCCGCTCAGTCTACGGTGTAGAAGTGCGCATTGTATATTTCCCGGCTCGCTCCAGATACATCCAGTGACCAAATAGTGCAAAAGGTCAAACATGCTTTGTCCATTGAGGATGTCACTGCATATTGCCTTACACGACAAGGCACAAACACAGCAACACTCTCATTTCTATCATTTAAGGTGTTAGTGCCTCTTACTCAACGTGAAAGGGCTCTTTCCCCCGATACTTGGCCGCTTGGTTTATCGGTGCGTGAATTTGTCGACTACCGAGCTCAACAACCAGGTGCAAATTTTCGTCTACCGCCAATGAGACTTTCAACACCCACAACCCTATCTACAGCGCAGGATATTCGATCACCACAGCTGTTGGATCACACAATACTTTCAGCACACACTCCACGCACTTCACCCACACCGCAAACCCCCTAATTATCAACACCGATAAACAATTCACACACATCACGCACACTCGCACGCTCGCTAATCAGCTGTACACCGCATATGAGCCAAATAACGCCGAAACAACTTTTGTTGATAATTTACGCACTCACCTGATGATTGTTCCTCCAACAACAAACAACTTTACCACCACTGAAGCAGTCTGTAGTAACAGCATCTCGTGCAGGCTACTTAACGATTGTGAACCCAACACTACGCAACATCAGCAGCACTATTGCTACAGTACAGATCCTACACTCACACAAATGCACGACGGTCATGTCATTCCTGCAGGGGTTGCCTCCTTAAATAATACTGACGATTTGTTATTTTTATATCAAAATGTAAGAGGACTAAAAACTAAATGTCATGAGGTATTCGATTATGTTTCTACTACTCATTACGACGTCATTATCCTGACTGAAACATGGTTGGACTCCTCTATTAACTCGTCACAGTTGTTTCCGGACCATTATATCGTCTTCAGAAAGGACCGTAATGACAGAAATAGCAGGAAAACCAAAGGTGGTGGGGTTCTCATAGCTGTCGCCTCACATTTGCGAGTACTCTTATGTTCTACATCAGACACTGTCGAGCAACTTTGGTTAAAGATTTACAGCATTAAGAAAATGTATGTTATCGGCGCAATGTATGTTCCTCCTGACATGGCAAATAACACGTCGGTTATTCACACAATCTGTTCAACTATTGACGACGTAGCGTTTAAAGCTAATGAAATGTGTTTGTTATTCGGGAACTTCAATTTGTCAAACCTGAATTGGATACCCGATGAAACAAATCCACTTATGCTCCAAGTTGACTACGAATGCTCGAGGATCACGGACAACTGTCGCCTTCTTCTTGATTGTATGAATAGCAACGGACTATACCAGATTAACAAAATTCATAATGCGTCGAATAACTACCTCGATTTGATCTTTGTATGCGACGATATCCTGCAACAATGCTCTCCACCGGCAATAACACCCTTCCCCATAGTTGCTATTGATTGCTATCATCCGCCTATAGAGCTATGCCTGCCGAACGGCTTAGCCAAAGCAGAACATCACACAACATCACATCAAGAATCAGGCATGCTCGACTACAGTCGCACAAACTTTTTGATTCTAAATGATCTACTGCAATCCTCTGACTGGTCATTCCTTGATGGAAACCCGGACGTAAACCATGCACTCGATATGTTCAATCGGAAATTTACGGAACATTTATCTGCCTGTTGCCCTATAAAACGTCCACGACAGGGTCCACCGTGGGGTAATGCTCAATTACGCCGTTTAAAACGAAACAAATCTTCCTGCTATCGGTTTTACCAAAACAGTGGAACACAACAATCGATTGCGGTTCATCGCTGCACACAATGTATATAGAAGCTATAATAGACAACTACACTCTCGTTTTTTGATTCGTATACAGTTCAGCTTAAGAAGAAAACCGAAAAAATTTTGGAGGTATGTCGACACAAAACGGAAAAACAGCTCCCTGCCAGCTATAGTTTCCTTTAATGGAACAACTTCGTGTACCAAAGAGGAAACCTGCAATTTATTTGCCGATCGTTTCATGAGTTCGTTTGCCACTGAAGCTCCTGGCTTCTCATTGGATGCTGCTCTCAACAACGTGCCCTCCGACGCTGTCGATGTTAATGTGCGTGACATAAACATCTCCAGAGATTCTGTGCTAAAGGCGCTCAAGCAGGTCAAACCATCCTACAACCCTGGACCTGATGGTATTCCAACCGCAGTTCTTGTCAAATGCAGCGAAGTTTTGGCCGGACCTCTGGCTCGTATCTTCACACTCTCTCTCAATCAGCGTATGTTTCCAGCAGCATGGAAATCGTCCTACATGTTTCCTGTGCATAAAAAGGGGGATAAGAGCTTAGTGGAAAACTACCGTGGCATTACTACTTTGCCTGCAGGTGCTAAGGTTTTTGATGTCGTCGTCCAGAACTCGCTCTTGAACTGTTGCCGCTCGTTGATATCAACACGCCAACACGGGTTCTTCCCTCGCCGCAGTGTGACCACCAATTTGGTGGAGTTTGTATCTCACTGCCATGCTGCATTCGCTTCGGGAGCCTAGATGGATGTCATCTATACCGACCTTAAGGCTGCCTTTGATCGGGTGAATCATCGCTTGCTGTTGGCGAAGCTTGCACGTCTTGGATTCTCTACCCCTTTAGTGGAGTGGTTCGAATCTTACCTCACCAATCGTCGATATCGCGTGAAAGTTGAATGTATGACATCTAGGGAATTCGTGAGTTGTTCAGGCGTGCCACAGGGTAGTAACCTTTGACCTTTGCTGTTTTCTCTATTTTTCAATGACGTTACTACTGTAGTAAGGGAATCTGAATGTTTATTGTATGCGGACGATCTTAGACTTTTTTTTCCTGTGAGGTGTTTTGGTGATTGTCTTGTCCTGCAAGCATCGATCGACTCTTTTTCCGACTGGTGTCTGAACAACGACCTACAAATTTCTGTTGATAAATGTTTGTCCATGTCGTTTCACCGTTCTAATTGTCCAATAGTGTTTAACTACTGTATCTCCAGTACACAATTACAACGACACAGTGCAGTAAAAGACTTAGGAGTTACCCTTGACCGTAAACTTGACTTTCATGTGCACCATAACGAAATTATTGATAGAGCGAACAGAATGCTAGGATTTATACGCAGGCAGTCGAGAGAATTCTCCGACCCACATTGTCTTGTCGCACTCTGACGTCTAACGTCTAACTGCTCGGTCGCTTATCGCTGTGCTCCGCGTTTTTCCAAAAATATTTAAGTGTATTTTCTAACGTACCCAGTTAATACTCGTTCAACTGACTACCAAACTGCTTCCTGTTACTGTTGCGCGTTAGTGTGTTATTTCATTGACCCACGACTGTGTATTAACGTTTTTAATCCGGGTTAACGGTGGTGTGATCAAAACCGCACATAATTTCGCGATGGCGGCTATCTGTTTCGCGTGTGCTGTGTCACTGGATGCTGCCGACTGTATCGTCGGCTGTGCGTACTGTGAGGCTACTTTTCACCGCGGTTGTTGCAGGCTGCCTTCCGAGCTGATTGATGCGGTCCTGACTCACATCGATCTGCACTGGAGCTGCACTGGGTGCACCAATATCCTGAAAAATCCGCGCTGCCGATCAGTCAAAGAGATCGGGGCTCAGGTCGGTTTTCAAGCTGCTCTCACCTCAACTGTTGCGGCTGTGGGGAAGCTTATTGAACCGATTATCGCCGAGGTGCGCAGTGGATTTACTCTACTGCAAAATGCACCCATACCTCAGCTTTGCAATACCGATCCTCGGCCCGTTGCGGGTAGAAAGCGGCGGCGTATCATCGAGGATTCTATGTCCCCTGATGTCAACAAAAACGTAAACATTCGTCAAAATAACATGTTTGCAGCGTCATCGCCAAGCGCGTACACTAACACTACAGTCGGCATCCCACCCTCGTCTACGCTACCGGAAGAACTCATGGGAACCGATTCGCTATCGTCACCGCTTCGAGCAGCGTTTCCCCAGCCGGCCACAGACAGAATATGGATCCGACTATCTCGCTTGTCCACTGCCGTCACCGTGGAGCAAGTGGTCGCTTCTGTGAAACGCCGTTTAGCCACCGATGACGTCCTAGCATACTGCTTGCTGAGGAAGGGAGTCAGTGTTGACAGCGTAAACTGGCTTTCTTTCAAAGTGAGAGTACCGGCCGCCCTTCGTGACGCAGCACTCGCCCCATCGTCCTGGCCTGTCGGTATTGGTGTACGTGAATTTGTACAATCCCGTCAACGAGAGCATGGACACTCATCGTCACCAATCACCATCAAACACCGTTCTCTCACACGCACACCTGTTGTCATCGATCGCCGATCGATGCCTCGCACACCAACATCCACTGTCTATCACGCACCGGCACACGCATCAACTTCACAGGCTCAAACACTAACATCACCACAATTGGGAGAACACACGCTGAACGACACTACTCATGGTCCTAATTCAACACTCATTGACGGCCCGCTTTTAATTCGCCGCACTTCCAACACCAACTTACAACAGACCACACTTGACCGTTTCTTTCAGGAATAGACGAACCTCTGTTAAGTCTGCACAAACACCTACCTGTTATGTTCCTGCTGCTAATGCGCTTCGCACTGCCCGTTCCACTGCCTCTGTTTACTATCAAAACGTGCGGGGACTGCGCACGAAGGTCGATGAGTTTCGCCTGTCGGTGTTGGAATCCAATTTCGATGTAATAGTGCTTACGGAAACCTGGCTCGATCCTAGTCTACCTTCGGCTTTGCTGTTTGACGATAGCTTCCGAGTCTACCGATGCGATCGTAGTGTTGACAACAGTACATGTTCCCGCGGTGGAGGTGTGTTGATTGCGTGCTCTCAGTCTCTGACGTCACGGGAGCACACAACGGTGCATCCATCGCTTGAGCTAGTGTGTGTTATAATACAACTAGGCAATTCCCGACTATTCATCATTGCTGCATACCTCCCGCCTAGACTTGCCGCAAATGCTGCCACGCTCCGTGAAATCGAAAATTGCATTCGCTCATTATGCTCAACTATGCATCCCGGAGACGGTTTACTCCTGTTAGGAGACTTCAACCAACCTCTCGTCTCCTGGTCAGCCGCGCAGCATGATCCGGATTTGCCATTTCTGCATTATGAGCCACGTACGCGATCGGCTCTCTCCGCTCTGTTTATGGACGAGATGCATCATAGCGGACTCTTCCAGATCAATGGTCATCTTAACACCAGCGGACGCGTCTTAGACCTGGTGTTTGCAAATAATGCTGTTGCTTCTGTTTGCCTTCCGCTTGAACTTTGCCTCACCCCGCTGTTAGCAATAGACACCTATCACCCGGCGCTTGAGTTGGCCATCCCGCTACCACGAGAGGAATCAGCCGTTCCTGTGCTAACATCACGCCTTGACTACGCGCGGACGGACTTTAACAGGCTCCTGCCGATGATCGCCTCGTTCGCGAATGTCTTCGATTGTTCCCATTACGCCACTCTTGACCTCGCTGTGAAAGATTTTGAGCGGTTCATGTTGCAAGCCCTGAATGAATGCACGCCGGTGAAACGACCTAAACGAGGCCCCCCTTGGGGTGACAGAACGCTGCGCAGGCTCAAAACGGCTAAAGCTGCCGCGTATCGCGATTATTTGTTGCGTAGGTGTCCCGCTGCATTGCGCAACTATAACACTGCGCACTCTCTCTATCGGCGCTATAACAGGTTCCGCTACCTGGGGCACGTACGGCGTACGGTTTTGCGCTGCCGCGGCAATTCACGTGTACTGTGGAACTTCGCAAACAATCGTCGGAAATCCTCTGGTTTTCCTAGCTCCGTCAGTTACAACGGGCGCAACGGCAACATTCCGTCTGCTGTATGTGATATTTTTGCCTCGCGCTTTGCGGCCACCTTCCTTCCAGCTGTAACTGATGAGAGGCAGATAGCCGACGCATTATCAAACGTACCGGTGGATGCTATGGCCCCAAACTTGCCGATCATCGATGAGTATTCAGTCTCGAAAGCGATTGACAGGCTGAAATCTTCGTTTGCTCCAGGGCCTGACGGGATCCCGGCTTCCACGCTTAAGCGTTGTGGCACCACCATCGCGCCTATCCTGGCCTCGATTTTTCGCGACTCGCTGCGTTCGGGCATCTATCCTGCCTGCTGGAAAACTTCGTGGCTTGTTCCAGTGCACAAAAAGGGGGACAAATCAAATGCATGTAATTACCGTGGCATTACATCGCTTTGTGCCTGCGCTAAGGTCTTCGAGCTCCTGGTGTACGAACCTCTCCTCGCAGCTGCCTCGAACTACATTAGCACAGCTCAACATGGATTTGTCCCTCAGCGTTCAACCACCACCAACCTGGTTGAGTTCGTTAGCCTCTGCCACAGGACCATCGATGCCGGCTCGCAGATCGACGCAGTCTACACGGACATCAAGGCTGCCTTCGATAGCGTTCCGCACGCCTTGCTGCTCGCAAAGCTCGAAACGCTTGGTCTGCCTGTGCAGCTGCTGGCCTGGATGCGCTCCTATCTTACTGGTCGCACATACTGCGTGAAGATGGGACCCCATACGTCGCGCCGTATCGATGCTTCTTCTGGGGTGCCGCAGGGGAGTAATCTTGGACCGCTGCTGTTTGTCATTTTCCTGAATGACGTAACACGGTTGCTCCCTCCTGACGGCCACCTACTGTATGCAGACGACGCGAAGCTGTTCCTGCCTATCCGCGACCGGTCAGACCAACTCCGCCTTCAAGCCACTCTAAGTGCCTTCCAGTCATGGTGCTCTTTGAATGGTCTTGAATTGTGCGTCGAGAAGTGTGTTGTCGTTACGTTTGCGAGAAAGCGGTGCCCCTTAGTGTATGACTATGCGTTAAATGGATCTACCATTGGTCGCAAAAGCTGTGTCACGGATCTAGGAGTGCTCCTTGACGAAAAGTTGAGCTTCCACGACCAGCTAGAGCACGTTGTCACTAAGGGTAACCAATTGATCGGCTTACTAAAACAAATAGCACGAGACATCACTGACCCGATTTGCATCAAGACGCTATACTGTGCTTTGGTGCGACCAGTGTTAGAATACGCTTCTGTAGTATGGTGGCCTACAGCTGCTCGTCCCCTAGCTCGTTTAGAGTCGATGCAGCGCAAATTCACGCGGTTCGCTTTGCGCTCCTGGAGTGTCCAACTTGACTATGAGGGACGCTGTGCGTTGCTTGGCATCGAGACGCTGAAGCAGCGGAACTGCAACGCTCAGAGGCTGTTTGTCGCGGGACTTCTTGACAATCGGATCGACTCGCCCGCGCTTCTTTCGAGGCTCAACATGTATGTCCCGCCGAGATCGCTCCGAGCTAGATCGCTACTTGACGTGGAGGAACGCCGCACTCGCTTTGGCTCCTCTGATCCGTTTATTCGTATGTGCCGTGAGTTTAATGTCATTTGTGATCGTCATCAACCTGACATGTCGCGCACCGCATTGTTGAATAGTATTCGTGTCGTGCGACCTTTTACATGTTAATTATGTTACTTAAGACTAAGCGTGACAAATGAATGACCGTAATGTGACTATGTTATAATGAATTAATGTAAATGAATTCGCTTCAAGTGGGCCACTTGCGGTCCGTTGAATTTTAATAAATAAATAACAAATAACAAATAACTCTACAAATCACTAGTCAGATCCATCTTAGAATACTCCTCAGTAGTTTGGTGCCCATCGTCGTCGTTATGGTCGAATAAGATTGAGTCAGTGCAGAAAAAATTCACCCGTTTGGTCTTACGGTTCACACCCTGGCTTAACGTAGCAGCGAGACCTAGTTATCATGCCCGGTGTTTAATTTTTGGACTCGAGTCTCTCGCTACTCGTCGCGAAACGGCGCAAATCTTGTTTATGAAAAAAAAACATCCTAGGAGAGATAGATTCACCGGACCTTTTAGCTAGAGTTAATTTCCACGTACCTGCTCGTATTTTAAGAAACTTTAGGCTACTAAGAGTTGACCAAACTAGACGTGCATATAGCGATAATGAACCTTTGACTGCGATGGCTATTAGATTTAATGCACATTATGACTCTTTTGACTGGAATTCCCTAAGTTAACCTGTTTTTCTTGCTGTGATACTCTGTGTTATTTATTTTGTGCTGATGTTACATTATACCGTGATGCTTTATGTTATTATAAGTTTAGTTTATAAGATCAGTGATAAGGCCAATGATGGCCAATCACTTAACATTTACAAATAAACAAATAAACAAATTGTGGGACAAGAACTTGATTGGTTAAAAAAATATTTAGAAGGGAGAACTCGCTTTAAAATCACAACATCGGAATCTCTTGAAAACTCATAGGGAGGCTCTCCAGGAAATGTGCTTGGTCCTATTTTGTTTATTATGTATATGAATGACATGAAAAATGTATTAAAATTTTGTGATATTAATCTCTTTGCTGACGACACGGTGATCTTTCTCTCTCGTAGATCTATAAAAGAAGCAACAATGAAGCTAAATGAGGATCTGGCCTCGCTAGATCAATGGTTGAAGTACAAAAAAAATGAAATGAAATGCAAAAAAAAACTAAAATGTTAGTGCTGTCCCGAACCATGACCCACTTTGACTTACAGATCAATATTGATGATGAGGCCATAGAGAGTTAAAGAAATAAAATATCTTCGAGTCACAATAGATGAAGAACTGAAATTTCAAAACCACATTGATAACATCATTAAGAAAATGGCAAAAAATTGCGGGGTTAAAAAAAACTTAAATGTTTTGTAAAGATACAGCTTTACAAGTCTCTATGGCTCCACATCTGGATTTTTGTCCGTCAATTCTTTTTATGGCTAATGCAGAACAAATGACAAGAATGCAAAAAACTGTAAAACAGAGCAATGCGAGCTATTCTAGCATGCGGATGGTATACCTCGTCATTGATTATGCTGGATACCCTAAAATGGATGTCTGTGAAACAGCGGGTAATGTACCCAACAATGATTTTTGTTTATAAACTCCTGAACAGTAACTTGCCTCAATATCTTTGTGATCGGTTTGTTCGAGGACCAAATGTGCACGACTACAACACAAGAAGAGCAGCAGACCCGAGAGTTCCTAAGGTTGAGACACCTTAGCAATGAACTCTTTGTTTTTCAAAGGCATACAAACTTTTAATATGATGCCCAGAGTGGTTTGTAATGCAAAGACTATACCTCAATTTAAGAGACTGTGTGCAACTCACATCAAATCCACTATCGTATGAAGTATGACAGTTGTGAAAATAGTAAGTAAGTAGATTAATTTAGAAAAGACGAAATCCGCGAAAGCGTGAATGAAATATACATTGATGTTATACACTGACATGTTTTAGTCAGTGTTGAGACCGACCATGACTGCTTCATGAAGAGGCATATTACGTAGCCATTACGTTCTTGTAATACTTACTTGTCTTATTATTTGATTATTTGCTTTATTACTAATTTACAACAACACAATTATCGATAAGATACAATCGTTCCTCTCAATACTATATCGGGATAAGAGGTGGGTCTCATCATCATCATCATCATCATCATCATCATAGATCCTGATGAGTGAAGCATGTATACCTTACGGGTACGTTCGTGGTATAATTCCTCTTACGTTTCCAACCAACAATAGCCAAAGGCGTCACGTGTAAAAAAGATTTCCTATAAGATTGCCTTAAGTTTTTACACAAGCAGCAAAAATATAAACATTCAGCACGGCACAAACTGACCTTCACGCACATATTCAAATGCTTGGATTCCTGCTTCCGCATACAAATGTATTTACCCCACCCCCCGCCCACTATATTTTCGGATTTCTGGTGGTAGTAGTGACACTATTCTATTTGAAGTGCGCTCTTCTACAAAAGAGCTGTGTTGAAATCTGTTGATGAAAATTTACCAATAATGAATCAATGTGTTTTATAAAAAAAAAACAACTAAACAATATTTTGCACACGTGATTATAGAAATGCTTACCTTAATATTTAAAAACCGGACACCGTTTTCTCTCCGTAGATCATTTTGCGAGATGTTGGTAAGACCAGTAGGTAGCCGTCGATTTATATGCGCGTGCACGTGTAACATTTTAGATTACAAGGGTTAGTTGATTGTACCTATTGAAATACGCACGACAACATGAAATTTACAAGGATAAATCATTCCATAATTGAAGAAGGAAAACGGCACAAAACGTGGAAGAGTAGTACAGGGCACAAGAATTCACATATCACTCCGGCACAACCTTCCACAGCGAAAGTTCTGGTCAGACTGAGGATGCCCAACCGATATGAGGATCGAGAGATATGGGTCGTCTGCGAGCATCCAAACGTGTGGCCCAAAATAGCCGAAGTCAAACAAAATCATGAAAAAGACTGCGCCCTCCGAACCTGCAAAACCGAAGCTGTTGGAAAACTTTCCTGTGTGCCAAAGCGAGAGAGCATGTCTTTTTTCTCTAGATTTTGGACGGCACAACGCCGATCGTGTGGCCTATGAACGAAAAACGGGAGAAGGGGAAACCGATATCCTTCGAGTGACACACATGCATGCATCTGCATGCGTATTCCGCTGAACCGAGACAACCCATCTCTCTCGATCTCCCATGATTTTTCTGCTATCACACTCATCCTGGTGTTAGGCATCCTCAGTCTAACCAGAACTTTCACTGTGGAAGGATGTGTTGGAGTGATGTGTGATTTTTTGTGCCCCGTATTTTACTCGTTTACGTTTTGTGCCGTGTTCCTTTTTCGTCGATTATGGAATGATTTATCCTTGTAAATTTCTAAGGTAAGTTTCTTATCCTCGTGTGTGCTTCAGTGGGTACATTCAACTAACGCCTGTTGTCTAAAAAGTTACAGTGCACGCGCATGTTAATCGACGGTTGCCAACATCCCGCAAAACGATCGACGGAAGGAAAACGGTGTCCGGTTTTAAAATATCAAGGTAAGCGTTTCTATAATCCTATGTGCAAAATATTGTTTAGTTTGTTTATTTGTTATAAAAAACATGGATTAATTATTGATTAATTTTCATCAACAGATTTCATTACAGCTCTTTCGTAGAAGAGCGCACTTCAAGGACGCCTAGGATACGGCTAAACATGCGCAGCACCAGTCCGTGACGTCATTTCCAGACAGGCGCCGGCTGAACACGCGCAGCACCAGTCGAGGATATCCTAGCGCAGAGGGTAGAAAGAAGAACGAGAGGAAGGGTAACAGAAAGCAACCGCAGCATTTGGAAGGGGTGAAGCATCCTGCCGTATACAGAGTGTGAGTGTGCCAAAACGCATGTGGAAAGACTAACGCCAATAAATAGCATGCGAAAGTGTGCATAAAGCAAAAAGAAAAAGCGTCACTACTACAACCAGCAATCCGAAAATATAAGGGGAGGAATAAATACAAATGTATGCGTAAGCAGGACCAGCAATCCAAGCATTTGAATGTGTGCGTCGGTTTGTGCCGTGCTGAAAGTTTTTACTTTAGCTGCTGCTAGTGTAAAAACTTAAGGAAAGCTTAAAGTAAAAATTTTTTACACGGGGCGCCTTCGGAAATTGTTGGCTGGGGTTGTACCGTCCAAAATCTAGAGAGAGAAGACATGCTCTCTCGCTTTGGCACACAAGAAAGTTTTCCAATAGATTCGGTTTTACTGGTTGGGTTAATGGTTATGGATTGGGCTGCGTGGTAATGAATTATGTCTTGAAAGTCTGTAAAGGCCGGCATGTCCGCGTTGGACGTTACGTCAAATAGAAGAAGAAGATAATCGTATGCCATCGTCTCTGCATTGGGGCATGGGCAGACCCGTGGGCGTCGTCTGTACGCGGGCATTCTGACGTGTTCCCTATCTACCACTCCAACACAATTAGGAAACTGCCATGTATCATTCAATGCTTTCCCATTTTTTTCCATTCGGGTTGAGAACGAGGAATCTAAAAAATAAAGGTATGAATCAGAAAGAAAAATTCAATTAGATCATTAATGATTATATGTAAAAAAATAGTCCAAATAATGTTAAATACCACATACTTGACAATGTTTTTTAATGATGTTGAACAATGAAGGTAGGGAAATATTGCTCGGAAATCTTAATTCGCTGTATGTCCCTCCGCTGATTATGAATCGTAATGTAGCACTCAACGTTTCATGAGCTTTTATTGCTGGACGCATTTGTGTATCTTTCTTTGAAATAATTGGCGTGACACGCTCCAGCAGCCAAAGATATGATGCTTCATCCGTTCGCACATAATTGATCCAAACCGGAGGTTCCAGGCGTAACTCTTCCATTAAATTTATATGCGAAAAAGCATTACACTTCGCATTCATTGCCACCACTTTCGTCTTTTTCTTCTGGAAGCATCGTCACACAGAATAACACCTACAGCAAGCCATCTAGCGCTTTCTTTCTGTTTTCTTCTTGTTCTGTTTTCTTGTCTTGTTGCTTGTTTTTCTTCTGTTTCACCTTTAACATTTAAATTACTATCGATTACAGGAACCACATTGCTCAAGACTAATTCTCTTTTTCTACCGAGGTAAAATCTGTCGAGAGCAATTCGACATAAATTATCGAAATATCCCTCCAAAACCGCCAAATGTAATAGGGGTATTGCACATACGGCAGATTTTTTTTTTGTGTCAAAGTCTTAGTTTGACAGAAAAATACCAAACGAGGATGGCAGAAATTCCAATAAGCTTATCAGGTTTTTATATGACATTGATAGTGACATTTTGTTGCACTGTTTATGGGCGAATAAAATACTCGGAATGAGGATGTATACAAAACAGTAGCAATACTACGCTATCAGAAACAATAAATTGCAAAGCAAATTTATTATCATTCCAGCAATTTTTATTTATTATTTTCCTTTTTCTTTCGTTTGAATTTCGAGGATTAATTGGGTAATTTTTTTTCATGCCGGGTAAGTATGAGTATGAGATGTTCATTTTGGATGTGATTTATGGTGATTATAGTGGTTGAGCATTTTTTTACTTCTATTAATGAAGTAATTTAAATACAATTATACATTCATTTTAGCATTAAGCACTACCTTACGTAGTTCACGGTTAGATCTGCAATACCCTTTTACAATATCCTTTTTCTAGTTTATGCTTTTTGTTTTATTAGTTCATATCATATTTGCAAGTTCTTCACCATCTCAAGCGCATCGATTTTGTTCTTTGTATTATTTCCTGTTCTATGCTGATCAATGCCCATACATTTTATTTTAGTTTTTTCCTGTATTATCAATCATTTGGCAAATTAAAACATAAACATATTTTTAAACAATCACTTGTACGGCAAATTGATTTCTATATAAAGTTAGTTTTTGATCATAGTATAACTAAGATAAATTGTTGGGCCAGTCGCTTAATACAGTCGGAAAGTTGTACGACTTAATTGTTGTACGACCCGTCATAGATACAAAGGGCAATATATAGCGTTCGACAATCGACAAAACTCATTGGAACGTTCATTTAGTTCATGGGTACTCAAACTTTACAGTTCGCGGGCCGAATCGCTTCACAAATACGTAGTTGACGGCCATTTTAGGATTTAGAATGAATGAAAGTTCATATTTTGTATTGATTAGACCAACTGAATATATAGAATTTCTAGAGTCCTCTTTTATTGAAGGTTGATTTCCGTCTTTCAAGAGTAAAAAAAAAAACAAATTTTGAATAAATTATCAAAAAAGCAATTTATTTAAACATGTATAGAGTCATTACTGGCCGCATTAATTGGCTTACAGGCTCTTGAAGGCCGTGGGCTGTATTTTGGAGACCCTTGTCATAGAGCTTTATCATTATTAAATGGACGAACGTGTTAAATGTATAAAAAAATAAAATAAAAAAAATTAAATACGTTTTATTTTTTTATTTTGGTGTTAGTGCATTAAAAACGTATTTGCATTTTTTTTATTTTTTTTAGTATTTCTTATCTAACTACGTTCCATATTTTGTTGAACGGATGGTTATGGTTTTCTGATCATGGTTACTAGGATCATGTCAAGTACATTACGCCAAATCCAAGAAATAAAGAAAGAAAACAAAGTTCACCCAAGGAACGAATAGAAAAAGGGAGAGCGCCATCTAAAGCAAAAGTGCATTTGAGAGAGTTGGTGAGAATAATGCTCGCAAAACACGGCGATGTGACGACCATTTCATTTTCATAGCCAAAAGTAAGCGACTTCAATAAAAAACGTTCTCGCTCGGCCTAACAAAATGTCCATATTGGGTTCAATCCTCATATCGACCATCCTTCATAGCAAAGACTGACTAACTGGCTGCGTAGTACTAAAAAAGTATCGAAGGCCTGTATTAATATAGGCCACCATGACTGCATAGGTCGTTACGGCAATAAAAAGAAGTAGAAGTCGAATTTAATTAAAGAAGCATCGAATTCATTTGTTAGCATTCACTCCACCCGTATTGCTTCAACCAACTGTTTAACACGATGAAACAAGAACAAAAAACACTCTTTTACTGTGTCTCCCATAGGTGTATGACTGACATAGGTGTATTGCTGATTGACTATTCTGGCCCTATCTCATTGAGGAATTACAAAATACAATTGGTAAGTCAAAACGCGTTTGACAGCCTTTACTTCGGTCAAAAAATGAATTGGTCTGGGCCAGACATGAGCAACCGTGGGCTCACGGTCTACATGCGGCCCACGGTACATTTTTGAATTATTTTATAATAATGAAATTAAAAATCTTAAATTGACATCCAAAAGGATCAAAAGTCACAAAAGGAAAAATTAAGCGATCAAAACTTTTAAACAGTATCAATATTTGGTTACACTGATCGTATCCAACATGTTGTAAACATGTTTGGAGTTTAGAGGTCGTGGTGCAAAGAGAAAGGGTACACGTCACAGAATTTTTCAGAAATACAGTATGTCATAACAATAATTGAAATTAGCAATTAAATTAATGTATTACAGTAGAGTTTTCTCTTCCCATTCGGCGCAACAATCATCATCGGTATAAGCGTGCCCTAACAGCTGATCTTCTGAGCACTAAATATGTGGAGAATAAAGTGAGCAAAAGCCTGTTGTATGATATTCATGATGTATAAATAGGTTTGAGAAGCCGACGAAGCCTTCATCGACTCTAATGGCTAATACATCAACAGGTCCATTATATTGCTCGAATGATATTCGATTCCGTCAAAAGCACTCGAGTCGAAGTTGTTCCAGCGTGTGTGACAGATGATCGAAGTAACCGGCGGACGGGATTAAAGCAAAACAAAAACGGATTCAGCACTTCTTTAAAATCAATTATTAGGCAACTTTCCATGGAACTATTGTTTGATGGCAAATCTTTACTCTCAGCTTGATTTTCTGCTCCGAACTTGATTGCAATGGGCCGTTTGACATGAACGACGCTATTTTCATATTTTTTTGGATACAGGGAAAAATGAGTGATAAGAGTGATATTAAATTAATGTTAAACTCGGTTAAAATGAAGAGAGTGGCTTAAAATTTGTGGTATGGTTTAATTTGCGTGTTTCCGGCAGCTTGAGGTGTCGGTAGAAAGCTGTACAATGCATTCGAATCCCTGTTCGAATAATACAGTACCGATTTTTGATTCTTCGACTCGAATCCGCCGACGGGTTACTCGAACGGGAATGTCACTTGTAAAACGATACCAACATGAACATAATAAACGTGCGAATGGATTTTCTCGAATGCCGAGAGAAAATTCACTCGTACGTTCACTACGTTCATGTTGATACCATTTTTAAGTGACGTTCCCGTACGAGTAACCCGCCGGTAGATTCGAGTTGACGAAGTAAAAAATCGGTACAGTATTTTTCGAACGGGAAGGTACATTCGCGGGATTTTCGGAAACACTCAAATTTAACCATATCATGGATTTAAGAAACTCCTTACTTTTGTCATCATGTTTAACATTAGTTTACCAACACTCTTATCACTCATATGTATCCCATATCCAACAAAAATATGGAAAAAAGAACAAGGACAAACATGTCGATCACCGACACGAACAGAGAATACGATACCAAATTTTCTCCCGTTCGACTCGAGTACTTCTGACGGAATTGAATGTCATTCGAGCAATATAATAGGTCTGTATGCATATCAATATTGTTTACTTATCAGGAAAATATAGCATCTATATAGTACCAGTACTCACATACGCTTGAGACATGGACACTGTCCAAATCTGACGAAACCCTCTTAACCGCGTTCGAGAGGAAGATTCTCAGAAGGATACTTGGCCCCGTATGTGTGGAAGGACAATAGAGGAGCTGTTAAAATGACGAGCTATACGAGATGTACGGCGACCTCACTGTCGGGCAGAATGTCAAGATTGCCAGGCTCCGGTGAACTGGCCATGTTGTGCGCATGGAAACGGATGACTCAGCGCGTAAAGTGTGTTTAGGTCGTCCACAGGGACATAGGAGGCGTGGTAGGCCCAAATTGAGGTAGCAAGATGGCGTGGAGACGTCCGCCATAAAAGCCAGGATAACGAAATGGCAGACGAAGGCGCGAGACCGTGAGCGGTTTCGGACACTTCTGAAGCAGGCCAAGACTACAAAGCGGTTGTAGCGCCGTATAATGAATGAGGAAAATAAGAATTATAATAATATTGGCAAACTAATGTTAACAGTAATGACAAACGTGAACAGTGCCTAAAATTCTATGTTAATGGGTAAAACAACATGTTTTCGACAGCTTGAACTATCGACAGAAAATGATTCAAATCGGACTACTTGTTCATGATATATGACACCAATTTAAGCTTCTATTTGATGGACTTGAATCTTCAGACTGTTACTCGAGCGGGAAAGCAAATTATCCAACGATATAAAAGTGAACAAAACGAACATTAAAGTGAATTTAGTCAAATGTTGAACTCAATATGAAATACCTCTAATTTTATATGATAGGGTAGAATGTTTTTAATTGATTTGAGAAAGATAAATATGATTCTGTTTATTATAGCTTAGGTGGTGTAGAAGTGTACATGTATAGCGCGTTCAAGTGTATATTCAAGCTCTGTTAAAGGTAATACATATTTATTTTTCTAGTAATTACTTCAGCAATCCTTGTAAGAAGCAAAGCTTCACAAATTAAAAGTATTTAAATGATAATTTACAACTTCTCAAATTAAATTATACAAATTTTAATCATTCGCAAAATACATGTGATGGCTCAATCTATTAGCTAAGTACCTTTTTTTATTTTATCTTTTGGTTTGTAGATCGTTTAATTAAGGTTCGTGTACTATCTTTAAGAATATACATCTTGTATGATTTTATCTAGCTGATTAGTTTGCGGATATTTTATATGTATTTATCTAGTACAACCGAACGCGATGCTGTTTATAACCAGTGTACAATAAAGCAAAATTTTCCTACTTAAATTTTCTTTTGAATGGCACTGCATAATTAGAATAAATATAATTTGTTTGTGCCTGAGAATTGCAAGAGGTTTTTAGAGGTTCCGAAAAAACACTTTCTTTCGCACAGGAAGTGATGAGAAGAATTGGATGTGTAACAGTTTTTTGACCAAATTGACCAAATTGCTAACCATTGACCAAAAATTGCTAACCATTCACCAGCGCAAAAAAAAGTATCACTTTCCGTGCGAAAGAGTCAAGCAAGTGTACCAAAAGTATCAGAGCCCTTGAACAACCCCTGTTATTGCAATAAAATAAGTTATATGGGCAAGATGCGTAAAACATAACCGCTCACAAATCATGTCTGACATTTGTCTGAATTGGGAATGACAATAAATCATATATTTATCGTTAGAACAAAGTTTCTAACAATAATCGACCTTTTAGTTAATAAATTGTGTTCTAATAAGAAATTACATTCAACAGCTCATTGTAATTTGCTCATACTAGTCCTTTGTTACACACATTCCTTTGTCACACTATTGAATCGAGGAAATAAAATCTATGAACGGACTTAAGTGTAAGAAAAAATTCAAAATACAATAATCCACACTGCATATAGCCTACGGCAATGTACTCACTATCAGGCATAACATGCATTTTTGAGTTTATTGGTATGGAAAAGTACATTTTAGAGTTCGACTCGAATCGAATCGAGATCAACATAGAATAATCGTGGGTAAATTAAACTGTGGTCAGTCACATGCTACACAGTCGTGAACTCTTCTTCTTCTTTTGGCTCAACTAGCGTTGTCGGCCAAGGCCTGCCTGTACCATTACTTGTGGGCTTGGCTTTCATCAGTGACTTATTGATTCCCCCATAGCAGGATAGTCAGTCCTACGTATGGCGGCACGGTCCAGTCGGGGCTTAAAACCCATGACGGACATGCTGTTAAGTCGTACGAGTTGACGACTGTACCACGAGACAGTCGTCAACACGTACGACTTAATAACATGCCCATCATTGGCTTAAGCCTTATATGGACCGCCCTCCCTCTGTGAATGAAATATGTTTTATCAATCGGTAAATAAAATTATCTATTTCACATTGGTTCTCAGGTTCTCCAGGTCGTAATGATGCTTTAAGGATAATTATATGCACCTACAACCAAACTGCTAGAAATTCACAGCTTAAAACCTCGCGGATTTCACACCATACAAATGAGAATGAACGTTGTCGTTTAGAACAGTTCATTTTCCGCGTGAGCTCCCAAAAACCAAGTAAGATGAAAATTTCCCCTACTATGATGAGAGGAAATGAGTGGTTTTATTTTATTTTTCCTTTTAAACTATTTTAAAAGGACATTCTTTGGTGATATTTAAAATGAAAACATAAACTATAAGTACCAGACTCCGAAAAACACATAAGATCCTTCAATTTTGTATATAAATATGGTGTATCAGTAAACAGTAAATTTGAGTAAAATCCTTGTATTTTGGGCGATTTGCTGCTGGGAGAACATGTATCATTCAATTACAGTCGGCTTCAGCACCATTTTTCGATCGAAAAAATTCGATCGATCCGGCTGTCATTTTGGTGTCATTTGACACTCATTTCGCCGCCAAGGTGTTCATTTTACTGGTCTTTTTGAAAACTGGTATACCATGACACTCACGAGCAAAATGAACTATGCTACAAAAATTCGATCGTTCCGCTTTGTATGGGGAAAAATACGCGACACATTGAGCTGCGGAAATTATCGAATATCAGAAAAATGCCATAAATCAAGGTTGATGTTTTTGAAAAACGTTATTTAAAAGCAAGTTGGTAAATGTTTTGGGTGATAAAAAATTATTTTTAAAATTGTTTACCTGGGGGGCCAACTTCATGTAGGGGTATAAAAGAAATAGTTATACTGTCAGTTTTACGTGAGCGCCTATAGAATTTTTCCGATCGAAAAATTGTGCTGAGGCCGAGTATGATACTCGAAAATAACTTCAAAATAAGAAAAATAACAGCAGCCAACTTAACACCTGAATCTGATTTGGCTTGTGCGAGTGCATATAAAACTAAATGAGATAAATGTCAAATCCAAGATCTTTCAGTTAATGCAAAAAACAGATTTAACATGCAAGGACTTTAGATTGAAAGTTGTTGTGACATTGATCGCATCAGCATCAAACTGTTTTGTAATTTTTTGTGCCACTTTTTAATATTGAAAACGTTTTGAACACAGCAATACACTGAAAATTATATTTTTTCTGAATAGTATTTTAATTACTTTAATTGGAAACTGTTGTAAGTTTTCCATGTTACACACCGTTCGTAGATATAATTTTTTATCCTTCTTTTGCAATATTATGTATTAGTCATTAACTAAATTTTGCGATAGTATGCATTGGTTTCCGGCCCCTTTATGGCATGTATGGAGCATCCTATAGTTAATCATCTGGATTTTTCCTCTTATAAAGCTAATTTTTGGTATTGATAAAGCACTATCTTGCCCAAGATATAATGTTCACTTAAATAACTGTGAACCAATAACGTGGAAGTAAATGCTTGGAAATTTAGATTTTTTTACCAATGTTTTTTTTGCAGTTTATATTGACATTCCCTGCTGAAAAAGCAAACACGTGGAATCAAATTAATCCTATCGCGTTTTTTATCAACTCAACTCTGAATTAAGGATTGGAAAAGCAATATAACGTAATGTAGACATCATATTCTTATTGGATGTTTTTTATCATTCAACCTGATATCATAGCTTACATAGCTCGTAAATATGTATAAGTACTTAAAAAAGCATCTGCATCAACAATGTACTCATTTCACCCATAACCAAAACAAATACACATTTCTGAGTATCTTTATGAATTTTATATTTTATTCATAACAAAAGCAGTTACACTCCCAGCCGTAATGCTTTTAACTAGCATATATTCATTGACAAAATATTTAGCATCCAAAATGCAGATTCTATGACGATCTATTCAAAACATACAAACATGCAGGATTCCAAGCTGCAGGATTTCTTGTACTTGAACCTTAATTTTACAATGTGTATGGAATCAAAAATCTTCAATTGAATAAACATTATGATTGTTTGCATAAGCATTTTGGAATATGTACACACATTGCGTTGTTTTGCCTTCTCATATATATATATATATATATATATATATATATATATATATATATATATATATATATATATATATATATATATATATATATATACATATATATATATATATATATATATAAATATATATATATATATATATATCATATATATATCATATATATATATATATATATATATATATATATATATATATATATATATATATATATATATATATATATATATATATATATATATATATATATATATATATATATATATATATATACATATATATATATATATATATATATATATATATATGTATATATATATGTATATATGTATATGTATATGTATGTATATACATACATATATATATATATATATATATATATATATATATATATATATATATGTATGTATATACATACATATATATATATATATATATATATATATATATATATATATATATATATATACAGACTTATGTTGTTATATGCATGTTAGAATTATTTTTTTCACAAATATGAGTAAAAATATTTTTTTCTCTTCGTTCTTTGCAAAGTGCATTTGCTGACTAGAATGCAGTTGTGTTAAATGGCCTTGTAATAAAAAGTTATAGTTCCACCATTTATCAAATCATTGCAGCAGTTGTAATGGATTCTAAATTCTAGTTTGATAAACAAATTAGGCGCCAAAATATAGGCTGTATATTAGCCACATTCATCTTGAGTTACGACAGAATTACGGATTTGTGGTAATGTTACTTATGCATGAATGTTATATGTTTTTAATTGTTTTTTTTCGGAGCGTAAAACAGCTTTACATTATCAAGTAATTCCTCTATTCCACTTACGCTTCCACTTTAATACATTTGTACAAGACTAAAGCATACACGTATTAAAGCACTGGGTACATGAATTTTGCATGAGTCGTATGACTTGAAGAATTTCATATCTTTGTAAGTACAGCAAACGTATCACTGAAAAATACCGTTTGAATTGTACTCTAGTAGTCAGTACTGGGTTTATTTATTATTTTTGTTTTCCAATTCAATACGTGAATTTTGCTTTGTAAGCTCACATGATATCAGGTGCAATATTTTGTTATGGTTTTGTATATTTAAGCTAGACTTCAACAATATTACCAAGTGTGGTTATGCGATTACACTTATGTATTTTATGATCACTGCAAAATCGCTTTTTTATAGATCCGCTTGACAAGTACAATATAACCCAACATGTTTATCAGTGGTTCAAATTGTACTGATATTTAAAAAAAATGTTCTGAGCAATGAGCAGAAATGTACTAAATTATACTGAATCTGCAATGATGATTATAACTACACATTACTGACGTAAGCGTATCTTAATATGTTATTATGAATTGAGATTCTATTTGATGGCAATAAAGTAATACGTTGTTAAGTATGTTTCTAGCTCGTTTTAAAACAAAAAGCATTAAACAATTATTAAAAATTAGTTCAATTAAAACTATTACACTATGGCACCTAAAAATTAAAACATTTGAAATAAAACATAACCCTGAACGAACGACTTGTGTTTGAATCATTCAGTACCTATGAAAGGAGTGAACACGACCATATTTTTGCAATGATATGAGGCAGATTTTGCGTTGATTCAATATCGTCATCGTATCGTATAATATCGTCATTTTTTTATGCATAAGACTCACTCAAATGTTCAAAAAATTGCTCTAAGTTAGAATTTTTTATAACGGCAATACTTGATGGACTAGACAGCGGAGATTTTGCAACGTTTCTGTACTGTTGTTGAAATGTTGCTAATATTTCGCGAATCTTTGCAATGATCTCCTGCACTCAGGCGTTTGATTCCTGAAATATAAAAAAAAGTTTAGTGAATGCCATAAATACTTGGTTCTTTAAGTTAGCGATTAAACTGTATTAAATAGTAAGCATACATTAAAGGTAAATCTTCATCATACCTTTAGATTATCGAAGTAATGCATAATTTGTTCATAATCCATATCTAGATCATCTAATCCTAGACTCTCTGCCGGTCCTAGTTCGCTGTCTGGCGTTGTGGAAAACATAGGATTCCCCACCACTGTTGGTTTTTTTTTAGTTTTCCTCGATGATGCCATCTCAAAAGCAGCACAAGATGAGTCTGTAGCTTCCCTTTTATGATTATCATCTCTTAAAGATTGGTCTAATATGAGTCTAAAACCACCATCATCATCTGATGATCCCGAAATAGTTTTTTGACAGCACTCCTCTTTAATCTGTATTGGATTGAATTCGGTACTCAGATCAAGAGGAGATTGATCTAACGTATGTTTTACATGTTGCTGATTTAAACCTCGATGAATTTGATCATAAGTTTCATCGGATAATACTGACGGCTTAGGACGATCAAAGGGCTGATGGTGTTTTTTAGATTGATTAATAGTGTCAAATTTAAACGCAGTTTTTTGTGCATTTGGTTGTTCTACTAAGCGTTCAGCCATATGTAAATCTTTTGAAGTTCGATGTTGTTGATGATTTCTTTCGTCTTTTTGGTAATAACTGGAATTTGAAGCGGGTACTATAGAAAACCCCATATTTTCAAACGAATGCGGTGATCCATTTGATCTTCTAGCTATAATGTTTTGAGTTGATTCGTTTTGTTTAGCTTGAGAAGAATTCCCATTGCTAAACAGAGCTACATTGATTTGATGCTGAGTGTGGTTTATGTTTCGTTTTTGCATTCCAGAAGCATTGTGTATCTGTATTCCACAACTAGGAGCAATGTTAGAGGAAATATTATCCACACTATTGAATGGAATGCTGCTGCTGTTTCTTGGGGCACGATGATGATAACGCTTTGTAGCCTTTAACTGAGCAGCAGTATCAATTGGCAGTTGCTGAATAATTATACCGATAAAAGATAACAAAAACGACGAACGATTATATTTTAATAACGAACCATATAGGCAAATGCATCAGTTGTAAATGCATCGTTTTTTCTTAAGGAAACAACATATAAAAAATACGGCTTAGACAATCCTATTCAATAAAACAAAAAGTTATATATTCTGTACCTTGTTGGAACACTGAGCCGTTACTCCTATATTGCGATGTGGTGGAACTGGTGGACGGTACTCAATACGGTCTACAACTGTTGTTGCAAAACTAGGTTGAGGAAGTGATGGTGCATCTTCACTAAAATGAAAATGTTAAAGCATAATTAGCACTGTTTCTATCAGTAAACTTTTGCAATTTACCTGATGGTAGGGTTATGATGAACACGCTTTTTATAGGTGCCAGAATCTATTAATGCAACAGGTGTTTCGCTTACTGCGTTTACTGCACGATTTTGGAATGGCACAGATGAAGGCAACTGAATATGATTAGGGTTATCGAAACTATTTATTTGCGAAGCATGTTCGATCACCTCATCGTACTTTGAGTTCATCGGATTGCTAATAATATGCATTCGGGAATCTATTTTTGTAAAGAAGTTTTTAAGATGAATCAACATTTTGTTACCACCATGTTTCATAACATATTTACCTTTATATTGGGGAGCTCTCTCTGCAATATTATCTGTATTTGAACGATCTACAGTAGCCCGACCTAACCAAACCCAATCATGTGCATTAGTTGCACAAGATTCGTTGCCTTTGCCAATATCAAACACACTTGAATGTCCCATGCCATCGCGGGCACTAGCTTCACCATTAGCATCTATCACAACTGGTCGATACTTCGATGCATATACTACACATGACATCACAAATATGGCAATTGCCAAACAAAAGGCACTCAATACAACATACATGCCAATTTCGAGCGTAGATGCATCACCATGCACCAAACTTTTGTTTGACGAAAATACTCCGACCATTCCACTGTTGCCGCTAATAATGCCACCACCTCCAGTGCCGCGGAGATGTTGTCTGGTAGAATGCACAACAGGCGCAGAATCGTGATCATTGCTATCTTTCAGTGGGATCCCAATAAGTATATCTTCTAGATCACTCAATTCTTTTCCCGATTTAGTTCGGTCTCTTCCGATAGCGCCGTCATTTTGAACTGCATCTGATTTTATATTCTTATCCGAACTACTAAAATCAACGTGTACGGATGCAAGAGCGCTAATCAACGGACCAACAGATATTTTCATTCCCTAGGAATAATTAAAAAAAAATACAATTACAATTGTTTCAACAATTTGTCATTTATAATTACATACCTGCTTAGAAACTGGTACATTTTTACGTAATCGACATTCTTCTGAAAGAAGTAAAGTAACACGTAATAACTCTCCATTACCCTCTCCGACTGCAATCACTCGTGGGTGATGGGATGCAAGCATAGGCGCAAATGCTACTACCTCGGTATCAAGACTTTCGACCAGCAGGAAATAATCATCAACTGATATATCCCTGTAATATGAACAAATATTTAATGCTATCTTTCCTCAATTTTTCGTCTAATAAAGCATAACTTTAGCTGGCATCGCGAAAGAAATGGTTTAAAATTAACAGTCGTTAAAAATTAACCAGAGTCGTTAAAAATTGCTAGAATTTGACATCGCGAACGCATTGAGTTCAATTGTAAATTTTAACGACTGGTCCTATGCCGTCGTTAAACAAACGACTGTCAAGAGCGTATGCGATACAAATTAACAGTCGTTTAATTATACTACTCGAAGTTTTCCCCCGTGTTTGCCTATATGCGATATCGAGCAGTCGTTAACTGTTTTGACGATCGTTTATTTTAACAGGAATGAACAACAAATGAGCTCGGTTAAACCAAAATAAACTTTAAACGACTGTTAAAATGTATTCATTTAATCGCGATGCCGGCTAATATAAAAACATCATACAGTTTATCAAACAGACAGGCCAATATATATCACTAACCTCAGCGGGGTCCTCGAACCATCAGAAAATTCTAATTCTATATCTAATAGTCCTTCTTGATATTGTGCAGTCAATTTACGCGTCACTGTAGTTTCTGCTATATAACCATTATCAATAGAACCATCGCCCGATATTGACAACTGCAAGCCGGAAACAACTTTAACCATTAAACGTGTAATGGTCACTTTGTCACTGCCAACTCGCACTTCTCTGGCCCCAATGACCCTCCCATTTATTGGAGAAAGCACCTATAAGATATAAGATTTGTAAGAAAAACAATATAAAAAAGAACAAACACATGCACTACCTGAACATCAGTGCGACCCATCGCACGGCCTTGAAGTGTGCGCCCTCTTAATGTGGCAATTTTTGGGTCTGCTACACGTAGCAGGGATTGTACCAGATCTGTTACTCGAAGGCCAGTTCGGCGAGATATTAAATAACTAACACGCCCTGAATCTTGATCCACCGCTACGAATCTCGCAAATACTTCCACTGGACTTTGCTGATATCTTGCACGACAAACACTGCGTTCGGAAGAAATACCATTTATAAAATCATCGGCATGATGGGCCCAAACACCACCGTTGCTATATGCTCGTTTTTTACGACGAATGGGTTTAGCGTGCACTCTGCAAGGAGTGTAAGTGTTAGTTACACAATTCTTTAAACATTCGTAATGTCTTAATATCGGATTTTTTAAGTTGCTTACGTGCTATGATCGTCTGGAATTTTCCATCCTTTGATCTGTGATAAACGAAAGTCTGCGACAGATACCTCTAAAGGAAATTCGGGCATCCACACTGTAAATCGAGCCAATCCGGCATATGTACCATATTTCACCAATATTGAGGCATTAGATGAACCTCTGACTTCTGAACCATCAACATATACTGAACTACACGAGGAAGATACCTACGAAAAGAATAAATTATTGTTTATTATTCAGTTTATTAGCTTGTTTATAAAATCAAAGTATGTGTCTATTACCTTCATAACACTTTCGTCTTCTGTCTGACATGAAGTTTGTAATGTGACATCTGCCATCTTTCCGGCCTGTGATACTATAAATACTTTCATGGCTTGCGACACTTGTCTTCCGGTGAGAACAGCCGTGTTCATAAGCTCCCAATTCTATAATACAGGAATAAAATTTTGATAATAAAAAAGGATTCCTTATTTCGTATATTGAACAATAACAGACCTTTGCTATTGGTAAAACGGCTTGGATATCGTCTTTAAGTATTTCAAGTTTTGCGACAATCTTTTTTCGACCTTCTTCTTGGAATACGGTACTAGTTTGTGAAGAAGATTCAGTCGTAAAATCCGTCTTCAGTTTTGGCCCATCATTCACATAACTAACAGACCATATGATTCGCCCACCATCCCAATATTCCTTTGTATCATTTGAAACTTCAAGTAGCCATGAAAATACTTCTAACACACTAAAATCACGAATCAATAGAAATGTTATATTATTAAAAATGATTATGTATAATGTTGATCATAATTTCCTAATGTTCTTACGCTTCATTAGAAGAAACATCCTTTGTTCGACTTCCTCCAGTTGGACTATCTGGATCCTGGTCTTTGCGAAAAGCAGTAACACGAGCCACAGTGTGTTTCGTGTTTTCCTTTTCTACCGAGACGTTCCACTCATCTGACGACGCTACAGCCCCTAAAATACGCATACCTGCTTTGACACGCGCCCTATAATATTAAAACAAAATCAATGAAAGGTATATCATACGGTTATTTTTAATATTATAGCATGCTAACTACAGTCATTATCCGATATAGGCTATCGTACGGGACCGACAGCAATAGCGTATCTCGGGTTTTTGCGTATAGCAGATTGCAATACAAAAAGAGTTTATACTACCGGTTCAGGGGTAAAAAAATCGAAACTGAATTTTGAATTGAATATTTTAATTGGAAAACAGGTATCTTTTTTACAAATTTGTTTCAACATGGTTTTTATAATATAAATAAAATTCAAAAAGAGCATAAAATATTTCAAAATTTAAAAATAATCGAAAAAACACATGGAGCTATCACATTATAAGGAATCGCGTACTGCGAATTCGTGTATATCGAGTATCGCGTACTGCGGACAATTGCTGTATTATAGGGGAACTGGGGGTAGTTTCGACACCTTAAGGTTTTCCTCTGATTGCAATACTTTTGCCAATGTAAACTTACTAGTAGACATCGAAAAAGCTTTTTTGGTGTATTATGTACCATCTTACGAGAAACTACGGTTCCTGGATTGATTTTGATAACATTTTGATAAAAATTAAAAAGTGCGTTTTTTGTTGCGTCACAACTGCAGTGCGGGTAAGTTCGACACCATGATGGGGTAAAATCGACACCTTGGGTGATTTCGACACATTGGTTTAGGCTTTTAAAATAACAAACTCTGATGGCCTGTAGTTTTCATTGAAGTTCAACAAAGTATTTCGTACCAATTTTATGAAAAATTAACACAAAACATTATTGAAATATACAAAAAAAAATGAAGTTACAAGCAAGAACAAAAATTTCATTACAAATAGCATCGGACCAGACTCCATATAGTAGAAGCTGCGGCGATAGCATCTGGTTTACGGAATAATTGGTTAAGATTCCTTTAAAAAAATAACCTGGCCTTCTTCCAGTAATCTTTTTCTTTTTTTATAAAATCGAAGGGTGTTCAGTTTTATTTTTCTCTGCCAACTCGAAAGCCAAAAGGCGAACATCGGTCAATATGATTCCAAACCAGCGACTATTTTTTTCTTCAGTTAAGCCTACCCGGCCTAATGTCTGCCTAAAATACGGTCAAAGCCATAACAATATTAATTTTCATAAGCCTAAACCATACACAAAGTACATGTTTTGAGTCCGAGTTTGGCAAACGGTCTGTGAGAGAATAATAGCTAAATTTGTTGAAATAACGCCACAATTCCTTAAGTCTCAGAAGTAAAAACTTACATCGGCTGTCAATCAGAACCACCATGGGTTTATTTTGTTGTTTTTTGACAATTGACAGGTTTCTGATCAGTGAAATGTGACTCAAATATTCGAAACGGTTGACATAAATAATATGTATACGTTTTTTGTCTTCAAAAAGTTCTATAAATACAAAAACGGCAAGGTGTCGAACTTACCCGCAGTGTCGAACCAACCCCGACTTCCCCTAATTTTCAATACATATTTGTGCAAACGTATTTGTAAAGGCCAGGGGACATTGTCCGTACTCGCTAGTGTAATTTTTGTGAACGCGTACGCCGCCAAGCGGAGGCGGATGTAAGGTAGAAACTGGTATAATTTATCTGTCAAAAAACGCTCCAGGAGGCTATAATTTTACACAATGATGAATAGAGATTTGAAGATGCGGATAAATGTTGCGCAGCGCTTTGTATGAATGACAATTTGTCCTACAACAACACCTAACGGTCTAATTTGTTGCAATTTATGGAGGTTGGTCAATATTTTAAAGTCTCGTCGAAAATTGATGGGATACCAAGTATATATTTGACACAAAGATTATATCGACTTCTAGCTTGCGCTATTCGCCACCAGATGCGTTAGTGGAAATAAAAATTACACTAGCGAGTACGGAGAATGCCCCCGGCCTTAACATTAAAGCCGTCGTTAAACAAACGACTGTCAAGAGCGTATGCGATACAAATTAACAGTCGTTTAATCATACTGCTCGAATTTTTCCCCCGTGTTTGCCTATATGCAATATAGAGCAGTCGTTAACTGTTTTGACGATCGTTTATTTTAACAGGAATGAACAACAAATGAACTCGGTTAAACCACAATGAACTTTAAACAACTGTTAAAAAGAGTTCATTTATTCGCGATGCCGGCTACTGCTTGGGTTTGAGATAAACAGGCGTTACGCGTAACGCTACTATAACGTAGAGAGCTGAGCCTTACTTTTACCGAAACTTTAAATAAACTTGGTTGATTTTTCATTAGTTGTACCAAGGTCCTTGAAAGAGAACAGGTCCATGCAAAGCTCGTTGCTAGGTTGCCATTTTCAGCTTGTTTTTGACAGATTCATGAAAAAGTAGTTACAAACAAACTTGTAATAGCTAAAGCGGAATAGTAGACGATTTTTTTATTGGGAACTGGATTGCCGGTTACTGGTGCAGTTACCCTGCAAGATGTAAACGAAAAACGAATAAAAAATAGGGTAAAGAAAAGATTAGCCCTTTACGTTGATTTGGAAAAAAACGTTACAAGCATTATCAGGGTTTTCGAGGATTATATAGACATGTTCAGCGAGTTGTAGATTCGTTCAGGCATATAATAGACTCTTTCAGCGAGATATAGAATTGTTCGGAAGTAGGTGTAGACATGTACGGTTATACTGTAGTGCTGTCACTTTCGTACCCCTTGGACTGCAGCTTGGATCGTTCTCATCAGGATGTAAACAAACGGTTTTCGAAAAAATATGCTTTTTTCACCTAATCTACGTATTAAACAGCTTGAGGAATGATTATTAGCTATTTTTAGGATATTTAAGAATGAAAAATTGAATGCAGCGGCACAGGGTGTAAACAAACCAAATGACAACACTACAGAATCGCTGAACATGTCAACGCCTACTTCCGAACAATTCAATATCTCGCTGAAAGAGTCTATTATATGCCTGAACGAATCTACAACTTGCTGAACATGTTTATATAATCCTCGAAAACCCTGTAGGGGAAGTTAGGTAAAGACGGACACTGCGGGTAAGATGGACACTTCTCATAAATGCATGAAAAAAGTAATTTTCGAGTAATTCAACAATGTAGCATCCAAACTGAAGGTAAAACAACACATTTGAGAACATTTTTGGCATAACATATATAAAATTGGTTAAATCCACGAACAAAACAAATTTTCAATCATGTGCACCCTTGTGGATCTAATTTGACTACTACCGATCTTAAGCTCTACAACTTGTATTGTTTATATTTCCGGAAGTTTTATTTCATGAATGGGTTGTGGTGATCATTAATGAAAAAACTGGCGAAAGAACGAGAATAAAAGCAATACAAAATATTGTTTTTGGTGGTTTAAACATTCTGACACCAAAGCGGGAAAGTCGGACACCTTGTTGTAGGGAAAGATGAACACCGAATTTATTGATTTTTTTACTTCTTATATCAATTGGTGATGAATATATTTCTTCAAATACCTTAAATAAGGGTATTCCGATGCTATAAACCAATCAGTAACTAGAGAAAGTATTGAAATAAGCGAGAAATGAAACACCGGTCAAAATAGTAACCACTCGTTATGCTATTACTCGCTCGACGCTGATGAGGCGCCTCACGAAATCCAATATCTTGTCACGACTTGGACAACTTTAAGCAGTAAAAAGATGAGGCCCCACGACATTGTTCAGGAATAGATGAGAAATTCTATGGGATTACAAAAATCAAATGTTGAATTTTGACATGGTGGAAAATGGATTAAACTATTAACAAGTCCCTCATAAATACTGGGGTCGTGGGCTTTTTGCGGAGAAATTTCCTAAAAGGATGTTCTAGACTGTTGTTCTGTAAGCTGGAGCAACATCAGCTGTAAGTGTGCAATATTTCTATAATGCTTTAGATGCTGCATTCTACGATATATTACAAGCGCCGTTTACAATTCCTAAATTCACGGCTGAATGAATCGCCGTTGCAATAGGCCAAGAATTGGTTTATAAACGTACCAGGACGTGGAAAGCGATAGAATTTGTTAAAATACTGTAAAACTCTTCACTTTCTAACCTTTTCTACAGGTGTCCATCTTACCCTTCATGGTGTCCATCTTTCCCATATCAGGTGTCCGTCTTACCCGAACATTTCAAAACTGCACGAAAAAAAACATGTTTTTCATTCATGAAAAAAAAACGCAAAAATCGATGGAAATTTAAAAATTTCAACACATTTTCTGATAAAACATGAGTGTAAGATAATGTATGCACATTTTCATGGTCGTTGAACTTATATATCCCTAGATTTTTACCATTTCCCTTAACGTGTCCGTCTTTACCTACCTTCCCCTAATATTTCCAAGCAACATGTAAACCGCAAGGCACCTTACACCAACTGTTAAAGTGTTGTATACAACAACAACAGCAATCCTGCTCTTTGTATGGGAATTAGAAGATTGCAATTAAATTAAGTTCAGTGTAACATTTGAACATGATCTTAAAACTTATTCTCATACCGCCATACCCATACAACAATTTTCACCAAAAATTCACCTCAAAACCTCTTGATTTCAGCAAAACAAGAGGTTTGGTGAATTTAACGTCATATACAAACTGCGGTTTGCAAAAAAACCCACTGCGCAAAGCGACGGCAGAAATCATGGAGTTCTGAGAATTTTATCATGCCTTCCTTTTCTCTCCAACGGCAAATTTGTCGAGCAGCTCGTCGAGCTGCCCGTCCCTGGCTCCGCCTCATACCCCTCGCCTGAGCGCGCTGTCGAAGGTTTCGATGTGTTGGTGCGTCAGACGGCCAATCGCTGTCAGCCGTCGTCCGTGCTCTTTCCCTCCCTAGCGCTATCTCTTTCTCGCGTGTGGTTACAGGGTTTTCAATGATATTATTGACGTGTTCAGCGAGTTGTTGATTCGTTCGGGCATATAATTGACACTTTCAGCGGAATATTGAATTGATCGGAAGCAGGCGTTGACAAGTTCGGCGATACTATAGAGCTGTCACTTTCGTACCCCTTGGACTGCAGCTTGGATCATTCTCATCAGAAGGTAAACAAACGGTTTTCGTAAAAATATGTTTGTTTTAACTAATTCATGTATTAAACAGCTTGGGGAATGATTATTAGCTACTTTTAGGACTTCTAAGAATAGAAAATTGAACCCTGCGGCACAGTGTGTAAACAAAACAAATGACAGCACTACAGAATCGCTGAACATGTCAACGCCTGCTTACGAACAATTCAATATCTCGCTGAAAGTGTCAATTATATGCCCGAACGAATCAACAACTCGCTGAACATGTCAATAATATCATTGAAAACCCTGTAATGCTCGCGAGCTGTTGTGGCGCCTAAAAATGCCGTTAACAAACATTGCGGCGATGAGGTTGCATTTTCACAAATCAAACCAAAAAAGCGCAATGAGTTCAAACGCTGCCACGTAAAAATGACTATGGAATCGCTAGTTCACGCTGAAGGGTTTGCTGTGCAATGCACTTAATTCTAATTCGCACTAACACGCCCGCCGCTGATTTTCATCAACTTTCCTTTCCACCAGCATCTAGAACGTAGGCTGGAAAGTTCACTGGCAGTCCCTGGGGCCTGCCATCGATCTGAACTAGGCATGGGACAATTGTGCGAGACCTATGCCGCACACTCAGTTCATTATAGTGTGCGGTTGATCGCCGCACGCGAAAAAGTGAACGGGTAGGTCTTCCGCACGCATACAGAACTAACTGAAATGTGCTCTGAAAGAGATACAAGATAACTGTCGGTGTCATAGACTGAACGAAAAAAAAAACATTCGTTTTGGGTCGGCAGAATTTGTCACACACAACGGCACAAGAAGATCGATCGCACTTTGCGCGAGAAAGATTGCACATATTGCTAGCGTGATCAGATTGATCAATCGCACACAGCCGCACAAAAAGAACTCCTGCCGCACACTGACCCCATACTGAGTGAGAAAGAACACTCATAGCCGATGGGTCATTCGCACACAGCCGCACGCGTGTTCAGTTGGGTCAGTCGCACACTACCGCACAAAAAGAACTCTTGTCGCACACTGCCGCACGCGCGTTCTGTTAGTTCGGTCGCTCACTGCTGCACGCGTATTAGTGGGGTCAGTCGCACACTACCGCACAAAAAGAACTCTTCGCACACTGCCGCACGCGCGTTCTGTTAGTTCGGTCGCTCACTGCTGCACGCGTATTCAGTGGGGTCAGTCGCACACTACCGCACAAAAAGAGCTCTTGTCGCACACTGCCGCACGCGCGTTCAGTTAGTTCAGTCGCACACTGCCGCACTCGTATTCAGTGGGGTCAGTCGCACTCTACCGCACAAAAAGAACTCGTTAAGCGCACAGCAACATAAAAGAGAAAGCTTGTAGATTTTACTCGTTTAGATTAGCTTTCGTTACAAATCAACTTAAGTATATACAGTTTGTTCTCGAGCTACGTTTTCTAAGTTCTTGTGTGCAATTAGTATAATTGGCTCAAAGGATTCTCAAATGCAAGATAAATTACTGTTTTACCAAAAATTTTAGAACCTCTTAAAAACCAGAAATTTTCAAATTTTCTGCATGAATTGTGATACATAAATGGTTTAATGTAAAAACCTAGTTACCTAGTTATGTATGAACCGCGTATCTCGGACTGACAGTATTTATAATTAAAAATGCAGCCTTAAAAGCAATAACTTTTAGTTCTTGCATTAAAATCTCAATAAAATTAAACATGATATTTAAAAAAATGGTACTTAGCTCCAATTGAGCGACTGACCTACCGCACGCGTTCAGTTCATCATACTGAACGAACTACATCGCACGCGTTCACTGAAAAGAATCAAATTGCCCAAGCCTAATCTGAACGTGTTAAGCATTAAACATAACTTTGTTACACTAAGCTAAGCGCAGCTGTGCCGTCTGCGCAAGGGTATGAGCGTGCGTGTGTGTGCACAACTGTCGCCAAATGTGTTTTCTTCCGGAATGTTATGATCCATCGGTCAAAGAAAGGAAGGTGTTGATGAAAGGCGGAAAGATGAATTGAGGCACCTGTCAATGGTAACTGATGACCGGGAAGAGGGAGTACTGACACACAGCTGTAGGAAGATTGAACAGTATACTTAAATTTCCAGCGGATGAGGGGGGGGGGGTGGCCATAGGACCCCTACGATCATCGGTCACAGGCCCTAAAATTGTTGTCGCCAAGGGGGGGGGGGGGGGGTGCAAATGGTTCTCCTGCCACGGAGCCCCAATGACCATCTTTCCGGGGGCCCTTGTCGCTAACACTCTGTCCACTTGTAGACATACGGCATACTACAGACTAGAGATCTTCGGTGACCGCCTAGTCCGCCTACCGTTAGATCCACCGCTGGTCCATGACGGTGTTTTTTTTATCGTGGAGGTGCATCCTTCCCCCTGCAGCGTATGCATCGAGCAGGAGACAGTGTGGCAGAATGCAAGTTACCCGCTGGATAGGAGCGGTCGCGCGGCACCGCCATCATTCCGCACATCTGCATGCCTGTCGTGGGTTCTAATCGCGTATGAACCGTCCGCCGTAGCTAGAACTGACTATCCGGCTACGTGGTACTCAAGTCCTGAAAAGGCCGGCATGACCGCGTTGGCTATTACGCCAATAATAATAATAATAATAAGAACAACTTTCCATAGCAGTCCACACTCGGGGATGGTTTTTGTTTTGACTTTGGTGCTGCCGGTCTACCGCTGTGGGGCGACAAATGCACGGAATGCACTCGACCAAAACATGAACCTACCCATCCGAGCCCATTCCAAGGCATTGCCGGTCAATCGGCGTCATGATAACTACTCCAAACCAACAAGCCACCAGATTCTGGACGGACAGGTGCAGCACCATACGCGCACCGTAATAAACAAATCCAGAATCCTCTTTTGTATGGATTCAATTCAAAATGTTGTTTCCACTTGCGTCCGCTAGCTGAATTAGAAATAAATGTGCTACATATCACATGTACGTTTGCTTCGATCGTGTGTCTTTTTAATACCCTCAACAGCAGAGCCGGTCGCAAAGATTGTGGTGCCAATCCAATGGTTGTGTTGTCTCTCAGGTAGCGAGATCGAAAATGCATGGACTTTGTAGCCGCAGCGGATGAAAAGCACGCACGCACGCACGCACGCACCCACCCAAAGCGCGCACGCGAACACGCACTCATCACAAGTCCCTCCCCCCATCGCATGATCGATTACGGCTACCTTATCGGAAGAAAGGCTGGTTCAGCTTTCTTGTAGCGCATCCTCATGCAAAACGCCGGGCGGGGTGGGGGATCGCGGCATGATAGAGTGAACGGTCACTTTCCCCGCGCTGTATGTGTGCCTGTGTGTGTCGAGACCCGAAAACTCGAGATAGATTTCGGCACATCTAAAAAAAATATTTTATTGCACACTATACAATGTGCTACATGATGCATAGAAGGTCGTTAAAGGATCAAACATGTTCAAATTAAAAAAAATATTAGATTAGTGTTAGAAGTTCTCCTACGCTTGTTTTAAATAGGCTTGGTCACCCTCGATTGGCAGGGGCATCGAATGGTCTCATCAGCAGCGGTACGAAATAAAATAAACCATCAGTACACCGATAACACTTTAAATCCGAAACCAGCTACTCCCGCATCGTCTCAAGGTCACACACAAATTAATAAATGCTAACACCCACCAATAAGTATACACAACCGCAATGCACATATATGAATCAACGCATACACTACAACACCCATTCAGCTGGCGGCGGAAGGCACGGGTTGAAGCGCAAGTAAGGCAGGGCAGGGTGAGGGAGGGAGAAGAAGCGGACAAGAAAATGGGCGCCAAAAATTTTAAATTTTTTGACCGTTTTTTTGCTCCGCCGCCAAAAATAGTTCGTCCATTTCGCCAAAATAGGGCGCCAAACCTGCGCAGGCCTGCGCAGGAATCGCTGAAGTCCAGCGCGGGGAACGGGCAAACATTTGCGCTAGCCAGCTCAGATTTTGCCCCATTTCCTGCGCAGGAAGCTGCTCGAATTTGCGCTGCGGGATCATTGTCACGGAACCTTACAAATATTACTGCGCGGTCGAATCAGGAATCGCGCATCGTATCGATAGAAGAAGGGAGTACGAACGAGGGGGGAGAAGAGGAAGCACAGAGAAAAACGATGCACATTCAGTCATACATTCTTACAGCAGTAGGCAATTCGCGAAAACATGAAATCGGGAGAGTATATTTTAACGCTCGCGAATGAGTGCAAGCAGGTGCGGTATAAAAGATAAAGCAAGGCAGCCCAGTTTTTGTTCAAGCTAGGTCCAAAATGTCCAAATTGCCGGTCTCGTAGTACAGTTGTCAACTCGTACGACTTAACAACATGCCCGTCATGGGTTCGATCCCCAAATAGCCGTGCCGCCATACGTAGGATTGACTATCCTGCTATGGGGGGAAATCAATTAGTCACTGAAAGCCAAAGCCCACTAGTGGTACAGGCAGGCCTTGACCGACAACGGTTGTTGAGCCAAAGAAGAAGAAGAAGAGAGGTCCAAAATGTTTCATTGGTAAGTGGCTGAAATTCTTGCACAACATATTTACTTATCATTTAAAAAGCTTTTCCAGTCCAGTTTGAGTAAAATAAATGAAAAAAATCTTTTGCGGCTCAAAATTGTTTGGTACAATGCTTCAGTAAGCCGCCGCCAAATGCACTGGTGAAAATCGAAATTACACTAGCGTGTACGGTGTCCCGCGGCCTTAACACTTCACTTTGACGCAATTTCAAAATTTACAGTGTATAAACACATAAAGTCCAAAGCATTTTGCCAAACAATGAATTTGAACGGTCTCCCAGTGGACAAGTTTTGGTCTAAAATAAAAAAAAGCTCATCCGTGAACCATAGCACATAATGAACTATCGATCGGTCATTGGAAACCGTACCAACACCAGACCGCGGGTAAGTGTTATCCAACGATAATCGTGAATGTTGGCACGATATCGACCGCGTGTGATCGGACAGGGAACAGTAATATTTACAAACATTAAGCTGACTTGACAACTCCATCAAATACCCAAAATACCCGGCAGATGACGTACAACACTCATAAAGAGAGATGACACGATTAGATTGTGCGACAACCAAATCTCCGAAATTAGGGTCAAATCGGGAGCAGGTCAAATAGGGTCAAGTAGGACAGCTGATCGAGAGACAGGGCGCCATCGAAAATCGCGGCAGTAGCAAAAGTTTAGTAAATAATAAAAAACACAAAGCCACACAAAGAAATAATGATACGGCCAACCAGGCCGTCCTTACGAGAAATAAAAAAAAAACACACACAAAGCCAGTTCTTAAAACGGCTATCGATCTACTCAAAATAAATAGATAGCTACATCCGTAGCAACAGTAAAAAAGGCATTCTTTTGTTTATATTTTTGTTTATTCTTTTATGTTATTGTTTATGTTATGATTATGTGTTTATGTTTAGTGTTTTTTTGTTTATAAAAATTAAAATTGTTTTGATTAAAATTATTATGACACAAGCATAAATTTTCTCATATTGCCATCAAACCAGCTTAGTCAAGATCAACAATTAAGATTCATAAAGGACAAAAAATATATTTCCGTGCGATAAAATCTTCACCTATGCTCGTTTGATATTAGCTTCATAACCATTGATCGGCATGGCAATCAAATTGCCTCATCAGATACGGCACGCAACGAAATGCACCAATATGGCACCAATATAACTTCAATTCCAGAATTCATCGGTTCACGCATCGTCAAGGTCGTAGGTAAAACAAACATACAGTGCAGTGCATACATTTGATGTACAATCATCAATAAAGAGATGGAATGGAACGCGCAAATCAAAGAAAAGGGGTGGGGTCTGCTGAACGCTAAAAATAGAGAAGGTGAGCGGCCGGCCACTGGAGTGAGTTAGTGTGATAAATATTTTGGCCACTTAAATTTGGTCCGGTACTTTTATGCCAAAAAACGCCACGTGAAAAAACTGCAGAGGCTCGCAAGCTATTAAATGCGAGGGCGCTGGGGCTGTGAATTTGTATGGCATGCCTCGCACCACACGCCCTCGCAAATCGCTGTCAATTGCATGGCCGGGTTACATGGCGACCTATATAAAATCAAACATACTACAACAGCAGTAGCACAATCACACGGAATTACAAAATTTCGATCAATTTTTATTTTTAGTTTCGGAGCCGAAATTTACTCTGGCGTGTGGCGCAAGTCGGTTCAGTTCACTTTTAACGTTTTTATTTATTTATTTATTTGTTCCCATATTTGTCTTGATCGATTCGGCTGAGACAATTTAAATATAATATTAATTCTACCCTATCTCTAACTATATTGGGTTGTGACGCCATCCAAATTAAAAAATTAAAAGCAAGTTCCGTTTGAAAGTATCAATAATTATGATAAGGTCGAAATGCTCAGACAATATATTTAATTGCCGAGTCATGGCAATGAGCGGTTCATTGTCAGCGCCTACACGTATGGTCCAAAACAGGCGAAGTCATACAAAATCATGAAAAAGTTTGCGCTCTTGCGTTCCGGTGTCCTCTCGACATTTACCGAGCCAACCCGAATAGTTGTGTTCGTTAAACATGTGTGCGAATCAGGTAGCAGCATTTGTACTGCTTACCTGTCGTATGCCACTGTGATACCGAGCGAGACGCATAGACAACACATCAAAAGGACATGTGTCGCCGTGAGGAAACTTTTCTGTGTCTCTTTTGCCTTGTCCTTGCCTTTAGATCCTGATGGGTGAAGCATGCATACCTTTCGGGCACGTTCGTGGTATAAGCCCTGTCCCTCTCATGTTAATGGTGAAGATAGAAGCGTATGCAATCGGCGTGAGCAGGCCCGTGGACGCCGTCTGTACGCAGACATTAGCTAGCTCCATGTAGTGTCCCTCTAGTCTCATTTTGCAATAAGTTTCTGGAACGGAGTGTCCTCAAAGGTGCGTAAATATTATTTTTTTCTAGTGAAAAAGGCGCATCAAATTTTTACCACAAAAACACTTCACTTTGAAGCGGTGTTCAAGTGTTTGTGACCCCAATAGAAGGCAGCGAGAACGATAACTAGGCATATTATTGAATCCCTTCAAAGGACCGCATTTTAAAACAAGCCTGGTAAATTTCCGATGTATACATTCAATTCTGTTGATCGCTGAGACACCATGCGGGAACTAAACAACGGAGCAGTACTCCACGCATGATCGTACAAGACCCGTAAACAACGATTTCAGACATAAGGGGTCATATCCACGGGTTTGTATGATAATGAAACCAAATAGTTTAAACGCCTTACTCAACGTGTTGTCAATGTGTACGTTAAAATTCAAACCCTCGTCTAAGGTAACTCCTAAGACATAAGATTCTTTACGACGGGATGGCAAACAACCGTTCATAAAATAATAATAAATAACAGGATTCTTAAGTCTACGGTACGATACACTAAAATAATTTTCAATGGCAAGTTCCATGTCGTTAGAAAGGCACCAGGTACTGAAAGAGTTAATAAAATCTTAGAGCAAGAGACAATCGTCATGGGTTTTGACATGTATGAATATCTTCACATTATCTGCGTACATTAAACAGTATTTGGACGGGACGGAATAAATTAAATCGTTGATGAATAATATACAGGGGTTTCCGATAGAACTCAAGACCGCAGGACACTTTGAACCGTTTGAATGGCTAAACACTATCAAAAGGAGCTTTCAGGTCGGTGTATAGTGTATCCACTACCGATACCGATTGTCAAAGGAGCGCATACAAGTAGATACAGAATCTAATAAATATGTTGCAGTAGAACGTCGAACGAACGAAACGAACTGCACTTACGGCATTAAAGCTTGATGCACAGTGATCTAAAATATTTTGGCTCCTGCACACATATGTAAAGCCCCGGTAGTTTTCTATGACGGATTTATCACCTTTCTTATACACCGGGAACATAATAGACGATACCCACTCGACGAGAAAGGTACCAAAATATAAAGAAGCTTTAAATATACTTCAAAATTGGACGATTAGAAGGCTTGTACATCGCTTGAAAACCACGGACGGGATGCCATCAGGCCTTGAATCATAAGAACATTTTAGTTTTGTAATTGCGATTTCAATACCGTTTATTGTTGGCTAGATATCAGAAATATGTACATCAACAGCATCACGAATCGACTCAGGCAAAACTTGACTGAACCGAAAAAATGCCAAAAAATGTAGCAGGCTCTGTTTTGTATCAGGCTATGCTGAATTATTTTCCTCATTCCAATTTCAACCTGCGTCATATTTTTCTACAAACTACAAAGAGCAAATTTGAACGCAAGGATCCTGAAGGTGCAAGGAAAATATCTTTAAAATAGGAATAGGAAAATAAAATATAAAATAGGAATACGATAGAGTGATGTAACGACTAGAGACATGATCGATAAACGTTGTAAATCATCTGTAGGAGAAAGTTCGCATGGTGAGAGTATCTCGAACGAACTTGATGTTGGAACGGTTCAAATATCGCAAAATGATTTGTTAATTGTTAAGATGAAGTAAATATTGCTCTGCAAATAACGTTGTTGTGGGCCATTCTGACGTTACCTTTAGCTAACGGAAATTTCTAATATTGAAGCCAGATTTTAGTTTAAACAACAATACAAAATTTAACACAAAAAATTGATTTAAAAGGTTACAAAACTTAAATCGCATTATAGGTTTGAAGCCCGCAGACATCTGCTTTAGAGGATCAGAAGAGAGTGAAAGATCGGAAGCTAACGTAACACTCTCACCGCTCTTTTAACATGTAGTTTGTATTCCACAGAAATCCAGTGCAGAATCTCAGCGCGATTAAAAGATAAATACTAAGAGATAAGAGTAACACTCCTCTATATAAAAACAGCGACAATTTAAATAGCATTACCTAAAGTCATACAGTCAATTTCCCAAACTCAATCAAATGAGTGATCAAAAGCTCGAAGATGAATGGTAGCTGCAGTGGCATACATAAATTGGTTTGCTTCCATTTATTTTGAGAGTGCCTTGTTCAGTGATGCGTACATGACACAATAGCGTTCTAATAGCCTGCTCTCGCTCTGTTTCATCTTGCGAAATAACATCGACGGATCGAACTATGGAACAGTTATGGGTCAAAATTTGATTGGGCAATATTTTTGTTTATATCGGTGCCATATATATTCCACCGTATAACGCATATAACGACATAATTGTTAACAAACATCTGGAAAGTATACGCGAAATTTCATCACGCATGAGAGATAACGATCTCCTGCTTGTCGCTGGAGATTTTAACAAATGGGACATTACGTGGTCCAAACTCAATCCAGCCGATGTCGAGGATGTACCATTGCGCTCCACTTTCATGCACTATAAACCGTCATCTAAGTCTCGAAATAATCATATTTTCATCGATGGTATGGCAGCAAACGGCCTTTATGAATTAAGCAACGTTAGAAATTCCATGAACCGACAACTCGATCTAATTTTTGCTAACTCCAACGCCGCTGAGATCTGTTCTGCCGTGTCTAAATCCGAACCGGCCCTGCTCAAGCTCGACAATTATCATCCTGCACTCGAATGGTCAATACGTCACTATGATCCTCATGCGTCTAGCTCCCATCCAAGCAACACACATCAGCAACGATTAAATTATTCAAAGGCTAATATCGTCGAACTGGAGGAAAGAATAATTCTATTCAGTTCTACCCTTTAACTGCTCCAACTTTCCATCTGTTGACGAAGCTGTTCATGCCTTCACGATTTTCATGAAAGATGCTCTACAATCCTGTACGCCAATTATGCACCAGAAACGCTCTCCAGCATGGAGTAATAACAGGCTTATCATCCTCAAACGAGCCAAAAACAAAGCCATTAGCCATTAGGGAAAATCGTAACAACGCGATACATGCATACCGTCAGTATAACCGATCAAGATATAAGCAATATATAATTATGGTAACACTATGGGCGCACATAGATTACCATAGTTAGAAGCAAGATGACGAAGCTGTGAAGTATTTGACAGAGTAATACAAACGCGTCTCACGGACTGCCCGAACTCGTTATGCCCGGAGGAATAACGTAGCCTGTCGTGCACTCGATCGCTCTCTTTGCGTTCAACCTTCACCCAGTACGGTTCGATAATAAAGTGTGTTTAAAATAAATAAATTATAACGACTCATAATTGGCGCAGCCGGTAGTAGTCCGGTGTTAGTAAGATTTAAAAACAGTGCAAGTGTAGAGAAGTGAAAATCTCACAATAAGAGTATCCGGAATTCGTTCCGTCCCATAGCGATCTTTAAAGCTGCGGCGATTTGCGATACCGCCGTTTCTTATCACCCGGACGTTAACGACCTCACACACACAAGCGAACGGAACGGTAAGGTAAGCTTTTAACAGCACGTGTTAAGCGCTAACAAAAGTGAACAAAGAGCCGGGCAATTAACCTGTCCGCTCCTAATGTGGAGAAGCAATTCTGAAATAACTATTTCAGATAATTCAACGGAAGAATTATCGCAAAGTTCATTAACTTTCGATCCTATTTCTATCGATATCGACATCGAAAATCTTTCATTGGAAAGCAAAATGGCGAATGAAGCTGATCTCACGGAACAGATTAAAAATCTTTCTACTGTGATAAACCATATGGCGGAAAAAATAACCCAGCACGAAGAATGTTTAAATAACACGGTTCATGTGCGCGAACAAAGAGTAGAAATTGAAACTCAACCAACAGCGTCAACTGATTTCGGAAGTATGTTTAAAATACCCGATCCCATAAAAATGTTACCATCATTTAACGGGAATAAAAAACAATTAACGTGTTGGTTAAATACAGCTGAGGAAACATTAAAAATATTTGAAAGTATTGTGCCACCAAATACTTTTCGAATTTATTTCACTGCAGTACTCAATAAAATAGAAGGTCATGCAAAAGACGTATTGTGTGTCAATGGCACTCCTTCTAATTTTAGTGAGGTTAAAGCTATTTTAATAGACGCCCTAGGAGACAAAAAAGAATTGTCATCTTATAATTGTCAATTATGGCATAACCGCATGGATGGAAGTGTTGAAGAATATTATAAAAAAACTAAACAGATAGTGTACAATATAAAATCTAGTGCTAAACAAAATGCAAAATACAGCGCTCAATGGGACGTAATTAATGATTTTATAGATGAGTATAGTTTAGCAGCATACATAAGCGGATTACGCAAGCCCTATTTTGGCTATGCACAAGCCGCTCGTCCAAAAAGCATCGAGGAAGCGCATGCTTTCTTGTGCACATTCACGTCTAACGAAAACAATAGAAACTTCAATACAGGAACTGGGTCGTTTAAGGCAAATAATTTTTCAAACGATAAAATAACCAAAACACAATCATTAGCTATCAACAAACCTAATTCATATAAAATAGAACCAAGGAATAGTAAAATAGAACCGATGGAAGTCGAAACTACTAAGAGCAGGTTGACGAGAAATAATGCTTCTCTTTATAACAATGAGATTGTTACCAATTCGGAAGATGACGAATTATTGGTAAATTTTTGGGAGGCACAAGGGAACCTCATGAAAAAATAGTATGTAGTAATAGTAATAGTAATAGTAATAAATTATATTCCTTATATAGAATGCATAAATTTAAAATCTGGCATTATCATAAAATTGCTTATTGACTCGGGAGCAAATAAAAACCTCCTGAGGCCCGGAAAAATCAAAACTAATATGAAAACTAAATCATCCCAGATAAACAATATAAATGGTTCTATTATCATAGAGAAAGAAGGAAAAGCAAATCTTATAGGGTTTGGCCTACCCCTGTTAAATTACCATGAAATTAAATTTCATAAATTTTTTGATGGACTAATTCATGGAGCTGAGTTCATGGCACAAACTAAAGCTAAATTGGATTTTGAAAACGAGACAGTTTCTTTCGAAAACATTACTGTACCGTTCGTAAAATATCATCCCTTAGACTATGTTTACCATCATATCATAACCATTAGCACTTTAAGCAATGGTGACTGGTTTATTCCTTGTCATCTAAAATTAAGTGACGGAATAATTATTGAACCAGGCTTATATAATTCAACGAATAAAAAATCTGTCATTAAAATAATGAGCAAATCCTCCAGTAAACCAGACAATTTAGGAACATTTGGATTAAATGTTAATAATTTTGAAACTATAACACCTATCCCATTAACTACTCAGGATGAATTTCGAGGATATTGAGTCGAGGATATTGAAAAGATTATACGGTCAAACCATCTGTCTAACTTTGAGTTAGATGAGCTTTTAGGAATAATTCACCAACATCAGCAAGTATTATTGAGAACTAATGAAAATTTGACAGCAACTAACGTGGTGAAACACAAAATAGTAACGAAAGATGAGGAACCCACTTACACAAAAAGTTACAGATATCCACATCATCTGAAACATGATGTAGAAGAACAAATCAAGGAATTATTAAAAAGCGGTATAATTTCTCCTTCATGTAGCCCATACTCATCACCCATTTGGGTGGTTCGAAAAAAATGGACGCCTCTGGAATGAAAAAAATCCGAGTGGTTATTGACTATCGTAAATTAAACGACAAAACAATTAACGACAAATACCCGATGCCTCAGATCGAGGAAATTTTAGATAATCATGGCAAATCCTCATACTTTTCCATATTAGATTTAAAATCTGGATTTCATCAAATAGAGATGGACCCTTCACATCGGGAAAAAACGGCATTCAGTACCCCTAATGGTCATTACGAATTTAACAGAATGCCATTCGGGCTCAAAAATGCCCCTGCTACCTTTCAACGGGCAATGAACGGTATTCTTGCCGAGTTAATTGGTAGAATTTGTTTTGTGTATTTAGATGACATAATTGCTATTGGAAAAGACTTGCAAACCCACTTAAAAAATCTTTCAGTGGTATTAAAACGTCTAGCTATGTTGAATCTTAAAATTCAGCTAGATAAGTGTGAGTTTTTACGTAGAGAAGCTGAATTCTTAGGACATGTTGTAACATGTGAGGGAATCAAGCCAGACCCCGAAAAAGTAAAAAAAAAAAAAAATTGGAATGGAAATTACCTACATCTAAGAAAGAAATCAAGCAATTACGTTACAGAACCACTATGAAGCAATACTTTCAAAAGCCTTCCGTTTGTTAGGATTTATTTTGCGTGTTGAGAAAGACTTCAAAGATCCATTCAGTATAAAAGCTCTGTATTGTGCAATTGTCCGTCCTACCTTAGAATTCGCTAGTATTATTTGGACTCCGACACAGCAATATTTAATAGATAGGCTAGAATCGGTTTAACGTAAGCTCACTCGTTCATTGTTTTACCGTCTCCCATGGTCTCGTAATTCTGTTTGTCCCTCTTACCGTACAAGGTGCCTGCTATTTGGACTAGAACCTCTGCAACATAGAAGAAAGACGGCACAGTGCTTATTTATACACAAACTTGTTACTGGATCTTTAGACGCCCCGTCAATTCTGAGTAAATTGAACTTTCAGGCCCCCAGTAGAATGTTAAGAACCAGGACATTATTTAACATAGAATTCAGATCGACTAATTTTGGATCAAACGATCCTTTATTAAAAATGTTAAGTGCTTATAACTCGCTAGGAAACAATGTCGACTTGAACTCAAACTTAAACAATTTACGGACCTTTTTACATAGCTTAATATGACGCTTCCACAGTTTATGTTGTTTTTTTATTATTTTTATTTGATTGATTGACAGTTAAACTTGTTATGTTTTTTGATGCGTTTTTGTTAGCACTGTTCTTTAGCATTAACTATAGAAATAAGTATGTTATGTAAGCTTATGCCAGCTGGATAACTTTCGGAATAAATAATAATAATAATAATAATAATAATAATAATAATAATAATAATAATTCTTGGGGTTAGCTGGATATTATAGAAGATTTATTAAGAATTATTCGAAAATAACCAAACCACTTTCAAAATGTTTGAAAAAAGAGGCAAATGCAAGCTTTGAAAGCGAAGAGTTTAAACAAAGCTTTGAAAAATTAAAAACAATAATCGCATCAGACCAAGTCCTATCATACCCTGACTTTACGCAGGAATTCATTCTTACAACCGATGCAAGCGATTACGCTCTCGGTGCAGTTCTGTCGCAGATACAAGATGGAATTGAAAAGCCTCTAGCATTTGGTAGCAGAACACTGAATGATACTGAATTAAAGTATTCCACTACAGAGAAAGAAGCGTTGGCGATTGTGTGGGCAGTACAAAAATACAAGCCTTATTTGTATGGTAGAAAATTTACACTCGTTACAGATCACAAACCGCTCATATTTATAAAATCTTCAAGCAAAAATTCGAAACACGTTTAGAGTTAGAAAATTACGAGTATGATATCAAGTTCAAGGAGGGCAAAGCCAATGTAATTGCTGACGCCCTGAGTAGGAAATCGAACGATGAAATACAAGTCAACACAAATACAGATCACTCAATTATAACAAATCCTGCTAGTAGCTTAAGCAGCTATTCTGACGTAGGTACCATACACTCCGCTCAAACATCTCCTGACTATTTCATGCATTATAGCGAAAGACCAATTAATTTTTATAGAAATCAAATTGTATTTGAAATAGGACAGCAACCGATAGAAAAAATAGAAACGCCATTTTTAAACTATAATAGAGTTACAATACAAAAGCTATAGTATACAGAAAACGATATCCAGGAACTGCTTAGAAGATACCATAATGGAAAACAAACTGCTATACTTGTCCCACAATCTTTATTTCAATCGTTTCAAAATGTGTACAAACATCATTTTGACATTAAAGGTCACTTTGTTATTACTGCTACTATGATAGAAGACGTAACAAACGAACAGCGTCAAGATATTATCGTGCAAAAGGAACATGACAGAGCTCATCGTGGTATTCATGAGGTAGAACAGCAACTTAGACGATCTTACTTTTTCCCTGGTATGGTTAAAAAAATAAGAAAGTGGAATAATGCATGCCAAATTTGTTTCCAGCACAAATACGAACGGAAACCATACAATATCAAAGTGTCTCCTAGACCCATAGAATCAGCACCTTTTGTCAGAGTTCACATAGACATCCTTGGCTTAGACAAAAACAATTACCTTACAGCAATTTGGGCATTTTCTTAGCATTTACAAGCCATTAAGATTGAATCCCGAAATACAACAGACATCCAATCAGCATTAAGCCTATATTTTTCAAGATTTGGTATTCCTAAAATTATAGTTTGCGACCATGAAAATTCTTTCAAAAGCATACAGCTAAAGAACTTCTTAAGTAATTTAGGGACTACCATTGAATTCGCGTCATCTTCAGAGTCGAACGGAAAAGTGGAGAAAACTCATTGTACATTGATGGAAATATTTAACACAAACAAGCATAAATTTCCCGATCTACATTCTGAACAGTTAATATCTATCGTCATAGCAATGTATAACGACACAATTCACTCTGCAACGCGCTATACACCTAATGAAATAATATTCAACCAAAGTAATACAACGAACCGTGAAAACATAGACAAAACTGCAAAAACTATTTTTCAAAATGTTATACAAAACTTGAACAAATCAAACAAACGCATGATGAAAAACAACAATAGCAAAGAAGATCCTCCAGCAGTAAACCTTTCAAACCCACTATACATAAAAAAGGGAACTAGAAAAAAATTGGACCCACGATTTATAAAATACGATTGTATCGCAGAAAATAAACACACCATTGAAACATCACGACACATAAAACGCAACAAAAAAAACTTAAAAGGATTAGGGATAGTTAAATATTGAAATGAAATGAACTTTTCAACAGATACGTGTAGTTGGTGAATAAAAAAAAAACAGTTAGACCTAGTTAGGATAGGATTAAGATAAATATTATAACGTTTATGAAAAAAAATCCCTTTATGAATCGACCGAGGACGTTCGTCTTCCACCCCCCCCCCCCACCCCCCCCCCCCGAGAAATTATGGTAACACTATGGGCGCACATAGATTACCATAGTTAGAAGCAAGATGACGAAGCTGTGAAGTATTTGACAGAGTAAAACAAACGCGTCTCACGGACTGCCCGAACTCGTTATGCCCGGAGGAATAACGTGGTCTGTCGTGCACTCGATCGCTCTCTTTGCGTTCAACCTTCACCCAGTACGGTTCGATAATGAAGTGTGTTTAAAATAAATAAATTATAACGACTCATAATTATATATCTTCAATCGAAAGATACCTTCTCCGACATCCCCGAAAATTTTGGCGCTTCATCGACAGCAGACGACGCTCAAACGTAGTTCCAAGCACAATTAAATATAATGATTCCGTGGGCACGTCACCCGAAGATATTTGCAACATTTTCGCTGAACGATTTTCCGATGCTTTCTCCACCCCAATTGTAGATCAAACGGTGATCTTAAGGGCCACATCTTACACACCTCTAAACATGATTGATTACACCATTCCTACGTTTGATATACGCACAGTAGAAAAGTGACTCAAAAGCCTTAAAACCTCTACAGCTCCTGGTCCCGATGGCATCCCGAGTTTCATTATCAGTAGATGCTATCAGTCCCTAGCACCTGTATTAACAAACATATACAACACGTCACTGAGTTCCGGTATTTTCCCACGCTTATGGAAGTCCTCGTGGATGGTACCAATATTTAAAAAGGGGATCGCTCATGTGCTTCAAACTATCGCGGTATCACATCACTTTGTGCGGTATCAAAAGCTTTTGAGCTTCTGCTTCACGGCCGTATTCTCTTTGCTACATCGAATTACATTATGATAACCAACACGGGTTCGTACCCAAACGTGCAACATTAACGAACCTCACTGAATTCGTTGGTTTCTGCAAACTTAATCTCGACTCCGGAGGTCAAGTGGATGCTATTTACACCGATCTCAAAGCTGCTTTCGACCTCATCTCAGAAGTTAGGGATTTCGAATCAAATAGTTAAGTGGTTGCATTCCTACCTCACAGAACGCTCATACAAGATAAAGTTAAACGATCATACATCTAGAGAGGTGCTTGGCACCTCAGGGGTGCCTCAAGGCAGCAATTTGGGCCCGCTGCTCTTCATTCTTTATATAAACGATGTAGGGCAATTGCTAGCGGAACACCGTTTTCTTCTGTTTGGCGATGACGTTAAGCTGTTCGCTCCTATCAACGATACCAATGACTGCATCAATCTTCAACACGCCATTCACCTGTTTAGCATATGGTGCCGTGATAATGCAATGGTGCTATGTATCGAAAAATGTCGCGTTTTGTCTTTTTACCGTTCTCGGTCCTGCACACGATTTAACTACCAGATCGATAACATATCCGTTGAACGCACCGATACATTCCGCGACCTTGGGATCATTCTCGACACACGTTTAACATTTAACGATCACCTAGAGAATATAGTGTCCAGAGGGAACCAACTACTGGGTTGTATTATTCGATCAACGCAAGGTTTCCGTAATCCTATGACCATAAAAACCATCTACTGTGCCTACGTTCGATCAGTGTTAGAATATGGCAGTATTGTTAGCGACCCCTGTACCGAACAATGGAGTAATCGAATCGTGGCCATCCAAAGAAAAGCGACTAGATATGCTGTAAGACTGTTACCATAGCGACAGGGCGATGTGTTACCGTCATACCAATCCCGGTGTCTGCTTTTAGGGATTCAGTCGTTGAAAAAGCGCCGTGAGATAGCTAAATGCCTTTTTATATCAGGACTACTTAACCATCATATTGATGCTCCTACTCTATTAGCTACGATAGAATTTAACGCGCCATCTAGGAATCTACGTACACGTCAATTCATATCCGTCCCTCGTTATAGAACTCGTTTTGGCCAGTCTGATCCTATGTCAGCTATGTGTCGAACTTTCATAAATAACTTTGATTTATTTGATTTCAACATACCACAGAATGTTTTTAGAGATAGACTCAGGACACAACTTACGTAATAATTTTATTTTCAAAATACATTTTCTATTCTTGTGCATCAGTTCTCCCCTATCGATTTATGTACCTTAAATAGTCTATAAGCACTAATTTAAGTACATTCATGTAGGATCTTCAAGATACCGATAAAAAATAAACAACAATAAACAATGTTCTAAAATATAAAAGGAAAAAACTGTTTTCAAAAATATTTTTGATAATAGCTTCACCCATTCTTGTGATCAAGTTTGAAAAAGTGACTGCTAATTATTCTTTATAGTTACTTATATAGATATTTCAAAAACAATATGTTTCGATTTATAAAAAAATAAAACTACGTACCTTACTATAAATACAGCAATATTCTGACCTTTTTCTGGATGAAGAAAAACTGGAACGTGTAATTTTGACAGTGGATACAGAGGTTGTTGAGGAACCATCATAGTAAGCGTATTATCAGCGCGTAGTTCTTTGTATGGTAACTGTGATTGAATAAGAGGAATTTTTGCAAAAGGTGTCAACGGTTGAATCTGTACTTTAGGTTCACAAAGTTCTGGACTTCGTGCAGGAGGCTCGAATACACTATAAGACACTTGTACTATTCTTTGTGGGCTCTTGGGTGGCGTGCTGGAGATACGTCCGTCTCTTTCTGGAGGAGGTAAAGGTGGCCACCAGTTGGATGGTATAATTACTTCGGCTACACATACGCCATCTTCGCCTTCCGGCATACACTTCCCTTTAAGTGGAATTTGGTTACCCATCGACGCATGAAGCAGTACGCAAATTTTCTGTCTTTGTAAATGACCGCCTGGATCTGCACCAGCATGAAACAAAACGCGAAGTACAGGTGAATCACGTGCGACAGTGTTTCGTACTACATGGGCGGATATATCTAACTGAAGATTTGATTGTTGTTGTAATTCCATCAATGTGGCGGTTGTATTATGTGTGGAACTTCCTTCAGTATGTGTGCTTTCAAGTACGTCTGGAACGATGTAACGGGCAGGTACTGTTTGCTTTGTAGAAAACGGCCCATAGCTAGCTCTAACAGATACTGGTTGTGTAGTTTGTACTACCGTGAATCGGTCCACCGATAATACGGAATCACCATTAGATGATCGTACTTTACCATAGTTTGATGTTGCAGCCGATACCACAGATGCTAAAGCACTTTGTCGCGGAGAATGCTTCAGAAAGAATCCACTATCTGGCGTTTCAAAATGAACCTCAACACCAAAAGTGAGACTTATAATTCCTGAAAAAAAAACGAAAAAGAAAAATATATGAATATTTTAATGTATGTATTTCATTAGGTGCCTTTACATGGAACAATCATTTGATAGCGAATCTTTCCTCTTATCTAGGGGTTTTCAATCCACTTTAATGTTAGAACAGAAGATTTCAGCTACGTTAAACGAATGCTGAAGGCTGCAGGGGTGATTGCCAAGCCTTGAAAGCCAGTTCAAAACAATAGCACTTACTTTGTAGCGGCCTAAGAGAACATCGATGGTGAAGTGGGTGGTGGGAGGAAAAAAATATCGGACTAGGATTACATTCTTCAACTATCTATGTAACAGCAGCAAATATTTATATTCTGCTAAAAAATCGTTGTTGAGCTTTTTAGTTTCGCTTTTGTTTGATCGGATCAGTTTTGAACCGTTGTTCACAAAATTGATAAGGTTCTCATGGCAATTTCAAAATAATTTTTGAAAAACTTTTTACATACTTTGGTTTGCATTTTCAAAACAATAATTACAGGAGAAAAAAATTGTGATATTCGAAAAAAATATATTTTGATATTTACCCTTATAAAACTTATAAAACCTTAAAATAAGTTATAAAAACACTTTTTAAAAATCGTTCAAAAACGTGTTTCTTTAAAACCTCTCTAGAATATGTTATTTATATTTTTGAACGATTTTTAAATGCGTTAGTTAGCACATAAAACCTGTTTTTCGATGTGTCTTTATAGTTATGGTACGTCCATAAATTTGTTTTTTCGTCATAAGTCGTGTAAAAATGTGTTAAAAAAAATTTAAAAAAATATACGAAGATGTGAAATAGTATTCTGCACAACTTATACATTCACTGTTTTTATCTATCTCTTATGGATTTTCCGCAAATCGCGAAAAACGACTGTCCATATAGTTGTGGTAGGCGCTGTAGCTCCATAAAATAAGTTAAATAAGACATTTTTTCGCAAATAAAAATACAAATTCCCTTATAAAACGTACTACCTACCCGGGTAGGTGGTCATAAAGATGAGGGTGTATTTTTGGTCATAGAAACGAAGGTTAAACGAATACTGAAGGTTGCACGGGTGATTTGAAATCTTGAAAGCCAGTTCAAAACAAAAAGTTTTGTTTTCAAAATCGTAGGGGAAGGTAGGTAAAGACGGACACCTTAAGGGAAATGGTAAAAATCTAGGGAAATATAAGTGCAACGACCATGAAAATGTGCATACATTATCCTACACTCATGTTTTATCAGAAAATGTGTTGAAACTTTTAAGTTTCCATCGATTATTGCGTTTTTTCCATGAATGAAAAACATGGTTTTTTTCGTGCGGTTTTGAAATGTTCGGGTAAGACGGACACCTGATATGGGAAAGATGGACACCATGAAGGGTAAGATGGACACCTGTAGAAAACGTTGGAAATTGAAGAGTTTTACAGTATTTTAATAAATTCTATCGCTTTCCACGTCCTGGTACGTTTATAAACCAATTCTTGGCCTATTGCAACGACGATTCATTCAGCCATGGTTTTAGGAACTGTAAGCGCCGATTTTAAAACATCGTAGAATGCAGCATCTAAAGCATTATAGAAATATTGCACACTTACAGCTGATGTTGCTCCAGCTTACAGAACAACAGTCTAGAACTTCCTTTTAGGAAAAGTCCACAACCCCAGTCTTTTTTGAGGGGCTTGTTAATAGTTCAATCCATGTTCCACCATGTCACAATTCAACATTTGATATTTGTAATCCCATAGAATTTCTCATCTATTCCTGAACAATGTCGTATCAATGCCTCTTCTTTTTATTGTTTAAAGTTGTCCAAGTCGTGACAAGATATTGGATTTCGTGAAGCGCCTCATCAGCGTCGAGCGAGTAATAGCATAACGAATGGCTACTGTTGGTTGGTTTATAGCATCGGAATACCCTTATTTAAGGTATTTGATGAAATTTATTCATAACCAATTGATATAAGAAGTAAAATAAATCAATAAATTTGGTGTCCATCTTTCCCTACAACAAAGTGTCCGTCTTTCCCGCTTTGGTGTCAGGATGTTTAAACCACCAAACAATATTTTGTATTGCTTTCATTCTCGTTCTTTCGCCAGTTTTTTCATTAATGATCACGACAACTCATTCATGAAATAAAACTTCCGGAAATATAAACAATACAAGTTGTAGAGCTTAAGATCCGTAGTAGTCAAATTAGATCCACAAGGATGCTCATGATTGAAAATTTATTTTGTTCGTGGATTTAACCAATTTTGCATATATTATGCCAAAAATGTTCTCAAATGTGTTGTTTAACTTTAATTTAAGATGCTGCATTGTTGATTTCTTCGAAAATTACCATTTTGATGCATTTATGAGAAGTGTCCATCTTACCCGCAGTGTCCGTCTTTACCTACCTTCCCCTAACACTATTTTTCAATATCGATATACGCCATTTCATTCTGTCAGTTTGGCGGGAAATACGTCAAAATATTGAAAGATTTATGTTTTGATTTTAAATGTGCAGCATTTATATTTTAGAATGCAAATACAATCATTATGTAACAAATAATAATATAAATAAATAAATTTATTTTAATACATAAATGAGACCCATAATCTTTTATTTGCAATGATTTGTTGTTCATAGAAATCTATGCTAGTATGAACTATGGGCCTGTTGAAGGGATATTTTTAATTTTATTATGTTAAAGAGAATAAACTCTATGCAGGTAGTATTTCACCATGCATTTCGATAACATCTTTGACAGCTCATATGTCAAATCGTTACAATTTATGAAAGTCATTACATAAGTAATTGAATTTATGAGAATACTAAACTTAACCAAAAATTAGCTTTTACCTTTTACCCGCTGCGCAAATTTCAGCAGTTGCCTGCGCAGCCAATGCACAATAGGCAGTTTAGAACAAATTGCGGGATAAAATTATTTTTGCAGAAATTGTTAGTTTTTATCGTTTGTAGTAAAGTATTATGATAGTAAATAACATTTTATTTGTAGTTCGCATCCATACCACCAGGTGGCGCTACATAAAATAGTGTTTTAAGGGATCTTTGCTTAGTTTTATTAATTTTGTGAGTTTTTTTTCTTGTATTATTTGTTGCTAATAGTATAAACCATTTTAAAATACACTGTAATGTTCCGTAATGAAGATTAAATAAATAATAATAATAATAATATATAAACAAAACATAATAATTTTAAATAAGATAATTTTTTCTGCTTTGTATAGGACAATTGTAGCTAATTCTCGTCACTTTTACTCACAGGTAGTACAAATATTAAAAATTTACATACACAACTTAGGTGGATGCTATTACAAGCTCGTGACGTCTAGTTCACTTTTCTAAAGACATGAATAAAGGCATTTAAATAATTAGATAGAGCAGGTGCATTGAAATAAAGAACTTCCCAAATTCGTAATGAAAAGCAGCACATATTGTTTGTCTTTGAACATTCATCCAATACCTTTCCAAGTGCTGTACTGCCTTCAGAAGGGGTAATAAAACTAAAAATCCTTCTTGGTTTTACAACTATCTAAAAAAATCAAAATTGCACGATAGCTACAAACTAAGTATTTACTTCATTTGTAAAGTTAAACCCTGTCTTTATTTTAGTGCGTGTAGATACTGATATTGAACTGGTTAACGAATCAGAGGAATACAGCTCATTATACAAAATGTCCTTCTGGATGCATTTTCTTTCTTGCAAAATATTCTTTGTAGCATCTCCCCTCTATCCTTATATTTAGTTTGTCATGAGTTTTGGGAGTTTCTTCTCCCAAAACGCCAATAGATGCTACTGCATTCATAACGTTTTCCTGTTATGCGTATAATTTAAGAATTACTTTCCTTATATCCTTCTATAATCTGCAGTAGGACCAAAAGGTATTTGGTTCTGATTTGCTTCATTATATTTAATGATAAAGTTAGGTTATAATAGAAATTTACATATTAGATAAGTACATGAGCTGAAACTAAGATACACAGCTTCGTAATTGAAATGAAAGTTGATCAAAAGCACGTAGAATATATTTTTTTAGAATACACGAAATACGCTACACTAGGCACCTATGGAGCCGCCTAGTTACGCATGTGTCTGTTTTTAGAAAAAGTTGATGTGAAAAAACTTCAATAAAATTCGCGTTCGCAAACTTTCGCAGAATATTTCTTCACAGATTGATAGTATATATATTACACTATGATGTGACATATATGAGACAACGCCACTCTATGCCACTTTTATAATGGCATCAAGTCAAAAATTAAAATTATGAAAATTTTCAGGAGGTTTCTTCAGTTATTATCGTATATTTTTGCATAAAATTAACTTAGCTCAAAATTTTTCATGTGTTTATAAAGCTGACTAAATATCCTTCATAAAATGTCTAAATTTATCAAAATCGGTTCATATTTGAAAAAGTTACAAAGGTTTAAAGTTTTCCAAAAAAGTGAAGATTTTTCTGCGTTTTTTTAACAAATCTCGACTTTGAGAGGTGTTTTCTAGAGAACCAGAACAGATAAAGAGCTCATATTTGGTATTTTTCTTAGTTTAACCCTTAGTATTAAAACCTATTATTTGGAATTGCGCTATTACAAAGTTGATTTTTTGAATTTCATCTCGGCAAATGCCCATTGTGCAATGGGGCAAAATTTGCGCTGGGTTGAGCAGTTTTGGCGCCCTCTGTTGGGGAAATAGACGAACTATTTCACGCGGTGGAGCAAAAAAAATGTTTTTGTCGCCCATTTTTTCGACTTCTTCCTCTCCCTCCTTCGCCCTTTCTTGCCTTACTTGCGTTTCTGCCCGTGTCTTTCGCCGTCAGCTGATTGTGTGTATGTGTTGGTATATATGTGCATTGCGGTTGTGTATTGTAATTGGTGGATGTTAGCATTTATTTATATATGACGATGCGCGAGAAATTAATTCATTTTAGGATTTAAAGTATTATCGGTGTACTGATGGTTTATTTTATTTCGTGCCGCTACTGATGACGCCATTTGATGCCCGTGCTTATCGAGGATGGAAAAGCCTATTTCAAACAAGCGTAGGAGAACGTCTAACACTAATCTAATTTTTTTTAATTTGAATATGTTTGATGCTTCAACGACCTTCTAAGCATCATGTAGCACGGTGTATAGTGGCAATAACATATTTTTTTAAATGTGCCGAAATTTGTCACGAGTTTTCGGGTTTCGACACACACACGCACACAGCGCGGGAAAGTGACCGTTCATTCTATCATGTCGCGATCCCCCACCCCGCCCGGCGCTTTGAATGAGGATGCGCTACAAGATAGCTGAACCAGCCGTTCTACCGATAAGATAGTCGTACTCGCTCGTGCGCATACATGTGTGCGTGCGTGTTTGTGCGTGCGTGCGTGCGTGTGGAAACCCCAAAAATGTTTGATCCTGATGCGTACATTTTCATCCGCTGCGGCTACAAAGTCGGTGCATTTTTGATCTCGCAACCTGAGCGACAACACAACCATTGGATTGGCACCACCATTTTTGCAATCGGCTCTGCTGTTTGGGGTATCAAAAAGACACACGATCGAAGCAAACGTGCGTGTGATATGTAGAACATTTCTTTCCAATACAGGTAGACTAGTGGAAGTAAAACTTTAATTGAATTCAAACAAAAGATAATTCTGGATTTGTTTGTTATGGTGCGCGTGTGGTGCTGCACCTGTCCGTCCAAAATCTGGTGGCTTGTTGGCTTGGAGTCGGTATCATGACGCCGTGCGGCCGGCACTGCCTTGGAATGGGTAAGGCTCGGTATGTCCTTCGGTCAAGTGTATTCCCTGCATTTGTCGCGCCACGGCGGTAGACCCGGCAGCAACAAAGTTCATCGTCCCCGGTACGAATGGCGCTTCAAAGTTCTTTTTCTTATTATTATTCTTGTCATTACGGCCTACGCGATCGTCCAGGCCTTTTCACTTGAGTACCACGTCGCCGGATAGTCAGCTCTTGCTACGGCGGACGGTTCATACGCGGTTAGAACCCACGACGGCCATGCAGATGTGCGGAATGATGGCGGTGCCGCGGGACCGCTCCTATCCAGCGAACAACTTGCATACTGCCACACTGTCTCCTGCCCGATGCATACGCTGCAGGCAGGGGGGAGGATGCACCTCCACAATAAAAAAAAACACCGTCATGAACCAGCGGCAGATCTAACGGTAGGCAGACTAGGCGGTCGCCGAAGATCTCTAGTCTGTAGTATGCCGTATGTTTACAAGTGGACAGAGTATTAGCGACAATGGCCCCCGGAAAGATGGTCGTTGGGCCCCCGTGGCTGGAGAACCAATTGCCCCCCCCCCCCCCCCCCCCCCCATGCCGCCAGCAATTTTAGGGCCTGTGACCGATGATCGTAGGAGTCTCATGGCAACCGCTCCCCCTCCCTCCCTCCCTCCCGCCGGCAATTTAGGTATACTGTTCAATCTCCCAATAGCTGTGTGCCAGTACCCTCTCCTCTCGGTCAGCAGCTACCATTTACAGGGGCCTCAACTTGTCTTTCCGCCTAGGGCCCCCGATTCCCCCAATCCGCCACTGTCATCAACACCTTCCTTTCTTTGACCGATGAATCATAACATTCCGGAAGAAAACACATTTGGCGAAAGTGTTGCACACATACGCCCTTGCGCAGACGGCTCAGTCTATCTGTGTAATCTACAACATACGAAAGCAAAAGCTTAGGGTAACAAAGTTATGCTTAATGCTTAACACGTTCAGTTCGATGGCAGGCCCCAGGGACTGCCAGTGAAATTTCCAGGATGCCGGTTTCACAATCAGCTTGCGTTCTAGATGCCGGCGGAAAGGAAAGTTGATGAAAATCAGCGCCGGGATGAACGTGTTAATGCGAATTAGGATTCTGCGCGTGAGCTAGCGATTCCGTAGTCAATTTTAGATTGCAGCGAACTCATTGCACTTTTTTGGTTTGATTTGTGAAAATTCAAATGCATCGTTCCAATGTGAGTTAACGGTTTTTTAAGCGCCACAGCAACTCATGCGGAGCCAGGGGGGGCTCGACGAGCTGCTCGACAAATTTGCCGTTGGAGAGAAAAGGAAGGCATGATAAAATTCTCAGAACTCCATGATTTCTTCCGTCGCTTTGCACAGCGGGTAAAAAGTAAATCTAATACAGGGTTTACCTAGCCAATCCGGCATCGTCAAAGCGTAAACACTCAATTGGGCACTGTCATTTCTATTCGGGCCTTGTGAAGTATGAATCGGGCATAGTACAGAATGAAAGCGTCCTACTCTTGAAGGTGTCAAATCGGTAGCTTCGGTGTGTTTGATCCATCAAGTTGTTTAAAAATTCGTATTTTGCATGTTGTTTAACTTATTATGTATTATATTAAAATGTTTACCTAATTAAATCACCAAACATATTATATTTTTAAAAAAATATAAAACCAAATTGCATTGTACGGATTTCATTTAAAAATTAAAAAAAGGGAATTTGTATGACTAGTTAATTTGGCCCAGTTGCAGGGTTTTGCAACATAACCTTAGACGTGTATACTGACTGCAGGGCACATTTAAAGGTTGTCATGCAAACATGTGGATAACTAATCCTGTTCTCTTTTGGTGTCTTTTTACTAATACTCTGTAAGACCGTGTTTCATCCAATTTCTATCAATTCAGGTTCAGGACAGGTTTCTATCCAATTCTTATCCCAGTTCATCGCCCTTCCATATTTTGTCGTATCTACAATATGTGGTAAATTTTACTGTTTCCATTACATGAGCAATCATGGTCCACTTTCTTTCTCAGTATGTTGACTATTGGCTGGACTCGTGGTACTCGTACGACTTAACAACATGCCCATCATGGGTTCAAGTCCCAAATGAACCGTGTCCCCATACGTATGACTAACTATTATCCTGCCATGGGTTATCAAAAAGTCATTAAAAACCAAGACCCGCTGTGGTACAGGCAGGCCTTGACCGACAACGGTTGTTGTGGCAAAGCAGATTGTGAACTATTCCGCTGTCATTGACCATTTTTACAACCGCATACGACACACCAAAATTTAATTTAGACGTTATGAACTTATGGAATAGCTACTATGAAATGTTCATATGACATATGGGTCCGAGTTTCCCATCCACAGGGCTCACCGTCACGGCTTATTATAGACCCGTATCCCCTTCTGCAATAGTATTTGTGCACCAAGCTGCCATGGATGTCCAGGAGTGCTAAATACTAATAAAAACAATTAAACAAACTTCATTCAAAATTGTTGTTTCATCAAGTGCTCATATAAAAAAGAACCCAGAAATGTTTTTATTCCGTGTACATTATTGTCCCACTATTTTTCCCAATAGGAGTTGCAGTTCATTTAAGTTTTTCAGTTCAGTTCAGTTGTAATGCCACTGCTGAACCATAAAATAATTTTTCCCGCAAGATATACTTTCAATGGATGAATAAATATTTAAATTCAATGATTCAATTTTAGATTTTATTTAACTGTTTAAGACAACTCGTACAAAGCCTTATCCGCCCATCTACGTATGGAGGCCCGATACATGGGAAATATGAACTCGTTAGATGCATGTTTTAAAGTTGTTCACTTAGTCCTAGTTATGTAACTCCGATGGATTTACTGTATTGCATTTTACCACGCATTTTTGGGTTAATCTACAATGAAAAATTGTAATTATTCAACGTTCATAGCGTACGATTTTGCAATCCTTTCAAGCGAGCATTTGACTTTAAAACTATTATTATTTAAACGCTTTGAGCCACACAACTCTACTACGCATAATCAAATAGATGGAACGGGGTAGAGTCTCTACCACAGAATTATTTAGAATTACTGGGAATAATTTGATGATTGTTGATACACTTTCAATACGTCGGCAAAAGAATACAATGATTTATTTCAATTTGAATACCTCAATGATTCAATCACTCTACCATTGCTTGTTGCCTCGAAGAAAGGAAACTACGCAAAGAAATAAAAATCATCCAAGCACCCATATTTGGTTAGCAACACCATTCTATAGTGAGTAACTTTTTCGTAAACAGAGTTTCTATAGTGAGTAAGCGTCACCTATGAGCGTAACGTGAGCGTAACGTGAGCGTCACCTCTTACTTCGTTTTGTATAGGGAGATTTTTTATGTGATTAAACTTAAAAATAGAGAATTTTCTTACATATCAGTTCAACTACTAGCAAAAAAGTATTGTTTTACAGTTAGAAAGCAACAAAATATAAAGTAGGCCCAACTCGTTCTGTACTTTGCCCGATTCATACTTCACAAGGCTCGAATAGAAATGACAGTGCCCAATTGAGGGTTTACGACGCCCGAAACAGTATTTACGGCGACTGATAACGCTTTGACGATGCCGGATTGGCTAGGTAAACCCTGTAAAACCCCATTTACCACCCTAATAACCAAGCAAATTTTAGACAAAAGCGAAGAATACCTAATAAAGAAAGCTCAACGGGAAACATACCCACCAGAAATGTCATTCCTGAAATTAAAAAAAAACCCGGTCATTCAGAATAGCTCAATTCGTGGCCTTTATCCAACACTGAACAACGAAGGTGTTATGCGCTCAAGAGGTAGGCTAGATCACGTAAAATACCAGTAAATAGCAGTACGATACGAGATACCCAATCATTCTCCCAAAGAACCTCCACGTGACAAGGCTCAAATTAATCCACTACCATGAAAAATATTACCATATGAAATTAGAATCCGCATTAGCAGCCATAAGGCAAAAAATTCTGGGTAATAGATCTAAGAACCGCCTTTAAGCAAGTGGTAAGCAATTGCCAACATTGCAAAAACGAACGGGCCAAGCCAGCTCCTCCACTAATGGCACCACTACCAGAATGCCAAACCGCCGCAGGGAAAAAAAACCCTTTACACACACGGAAGTCGGTTAGTTCGAACCCCTAACAGTCACTGTAGGAAGACGCACAGAAAAAGATGGGGGTACTTTTTACATGCCTGTACACTAGAGCTGTTCACATCGAAATCGCCACAAACATGAGCACTGATGCCTTCGTAATGTACTTGAAAAGTATGCAACATAGAAGAGCAAAAATCTCCTGTATGTACAGCGACAACGGCACCAATTTCGTGGGTGCCGACAACGAGCTGAGACGCTTCCGAGAGAGACGCGCCTCGGATGGCATCAACTGGGCTTTCAATCCCCCCGGCTCACCGCACTTTGGCGGGTCCTGGGAAAGAATGGTTGGCGAAATTAAAAGCCTACTACCTATAGCAGAAAGCTATAAGGAAGACGTACTTAGGACAATCCTTACTGAACTATAATTTATAACAAATAAAAGACCTCTGACGTATATACCCCTGAGCATAGAAGACAACGAACCCTTAACACCTGCCCATTTTTTTATATGATGCTCCGGGGAAGCCGAACCTAATATCTCAGGCACTAGCAAGACATCCCGAGCCGATTGGGAGAAGGCTCAAGCAATAACACAGGAATACTTGAAGAGGTGGGTTAACGAATATCCTCCCAAACTCGCGAGACGCGAAAAGTGAACACACCCTGCTAAACCATTAGAAGTGGGAAGCGTAGTCAATTTTCCCGACGAGCATAAGAAAAGTGAATGGAAAAAGGGAGTAATCTGTGAACTAAACTACGGCAAAGACGGACAAACTCGCTCTGCTCGTGTACGAGTCGGGGACTATGAACTGACAAAACCAACTGTAAAACTAGCAGTGGGGGCCTTCACGATTCTAGTTAGTTTTTTGTATGGAGTTTGACAGTTGGAGGCTGAAATCATGTAAACAATCCATACAAAACCACACAAAAAACTAGCCTGCGATTTTCAGTCTAGAGCATTTTAGCCTAAAAGCTAGAATGAGATTCGAGTACCTGCTCGAAAACACGGTGTTGTTTACATTTATTCCAAAGTGCATTAAAGAGATCAGGTGGTGGAATCTGGAATCAAAGTGTATGTAGTCCAGGTGGTCTCATAGCATTTTTTCATAACAAATTTTGAGCATCACTTTTTGGCAGAACGGGTGAAAACTTATTCTCAAACAAGCTTTCTGGAGGCTTGACGATTACTCAAAACACTCCTACAATCTTCATTTAGACTAGTTAAGGCCCGGTAAAATCTACCGGATGTCCTCAAATTTCGAATTATTTTCAAACTCTCCACGTTCAGTGGCAACAACCATAACTCAAACACCTATTTGTTCTTATGCGTTACACCACGAATGTGTTAACCTTGTAACTTCCTGGACAGTTTTTACTGTACTTTGCAGGAACGTTAAATATCGTTGAAGCTTCCTTGGGAGCCAAGTCACGCAATTTTGTAATTTTCGAACTGATACGTTCCATGCCTCTGTTGTTACAAATGTATAATTTTTTGATTACTATTTTTTAGTTATCGGCGTGATTTTTTGGAAAGCATAGCTAAGTAGTAACCTCAACAACGTGTTCATTGAATAACGTATTGATGTGCAGTGGATTAAAAAAATAGAGTGCCGCTAATACATATACAACATTTTTAGATCCAATCCCAATTGCGTACTTAAAAACATACAATTTTTGAAATACTCACTTTTGCTTCAATCCATTTTGTGTTTTTTGTGCCCATAAATGTAAGATTGAACTACAAAAATATGATATCGCACATGGTTCGAATTCCATTTCTTTTCTTTTTTTTGACTTATGTTTCATACGTTAGGTAATAAGTAATAGATGCTTGGATTGATTAGATTGATGAGATTTTCAATGTCAATTTTCCCGGTCTTAAATTTCAAAAAGGTCATTTCCAAAACGCCATCAAAATTTTATTTTATTATCCTGAAACTGGTTTTGAAGTATTAAATGGAATTGGTATTTGTGTATGAGACAATTGTTATTGTTCATAATCATTCCAAATGTGTAGTTCTAATATTCCGATCTATACTGTTATAGAAAAGAATGGTTCAACACTGTTACAGCCTTCCCAGCAGTAGCGTATTTAACGGTAAGCAAAGTAAGCAATTGCGGGGGGCCCCGTCAATGCGGGGCTCCGGAATCTTTAGTCCATTATCCATAACAGTTGATAGAATATGGCACTGTATTAGCAAGGAGGACCCCGTGGGTGATGGACGTTGGGGCCCCGCGCTAGACGAACCCTAAGCACCCCCCCCCCCCCTCCCGGCAGCAACCAAATTTAAGTTGAAATGTTACATAATCAAAGACAGATGCCCAGTACCCCCCAGTAATCATGTACAAAGGGGCCTCAACACTTCTTACTGCTTAGGCCCCCGACACTGTAAACCCGCTGCTGCTTCCCAGATCAATTAACTAAATTCACGTTTACTGCCAAACTACTTTATTTACTCTTGAACCCCCACATCTTTCAGATTTTGCTTTTAATTTGACATGTCCTTAATTACAACTTGGTTGTTCTTAATTAGCACCATAGTACGGTGATAGCATCACATGGTAGATATCGCCATCATTCTTGATAGATACAGTCAGAATCTTTTCAGCCCTCTTGGGCACGTTACAGTAAGCATAGTTTCATTGTGGATCGTTCTGCAGTTGATGCTGATCCGGCTAAATGCAGTGCGCACGGTTGTCTCACCTAATGCGCAGTATGTTGCAGCCATGTTGCGCAATGAACCATCTCTTCTTTTAGTGCTTTGTTCCCGAAGGACATCCTGAAATAAGGAGTTCTTCCCACCCGCGAGCAAATCGTTACAAATTCAATTTTAATTTTCAAGCCATCAATACTCCCGCCGCTTCCTCGCTCGAAATTTCATCTAGGTTTTTTAGCATATAGGCGGTTAGGGTCTCTCGCTTACATCTGCTTCTTATTGTCATGCGTTTTCCTTGTCCCGACTCAACCAATATTGCGGAGTAGTAGATTTGGGGCGGTCCCGTCGTACGTGGTCGTCAACTCGAACGACTCAATAACATGCCCGTCATGGGTTCAAGCCCATGGACCGTCCCCCCGTAGCAAGGATTGACTATCCGTCTACGTGATAATGAATTAAATCTCAAAAGCCTATGCAGGCCGGCATGTCCGCATAGGACGTTATGCCAAATAGAAGAAGATTTGAGGGAGTGTACATGTTCGACGTCCTGGGTATAGCAACCCGTGTAGGTTATTCTGTACCACACTTATCTGCCGATGACGACGGTGTATGTAGTATTCGAGGTGCTTAAGCACCAATGTTGAGTATGGTTGGCTTTATGAATGATTGAATTAATTGGAATATCAACCATTTCACAATTAAACTATTTTGCATAGTTTTCAAACATGTTTTTTTTTAATATTGCCTTGAATATCTTGATTTATAATGGGAAGGGGTATGAGATGGGACACATTATCATCAGGTGGCTAATTTGCAACTTTAAATATTTAAAAAAATCATTATGTCCAATGCCATGTGATTTCGAATTGGTTTGTGTAAACAAAAAGTCTAAGTAACCATTGCACTCATTATTTGCGGGCTAGCAGTGGTGCATGGAGCAAGTCCTTTCGCAGCAACGCGCGTTGCTAAGAGAGTTCTGCTCTCACCGCTTTCTTTCTCTCTCGCTGAATGTTTACTCTCACGTCATTGCGGCGATTTTCGATTTTATATATAGTGAGAAGCAGAAGCGATAAAAATCAGCCTTCTAAATTCATACACCTTGGGATAAGCCCACCTTTATATTATACCCACTTAGATAGCTGCTCGAAAACTGCTATACAATGCAAACAGCTGACAGGCTGAAATTTCAACCTACGAATATCAAACGGAAAGGGCCCCAGTATTGGACTAAGAGCAGAAAACGTAAAAGCGAAAACTAGCGAGTTCCCCAACTGGGGAAAAACAAGAACTCCAGGCACCGAATTAATAAAGAGGAATCCAATCTCAAGCAAAGCGACATAAACCGAAGATAACAGCAGTAAAATGGAAGCCTACAGCCAATTTTAATACTTTACTTTCTAAGCTACGGCTACAAAACGGCAGGCCTAACAATAGTGCCAATATCAGAAGCAGGCATATTTTTCGACCACATTGGGTCGTTGCTCCTACAAAAAGGGATATGGGAAACGACATACCACACACAGACGTACTCCGACAATGACACGAGTACGATTCAACTCATCGAAAGAAATCTTAACATAGCTTTCAATTCCATCAACATAACTGACCCCAAACTTACTCATTTAAAGAACGCCCTGCGTGCCAGCGTGAGTGCGGTTATGCAATCCAGCTGATTCGTGATTCGGTCCGATCAAGAACAAGGCGATTCTGCGGGATCTTTGATTTCATAAAAGACGTACTGTTTGGGAGAGATAGTATGGACGAACAACTAGCTGTACTTAGAGCTAGCGAGGACGAGAAAATCGCTCACGTCTCGGAAAAATTGTCCGAAGCAAACAAACGACATGACGAAATAACAGACAATCTACACACCAGACTAAACGGACTGAACAATGGATTAGACGAACTCAGGAGGCAGTTCATCGTTAATAAAAAGAACGCTCTTACAAAATTTACTCAAGACTATAAGACTATAATGCTAACAAGCACAATAATTCAAGAAATAATAAATAAGTACAATGCAATAGAAACAAACCCCCTAGATATGACCGATAGGAATAGGAAAGAATATCAAAAGATCCGGCACCGTCCTAGACAGATAACAGGCAAAGACTCGAAAACGGAGAAATAATATTGGTAATCCAAAACACAATCGTATTGAAAAACATTTCAAGATGCTCAATATTATTCCGATCCCGGACTTAGAAAATCGCACCACTATAGACACTCAGCAGAAGATCATAGCTATAAATGAAAATAACCTTCTTTATCCTATAGAATTTACAGGGTTTCCAGTCCAATAAACAACTGTCCACTTGTTTATAACAATAGTCGTTTTGAATAGACACCGCTGTCTACCACTTGCTCACACGTCAGATGGTGTAAGCTACTCGGTCCAATTCATTAACACAATTTTCGCACAATTTGTAAAGGACTGCATTCTTTTTGGAGAAAGGGTAGTGTTACCGAAGAGTTTGCAAAAGAGATGTTTAAAACAATTGCATAAAGAGCACCCTGGAATAGTAAGCATGAAGGCGATAGCGCGTAGCTATGTTTACTGGCCACAAATAAATGATAACATTGTTGAGACCGTTGCTACATGTGTGTCATGTCAGTCTGCATCCAAATCACCGCCCAAGGAATCTTCAGCTTGGTCTAAGCCACTAGGTCCGTGGAAGAGAGTATACATTGATTATTCCGGGCCAATTAATTGAGTATATTTTCTTGTGATAGTGATGTGATAGTAGATGCATTTTCTAAATGGCCGGTAATAGTAAAAACCATGTCTACACCTGCGTTTGCCATTTTAAGCATTTTTGCAAACGTTGCGGCATAGCACAAATAACCACTGCCCCATATCACCCGGAAAGAAAAGGACAGGCGGAACGTTTTGTTGATACGTTCAAAAGAGCTTTAAAGAAATTAATAGTAGCTGATATGAAGCTCGAGGAGGCTTTGGATATATTCATGTTGACATACCAAACAACACCAAACCCGTGCTGGACCAAAACAAAACACCTGCTGAAATCATGTTTATCCGACCCATTCGCATTGATCTTGATCTTTTAAAACCAGCAAACACGCCAGATAATCAGCAGTTGAACGTCACTAGAGTTTTTACAAAAGGAGACAAAGTTTTAGCAAAGATTTACGCAAACAATGAGAATAAGTGGAGCCCTGGTGAGATAATTAGGCATATCGGCAAGCTGGAATGAGTTTGATAGTTATTTGTGATGTGTTAAAAATCATATGCAAAACTGAAATTTCATTAAGAAGCAAATACACCACTGGACATCTTTTGAAAAACATCCTGGAGGCGGTAAATAATTATGTGCACATTCGAAAGTGACTTGGAAAACCCTGTATTATGTGCAATATACCAAAGAGTTGAAATATGTGTAATTTAAACACCTATTCTGTTTGTGCCATATATTTGTGAAATCATTTGATTTGTGCGGACACAACACTTTTTTCACCGCAATTTGAAGTCGGATCTCTTCACCCGTTGGCCGTTAAAGTGTTGAAAATCATGCTGAATAAATTAAAAATCATGATGGATGATGGAAATGAAATATCAGATTCATGTGGATTAACATCTTGCACGCCGCGAATAACAACGTTCACATCCAAAACTGGCTTTGAAAACCCTGTAATGCTAACAGGCACAGCTTCAAAAGATATGATTCCGTCGATGGAAACGAGTAAAAAGTGTAATTATATTTAATTCTAATAATACATGTTCGGAAATACTCGAAGGGTTTTTCTGAATAGAAAAACTAAAGATTCTGAATAGAAAAACTAAAGATAGAAAGAGAAAACATTTCACTAAACATTCGCCAAAGCTTTGACCATTGACTAAGCGCTGTTGTTATGACCTTTTTTCCCCAGTGTTTAGCCGTTTCACACCCGTTGTCTTTTCATATACCCCTTTTCCGTACGTGTCAAAATATCATCACTTAAAACATAAATTTTTCTTTCATTCCTTTTTAAATATGTTGTTTTGTGATTTTGTGGTAGATTTATGGCATAGTTAGGAATGTGGGAGGCATGTAATAATGTAAAAATAATATTGTTAATATTCATTAAATTGCTAAACATGCCCATTTTGATCCGCTCTATCTTATCGATTCACAAACACTAGGCAGTGGCGAATGTAACGAGAGCACACTCAATGGATCGTTAGACCAGTATGTAACTATTGGCAGATTATGGCCCTAAATTAGCGGTTAGAGCCACAACAAACCCCCCCCCCCCCAACACAGTTTTTTTTCTTATTAACATCTAGGGCCCTGTCAATCCACCACTGTCTAGTATCGCTATTAGCAAAACAACGAAACGATTCGGTTCATTCACGGTAACTTAAAACAACCAAAATCCGAAATGTCGAATAAGCAATTATAATGGATGTAAAATACTCACCTATCAATAATGTAATCTGCATATATCCCATCGTGTAACACGAAATGTAAGACATGTTTGCACTGCTTGTTGGTTAGATGCAAAGCACTGTTAATAATAAAAATGTAAACCCGGTAAGCCCTACAAGGACAACCGTGATTCGAGTTTGTATAGCCTCCCGCAATATACTACTTGCAGTTTATGCCCTACAAAAGCTAAGAACACAATGAAAGGAAGAAAAAAGGATGTGGAACCAATGTATAAAAAAAATTTTAAAAACCGTACACAGTATAGATATTCAAGATAGGGTAATTGTGGAATCTTAGGAAATGTTTGTATAACGGTTATCAGCCCAGATATTCAAAAAAAAAACATCAATTTCTTGTCAATGGCAACTTTCAATGATAACTGTCAAAATCAAAATCGTCGTATCTGCGAATCGTCGTAACTCGAGGGGGTCGTAACTCGGGGTACGCCTGTATATATATATATATATATATATATATATATATATATATATATATATATATATATATATATATATATATATGTATATATATATATATGGATTAACATCTTGCACGCGGCGAATAACAACGTTCACATCCAAAACTGGCTTTGAAAACCCTGTAATGCTATATACATATATAAATAAATATATATATATATATATATATATATATATATATATATATATATATATATATATATATATATATATATATATATATATATATATATATATATATATATATATATATATATATATATATTTACATATATGTGTACATACAGATGGATACATCATCACTTTCATCGTTTAGTTCATATTTTATCGTCCAATCCATTCTTAGCGTATACTGTACTACTTCTTAGCATCGTAGCTGTACTTAAAAAAAAGCATCGCACATAGCACATCGTCTTTTATCACAACTTGATTCCAATACGACGGCACACCTTTTCTTCCTATGGCATAAAGTCTATGCTTGCTGCATTCCACCCCCCACCCAATTCAGCTGTAAGAATACTTCCGAATCCCGGCGTTTGTACGAGTGTATCAATATTTTCTCTCCAATTTCTCTCACATTCTCTCTCACTCCGTCTTTCTTCCGCTGGTTTGTATACGCAGCAAGCTAGTTTTATCGATTTTTTCTCTCGCATCTTCTGTACTCTGTAGCTTTATCATGTAGATTTAATCGATACTTTTTTTCAACTAACTTCTTCGTCTAACATTGCTGCTTGCGTTTAACTACATGTATTAGAGAATTTTTAAAGGTACGCTTACGTGTTTATTACAACCATGCACATTATTGCAACATGGTACATTAAAGACATAATGATACCACAAACATTAATCTGCCTGAATGAAAGAGCAATGCTTATGTTGTTTTCTTTTTATGATTGAGTAGTAAAAGAAAGACAGTATTATTTAAAAAAACATTACATCATCTAAACAAGCATAGATCACATTACTTGATTAAACGAAAATGATATGAAATGTTTCAGTGTTGTTCCTTTCAGTTTAGTTTGTTGGTCCTTACTAAAAAGTAGATTCATAACCACCCACTTCATTTTCTGCCAGGTAGTAAAACTAGGTAGGTTTTCGATAAGTATCAAATAAAGGTAACGTTAATATTTTTGTTTTTTTTTCTTTCATAAACATACTGATTTTATACACCAAATCGTAGATAATTTAATTCTACAATAAGTTAGCATCATTGTCTTGCTCACATAACCGAATCAATGTCCATTATTTTTCATTCTTACACAATTTAACAGCAGAATCGTTGCAGCATGGAGGAGCAATAGACAAATATTTAAAATTGTTATTTAGCTGCAACAATGATGAATGCATAACCAATGGAATCAAATTTTGTTTATGAATAAAACTTAATTTTACGCTCAGTTTCTTCTAATAATTTAATTATTACTATATTAAGCGTATCCTGATTTGCAAACATTTATACATCATGTATCACATCGTACAGGTTATATTTGCAATCCTTATAGATAAAATTATTTAAAAAAAACATCAACTCCATAACTTGCTGCCTTGCTGTTACGTTGAGAACAAACTAATTGATATATATATTTACGTCACAGATCCACTATTCACTACGCACAAATGCATAACGTAAACGATGCAACATTATTCGTACTACACAAACCTTATTATTTGGTTTGCGTAACTATAATCAGCACAACATCATACATTACAGTAAATATCCAATGCACATGTATGCATGAAATAGGAAGGTAAAAGAAATAATTTAACTTTCTTCAGCACGACCACTGTATAGAGTTCTTTCGTATCCTTTCCCAGTCGAGAAAATTCTCCTACTAGGAAACAATTTCACACACACTGGCACAACTTCATATAAGCCATTGCTAACTGTATACACATACGCCCACTTCTGACACTAACCCAGAGATCACGCTCTCTTTTTCCGCTCTTCAAAACACAACCTCTGATCTGGTTTGCAGTTTGCAGTTTGTTAACCTTTTTTTCAACACGTACAATATTATGATGTTTACCATCGGATCAATAAATTAGCACGGCATTTTCAAATAACATGACGCACGGATGTGAATGATTTTCTGAGCCAGCAGATAACCACAGTCTGACTAAGCTTGTGTGGAATTTAAGACTTGTTTTTGACACTCGCTGTTTAATGCAAGCTCTGCAGCCTCCTTGTATTTTGTTACTTCTTCTTCTTCTATCTCTTCCTCATTGAAACATACACATTCCAGTTCAGTCACAACGGGAGATATCTATGACATCTGCATTGACTTTTTGTATGCCAGAAATGCCTGATACAGGGGTCCTTTCCGTTTTATACGGACGTCACACGAGGCGTAAACTCAAAAAGTTTATACGGACGTCACACGAGGCGTAAACACAAAAAGTTTAAGCTTGATTTGTATGGGAGAGCGTAAACTTCCTGTCAAAAGATTATATGGTTGTATGGCTGGAATTCAGTTTACGCCAAAGTTTACGCTTCGTGTGACGTCCGTATTACCGTAGCAATAGACGATGCGCAATCTCAGATTGCACATACAGTGAACCCTCTCTTATTTGACACCTCTCCAATTTGAAAAACCTCTTATTTGAACATTTTGCACAGTCCCTTGATTTCCATTACATTTTTGTTCCTCTAATTTGGAAAACCTCTGAAAAAAGTGTCCCTCTCATTTGTGTATGGTGTTGCCATGGTTATTGAATGATGTATGCTCAAATTGGCAATCCTGTTCGCAGTTTCCTATAGCAACAGTTAAGGCTGCATACTAAATGTTCTGTCTCTTTCTTGTTTGGATGAACCTTTCATTCACTTTCCACCTCTGTAATTTGAAAACCCCTCTTATTCGACAGTCCCATCGCCTCTCAAATAAGAAAGGGTTCACTGTATCTGTATCTGTCATACGACTCGATTTGAAATATTTATCTGTCAAAAAAAGGGTAAAAGTTGGGCTCAGCCAAGGTGGAATGTATAATGAGGTGTAGTTATAGCGGTTTTGGCGATCCCCCCCCTGGGCTCCGATTTTGACAGATGGTTTTCCGCTTGTATATGTATTGATGGATTGTTTACGTTTTGCATGGTTAATATTTGGTGGAGATCAATTTGGGTGAATATTTTAGTTTGTTAGGACACTGCCCGTGATTTAAAATGGAAATTTTCCTTCGAGAACTTGAAGCGTTCGCCAAACGCGGAAAACTAACTGTCAGTTTTCTTCGTCGATTCTTCTTCCACCTAGCTGTCAAAACGGGCTTATAACTTGACCGATATCTTTACGGTCCTTGGGCTCAGCCCTCTACATTACCGTTCAATTAGACATACAGCGACAACGCCGCGCGCGACGAAAAATATCTCTAAATAGCACTCTGTGTAGATCAAAGTAGCTCATTTGACTCAGTCAACCAACTTGTGTTATATTTGAAAACACACAAAAATAGGTTAAAATGTGTTCAAATCTAATTTTTTGTCTTTGGCATTAATCTGACTTGTAAAAAAACTAGATAATTCGATTATTTCGGATGAAGCAAAATTGTAGCGCGCGACGAGTAGCTCTGTTTGCAAAATTGAGCTACTTTTTGTCGCGCGCGATGTTGTCGCTGTATGTCTATTTGAACGGTTACATTGGAGAAGCGTTACATCCCTTAAAATATTCCCAAGCAACATTTTTAAATCTGTTTTGTCATCCACGTGACCGACCAGTGCATATTATTTGAATAAAAAGTATTTAAAATTGCGATGAAAAAAAAGTTCATTGCTTTAATAAATAAAATTTACGAGTTTATTTTTTTTAGATTATAAGTAAATAACAAGTTTAATATTTTTCGCTGTTGCACTATGGTTTATGAAAAAAATATAAAGGAGGACGTCCATAAACACCCTAAAAGCTTCAATTAGAGTAACATTTCTTATGAGTAGAAATTATAAAATATTTAAAATATTTATAAATATATTTATTAAATATATGAAATATAATTATTACCTTTTCAATCTATACTTCCAATTTATGCCCATTTTGAATAAATATTATTTCAGGTGCGAGGGCTCATTTTAAAAGTGAGGATAGTGAGGTTAATAAACACTTGTATGTATTACATTATCCTGCTTTATCAATAGCAGGGTGAATAAATAAATAATCATTTTTATTATTAATTCTTTTTAATGTATAACATTGTTCTAATTGTAATTCTTCTAGTTTTTACAACTCTGATTGCTGTTAAAATGATAGCTTCATAATAATATTATAATTTATTTGTACTCATTAATTATCAATGAATTTTATCCTTAAAAGCGATTGCTTTACTTTAGATTTGTTCAAAAATTGTTGCTTTTTTAATGATCATATAAAAATAGTCAATATTAAGACAAGATAAGCTATCCATTTGCTCATCCACGGCAGTTAAAACAGGCGTTCAAAAATGCTGCTTGGGTTTGCGATAAACAGGCGTTACGCGTAACGCTAGCGTAACGTAGAGGGCTGAGCCATACTTTTACCAAAATAGATACTTAAACTTAGTTGAAACCAAAATATTTCACGTTTTTATCTTAAACTTACTGAGATATAGGGCATCAAAGTGTAAAATTTGTGTTTTTTATCCCAAATTGGAGCTATTTTTCGACCGAACATAAACCATCATTTTTTTAGTATATGATGCTAAGATTTTGATAATCAATGTGTCGTTGGAAAGGTTTTTTGTCATACTTTGATGTTATGTCTGAATATTTTACAAAAACTTGTTTTTGAAGTTCATAAATGATTGAAAACCAAACATCCCTGCTAGATTTTTAAATATTTTCATGTTGGATAGTGATTTTTTTATGATTCGACTCGATTTCACTCGTGAGTCGTATATCATTGGAAAGATCAACAATTTTCCTACGCATTGTCGTTAAAGTTAGCTGCGACCATCTGCAACCCCGAAGTTTATTAAACTTTTTCTTGAAAATAGCGCGAGCGTTTTAGACGTGTTGTTGTATGAGCCATTAACCACCAGTATCCAACTATATGTCATAAACGGGCATTTGAAACAAACAGGCAAAAAACAAAGCTGAAGAGAGGAAAAACAGGGTAAAATAATATACAGGCGGTCCCCGAGATACACGGTTAATGGGGACCGAAAACGGCCGCAAAATACCGCGTATCTCGAATTTCCGCGTAAGTCGAATCTCGTGATTTCCAGCTAAAATATCACTGATTTTCGTGTAATTTCGCAAGTAGGGGGTGGTTTTAGTTACTTTATGAATTATTTGATATGATTCTGACAGATTATAACAGTTTCAAAGCTTTTGGAATAGTTTTTAACATTCGAACGAAACGGAACCCAAGCGCCACAGATTAAGCTTAAACGACTGGAAAATTGAATATCCATAGAAAAAAATGAAAGCTCCACAGCTTCATTGGTTTGATCAATAGATGGCGTATTAAAACTGATTATTATATTGCTATCCTTTTCTTGCAATGTGTTTCGGCAAGTTTCATCTTATCATGACCTATATAGCCTTCTAACTTTCCGAGCAAAAATCTATATGAATGGTCGTGTGGTCAGATACGTGGGTATCAACACCAACGACCATTACTCAAATCTCACTTGTTTCAATGCTGGTGGTTTCCATTGGAGTTTAGTATTTAAGCAATTGTATCGCCGTTCTAGTTCTAGCGATGCATAACTTCAATGCGAAACCATACAACAGTACAAAGGAAATGAGAAAGCTCTCCTCCAAGCGATGAAGCTCAACTGGTTGGGGTATCCCACCAACAGAGAGCGCCACCAGTTTTTTTCGCTATTTTTAGAATGCATGAGTCGTTTGCCGTCTGCTAAACGAAGTCTTTCTATATTCCGTTTAGGTAGAGAACTTGAGTCGTTTAGAAGCCGTTTAGTGGTCGTTTAGTGGATTTGTGGCACTTGGGAAATTATTTGGCAATTTACAATTGATGTGTCAAATCAGTACAATTTGCTCAAAGAACTGTCAAATTTAGAAAACCGCGTATCTCCGAATCCGCGTATAAAAGGTACCGTGTATCTCGGGGACCGCCTGTACAGGAAAAACAGCCTAATAGTGTGTAATGATTAGAATTAATTTGAATTAATTCAAATCAACCGATGAACTCAAACTGAGCACAGTCCGAAGGCAGAAGAATAAAGGCAGAAGAAATAAACCGACACAGAAGAAGACTGAAGATGTTGCCGGTACGACGATCCGTAAATGAATGACGTTTATTGTTCATTGCCGCGCGCACGATGATCATGACAGCGGTCATGATCAAGTTTGACACACGAAGCACAGTGGCCGCATCGTGGTCATATGTCTAAGATATTACAGCTCGGCTATCCTGACCTAGGATTGACCTCAATTCTATTCTAATTAAAGCAATACGATGCTGTCTAGTAATACATCATGTTATATGTTATTAGACCATTTCCTAAGTTTGTCTACCTCTAAAACTCCGTCATAAGGCATCTGCGTGATCTGAAATCCATCAACATCTCTAATTACATAACGGTCGTGGGGAAGTACTTTATGAACTATATAAGGGCCGCGGAACTTGCAGACGAGTTTCTTATTTGCATTAGTGGAATCTGTGTATTTGATAGCTACCAGATCTCCTTCAGAGAAACTAGGGGCTGGCTTGGTTCTATTGGCTACGTATTGTTCGTTTCGATATTGTGAATATTCAATGTTAGATAACGCTTCAGAACGAAGAAGGTTTAAGTCACGGTTTGTTGTAACATGCTTATCATTAAGGAATTCATGTAATTCGTCTAAGATCTGGCCTCGTTGCTCAATGCCGAAAAGAAGAATCGAAGGAAGAAAGTTTGTGGAACTATGGACAGTATTGTTGAGGGCATGTTCAGCGGATCTCAAATGCGAACTCCAATCAGAATGGTCAGAAGAATTGCATAATTTGCTTAAAATGGGGCGAAGTACACGATTAACACGTTCCACCTGCCCGTTCGCTTGGGGGGAACCCGTTGCATTAAGAACATGAGTGATATCATTAGAATCAACAAACTCTTTGAATGCGGTTGAAGTAAAGCATGTTGCACGGTCACTTATAATTCGCTTCGGTCTGCTATAATATGACATATATTGAGTGAGAGCTTACTTACTTCCATACTTACATACTTCATTAGTATTAGTTGTAGCGGTAGCGTATAGTTTTGTAAATTTGGTGAAGGCATCTATGACAACCAATATATATTTCTTGCGAGATGTAATGTTGGGTAGGGGTCCTAAATGATCAATATGCAACGTGTCGAATGGTACGGGTGTCTTTGGAATACTGTACATATTTCGGTTGTTAGTTCTTGGAGGTGCTGAATAGACGATGCATTTTAAACAATTTTTAATGAAGTTCTCAACTCTTGGTTTCATATGAGGGAACCAATAGTGTTGGCTAATGGTTTGGCAAGTTTTGCTGATGGCAAGATGACCAATCTTTTCGTGATTGTGTCGGATAATATTGTCTACCATTTCTCGTGGCACATATAATTGAAGATGATTTGTGGAAGACTGACGATATACCAAACCATCTTGGAGGATAAATCCTTGAACAGAACCAGCTTCAAGTTTTTGTCGTAGGGTATTTATTAAGGGGTCTTGGGATTGAGCAATCTGAAGTTGAAAATCAAGATCTAAGTCGCTGATTGCTCCAACGGCTTCAGTTCGGCTTAGAGCGTCTACATGAGCCATAGAAGTTCCAGATCGGTAATGAATTGTGTAATCATAGTTTTCTAAAAACAAAGACCATCTTGCTATTTTAGCCGATGCATTCCTGTTTTTTAAGGTTTCGACCAATGAATTGCAGTCAGTAAAGATTTTTAAAGGCAACCCATGTACGTATACATGGAATCTTTTAAGTGCATAGATAACGGAAAGCGTCTCTAGCTCGTAGCTATGCAACTTTGCCTCTTCTTTTGATGTTGTCTTCGAGAAATAAGCTACAGGATGAAGTTTATTATCTTCTTGTTTCTGTAATAATACAGCACCAAAGCCGAACGAGCTGGCATCGCAATGAAGCTCAGTCTCCTTTTTGGGATCAAAAATAGCAAGGATAGGGGATTGAGTAAGTTTCTCTCGCAATGTTTCAAATGCTTCACAACAGCTTGTATCAAAGTTAAATAATTCATCTTTTTGAAGTAAGTTAGTGAGTGGTTTAGCAATGCAAGAAAACGAAGGGACAAAGCGTCGAAAATAAGAGAAGAGTCCTAAACATCTTCTGAGTTGTTTAACATTAATAGGCATCGAATAATTTCTAATGGCTTGAATGTGCCGATCACTAGGTCGAATACCGAAAGCATTTGCTTTGTATCCTAGATAGTCAAGTTCTTGATGCGCAAATTTACACTTGTCAACGCGAAGCTCAAGGCCACATTGTTTGATTCTCTCTAGAACTGCCTGAAGGGTTTTTAAGTGAGACTGAAAGTCCAAGGAGGCTATTATAATGTCGTCCAAGTAGACGACCACTTTTTCATCATCGATAAATTCACGAAGAATGGAGTTAATAAATCTCTGGAACTCAGAGGGGGCATTCTTAAGACCGAAGGGCATTTTGGTGTACTCGTACTGACCATCAGGGGTGACGAAAGAAGTGTAGGGAATGGAAGATTCTTCCATCCGTATCTGGTGGAAGCCACTTTTGAGATCTAGTAAACTGAAAAACTTTTTGTTGCTAAGATGCTCTAAACATGTTTCAATCAACGGTAGTGGGTAATTATCCCTCACAGTAATTTTGTTTAACGGTCGATAGTCCACGCACATTCGAACCTCTCCATTCTTCTTTCGCACGAGTACCAGAGCCGAAGCATAAGGAGAATTGCTAGGTCTTATAACCTTTTCTTTAAGTAAGTTTGAAACGATTTCCTTCACTTGATTACGTTCCCCGTATGATAATCTCCGAGGTTTTGTGAAAATAGGAGTTTGATTAGTTAGATTAATTTTCATACAGTGATTTGATAGTTCATTATTTTTAGAAGTATTATTTATATAAGAATTTTCAAAAATAGACAAAATGGTTGAAGTCTCTTCGAGGGATAGAGAAGGGCCAGTATCAAGTTTAAATTCAGATTCAAATGTATCAATAGCACAGATTTCACTAAAGGCATTATCTAATATACCAGATTTGCTAACGTTCCTTTTTTGTTCCTCTATAGTTTTTGTAGGGATAATGCAAGTTCGTTTAAGCGGGATGTGATCTTTGAAATACATAAGATGAACATTAAGTGCTGGAAGTAGATCCTTCCCTATGATTATTGGCCATGCCATAGATGTATGTGGCAGTATAACAAACATGTGATGGAGAATCGTCTCCCTGAATTGAATTCGGCAGTGTATTTGGCCACGAGTATAAAGATGCGAATTTCCTAAACCTTTGTAGTTGGAAGGAACTGGATCAGATAACAGGCATAAAGGTACGATCTTCTCATTAATAAAGCTTACTGGGCTACCTGTATCAAATAAGGAATATTCTTTGACTGTCATGATTATTTTCCCTGACTTAAGAAAAGAAGCACTCACCTCGTGCAATTCATTTAATGGCAGTGTTTCTGCATTATCGATATCAACGCGATTGGCCGCATCCGGATAAGCAGCAGCGCTGGTTTCAGCATTCGGACAGCTTTTATAGTTGTGTCCCAGCTGGAAGCAACGGAAACAAGCTCCTGGTGGGCGGCGTTGGCGTGTACAAGCACTCTGATGATGACCAAACTGAGAGCAATTGAAACAACGGACAGTTGTTGGTGTTGTTCCCCGATTAGTTGTAACCCGTTTGCGATCACTGGGAAAGGGCGTCTCGGATGATTTAGCAACATATCGTGGTCGAATCGCCTCGAACTTGTTCAAAAGTGGCTTCAAATCCTCCACTTTTTCGACCAGAAAACGCATTCCAGCGGTGTGGGACGGACTGCCAAGCCCTTCGAAGATGATGTTAATTAATTCAGGCTCAGGAACGGATGCGCGACTGGCGATTCGCTGCATATCTAAAGGCCGGGCTACATTGATCGTACTCGCAAGCGTAATTTTGATTTTCACTAGCGCATCTGGCGGCGGCTGGTGGAAGCTTTTTTTGGTCATCGAGGGAATGGACCTGCCGGATCTCAAAATTTAGTAGTTTTTCCATCGTTTTCCATTGCAAAAATGGATGCAATGCGTGCAAGGCATGTGTATCTACGTTTTACAAAACTTTTCTCCTCCGATTTAAGTAAAAAACATGGAAAATTAACGTATTTTCTGGAGCGGCTCCAAATTGTTTGGAAAAATGCTTCGGTCAGCCGCCGCCAGATGCGCTAGTGAAAATCAAAATTACGCGTGCGAGTACGATCAATGTAGCCCGGCCTTAATACGTAACGCAGGGCTGTCTCATGGGGCGAGAGACGACGGTTACGCAGCTGTCGGTAGACGCCTTCGGTCGTGGGTGTCACATAAAAGTTTGCAACCAGCTCGTCTTTTAATTGTTGCAGTGTTGAAGCACGAGAGGCTTTAGCGACCATAGCAGCAGATCCTTTCAGTAAACGGTACACGTAGAAGAATTTATCAGAATCTTGGACGCGGCACAGAGAAAAGTGATGATCTAGCTCGTCAAGCCATTCAATGATGCACTTTGATGCATCGTCTCCAGTAAAAGGCTCAATAATTCCATCTAGCTTCAAATCGCTTGCCGAAAATTTTCCCGATTGATATTCAAGGGTTTGGACCCTTTGGCGAAGCTCTAAAAGTTCCAAGCGTCGTCGCATTTCGTTGAGTTCATTTTCGTTGTCGGCGTTAGCAGGAAGCGAAGAAGAATTCTCATTGTTAAGCGCGATGGGAGCACAAGCTACGGAAGCACTCAAAATGGTGGCAGAATCGGTATCGTTGTCGCCTTTCAAAATGGTGGATGCGCAATTTGCCGCGACGGTAGCTACGGCGGTGGTGGTGGTGGCGGCTATGGCGGTGCTCGACGGGGGGCATATCTCACCTCGTGAGGTTGTTGCGACTGCTTCCGCTGATGTTAGTTGTAGAACGTTTTCAGAAAACATATTCCGAATTTGTGGAATAGAAGCCGTAACGGGGACTTCTATGCCCTTACTTTCAAGAGCACACAACATCTCATCTTTTGTAGGCATCGCGATGGCGGATCGTGGCGTCACCTCGCACACACATACACACGCACACACTTTTCGCTATACTTTTTATCGTGAGGGTGCAAACAGCAAAACAGGTGTAGTCGATAGGACGTATCCCACTTCTGAGATGTAATGATTAGAATTAATTTGAATTAATTCAAATCAACCGATGAACTCAAACTGAGCACAGTCCGAAGGCAGAAGAATAAAGGCAGAAGAAATAAACCGACACAGAAGAAGACTGAAGATGTTGCCGGTACGACGATCCGTAAACGAATGACGTTTATTGTTCATTGCCGCGCGCACGATGATCATGACAGCGGTCATGATCAAGTTTGACACACGAAGCACAGTGGCCACATCGTGGTCATATGTCTAAGATATTACAAGTGATATTATAATTAATTTATACTCATGAATTATCAATGAGTTTTATCTTTATTAGCGATTACTATTCTTTTTTATGTTTGTTCAAAAATTGTTGCTTCTCTAATTATCATGTAAAAATAAGCAATAATCTATTAATAACATGATAATCTATTAATTTGCTCATCCACGGCGGTTAAAACAGGTGTAGCGACCTTGCCCGCTACGATCCGTTTTCGATAAGGCTACGTGTAGCTGCGGCTAAAGGGGCGGCCGTGAGAATAAATATTGCGGATAGTTGCGAGAGGAGAACGAGCGAAACGAAAACCGAGAGAGCGAGCGATCGAACGAAGCGGTACGATGATCGAGCGGTTTTGCGGCGCGATGGCGAAAAAAAGACGCTGCGATAATGGTAACAGTAGCTTAAACCATTCACATATTAATAATTTTGGGATACCCCAACACAACAGTACAACATATAATACTAATCCTCCTAATTTTAATAATAATTATTCTCGCCCGAGAAGATACTTTACACCATATAGAAACAATAACACACAAAACACAATACCTCAAAATAATTTTACACAAGGGCCTTCTCAAAACAACCTCTACAATAACTCTAACAGCTCACACAATCACCAACAATCCGATAATCCGACTGTGAATCAAAAAAACTAAAACAAGGAGCACTAGTCAATCTTAATAAAAACACTGGTGTTCCTACAAGCCAAAATAATATATTCTTCTTCGGTTCATATCAAGAACATCAGAATAAATCTGATAACGGTTTATGTAGCGATTTTGTAGAAGAGAGTAAATTGCTTAATATCGATTATATTAAAGACGGTAAATTAATGGCCAAAGTAAATATTTTTCCACAATTGATCTAAAATCTGGGTTTTTCCAAATACCGATAGCACGTAAAGACGCTGCGAAAACAGCATTTTCAACGTCCAAAGGACATTATGAGTTTTTAAGAATGCCAATGGGTTTGAAAAATAGTCCTTCAACTTTTCAGAAACTTATGAACACTGTTCTTTACGCTATACAACCCGTTAAGGCATTCGTGTACTTGGACGATATTGTAGTGTTTGGGGAATCAGAAGAGGAACATAATCTCAATTTGGAGAAAGTTCTAAACGGATTAAAACAGCACAACCTCAAGATTGAACCATCAAAATGTAAAATTCTTCATAAACAAATAAACTATTTGGGCCACACTATAAATGAGGAAGGGATTAAACCTACATTAGCTAATGTTAAATCTATCTTAAATATGCCAATACCAAAAACTCTCAAGGAGCTACGTTCGTTTTTGGGAACCATTAATTTTTATGGGAAATTTCTTCCAAACGTGTCCAATATTCGCAAACCATTGCATGAATTATTAAAGAAAAATACAAATTTTGTTTGGAATGAAGGCTGTCAGCAAGCATTTGAAAAATTAAAACAACTTCTTACTTCTGAGCCTTTATTATTACGTCCTAACTATAATGATGTTTTTGTAATCACCACTGATGCTAGTGATTACGCTCTCGGAGCAGTCCTTTCAAATGAGAAAACCATTGAAAGGCCAATTTCTTATGCTAGCAAAACTCTTGTGGGAGCAGAGAAACGATACCACCCAATCGAGAAGGAGCTCTTGGCGATCGTGTGGGCCGTAGAGCACTTTAAACATTATGTCTATGGACAGAAGTTTATCATATACACTGATCATAGACCACTAGTGTCAATATGGAGACTCAAAGAAAATTCTCCAATTTTATCACGATTGCGATTAAGGCTCCAGGGATTAGAATGTGAAATAAGGTATAGAAAAGGGAAGGAGAATGTGGTTGCCGATTTTTTATCAAGGCTTCCTCAAATTAAACTGAGGGAAATACAAGAAGATGGACAAATTAAAACGGTAGCAGTCATCACACGCCAACAAATCAAGAAAAACCTTATTTCAAATAACAAAGTAGAGGAAAGTATCGGTGGGCAAACTATGATGGATACTATACAGGCAAATCACTGGGAAGATTTAATGAAAATGGATTTCGAAAGGGAAACAAGCGAACAAGAAAAACAGAGGAGGGACAAATTGAACAATTTAAAAGAAAAAGCAAAATTAAAATTTCAAAATTACACACCAGGTGCTGATAAAGTGGAAATAGAAAGATCTGAAATTAACACCGTTCTTCAGGAGTTTCACGATGCTCCATTAGGAGGCCACTTAGGAACCAGAAGAATGAAAAGAAGGATTAAGGACTTATTCTTTTGGAAGGGGATGGACAAGGATATCGAAGGGTACGTAAGAAGTTGTAAATCGTGCCAGCTCAATAAGATAGGAAGATGCAACAAAATTCCTATGCAAATCACAACCACCTCAAAATATCCTTTTGAAAAAGTATATATGGATATTGTGATTTTACCAGAATCGGAGAAAGGAAACAAATATGGATTGGTTATCCAAGATGATCTCTCCAGATATCTTATTGTAACACCCATGGGAAATCAAGAGGCAACAACAGTAGCCAAAGCCTTTGTAGAGGAGGTTATTTGCCTTGTAGGGGTTCCTATAGAATTAGTAACAGACCAGGGCACAAATTTTATGAGCCAGGTCATGAAAGATGTATGTAAACTACTAAAAATTAAAAAAATCAATACTTCTGCATACCACCCTCAAGGAAATATAGTTGAAAGAGCCAATAGGGAATTAAAAATATATTTAAGACAATTTGTCGGGAAAAATTATAAAACTTGGGATAAAGTATTACCATATTTCGCTATGGAATACAATACGTGTATAAACACTTCGACAGGGTACACTCCATATGAGTTGGTTTTCGGGAGGAAAGCTAGATTGCCCACATCAATTTATAATCAAAACGAGAGGAAAAGATTGTACTCTGATTTTTGTGAAGAAATGCAAACAAAACTAAAAGAGATGCACTTGATTGCTAGGGAAAATCTTATACAATCGAAACACAAAAGAAAAGAAAAGTACGACCAGAACGCTAATGAGTGGCAACCCATGTGGGGGGAAATGGTGGTGGTCCGGAACAATCAAACGGGTGTAGGGCAAAAGTTGCAAGGTATTTGGAGAGGACCGTATGAGGTGGTGGAAATACCAAGCGATCAGACATGTGTAATAAGAAATGGGAAAAGGCTAGAGAAGGTCCACAACAACAGGTTGAAGAGGTTTAACGAATAAAAAAATAAAAAATAAATAAATAAAAAATAGAATAGATGAAAAAAAAATACCGAGTCTGCCCGGGATAAGGCACGTGCAAAAGGAGGAAATGCCCTGCACTAGGGTTAAGTTTAGATTAGGCAGATTAGGGAAAACGGAGCATATTGAGAATAGGGCATAGCGAGGGCTACTTTAAGCAAAAGTAAAAATTAGGGTAAGAAAAATAATGTAAATGGATATGCATCAACATTTTTATAATAATGCAAATTTAGCTGAACGGGTTTAAAATTAGGATGTTATCGATTTATAAGCATATTATATTAATTTTTATGCATATCCATAAGAAAAAATTTGTAAAATTAGTGAATAAGGATTTCGAAAAAAAAAAAAAAAAAAAAAAAAAAAAAAAAAAAAAAGAACGTTAAGCAGGCTAACACTTTGAGGCACACATCACACGTCACCACTGTACACACACATATACACTTTACACGCACGGGTAGAACGCTACACGCACGGATGGAAGCGAAAAGCAAGCAAGCGAATTGATGGCATAGCGGCATAATATTCGATGTGCAATTAAAAGGTTGATCTGGTGCGGTTGAGCGGATGAATTTGATAGAACAGAGTTGATCAAATGCTCCCCCAGAGGTTGCTCTTAGCAGAGGATTGAACGAGCACACGGCAAATTATTAGACAGCACCTAAAACAATAAGACGAAACAATAAGCACAGCGAAGCAGGTTGTTCGATCCGTATACTTAGGTTGCGAGAGATGCTAATAAGCCAAGAAGCAAGAGATCCTTAATGAGAGACAAAGCGATTGCTGGTGCACGGTACACGTTTATGCGACGGAAGTGGTAGGATAATGGAACGAATTGATAATATGCAGGCAGCAGGCTTGAAATAGAAGGCACATATGCAAATTTTCTTGCTTTCGAAAAAAAAGTGTAATGACATGTAGCGACCTTGCCCGTTTTCGATAAGGCTACGTGTAGCTGCGGCTAAAGGGGCGGCCGTGAGAATAAATATTGCGGATAGTTGCGAGAGGAGAACGAGCGAAACGAAAACCGAGAGAGCGAGCGATCGAACGAAGCGGTACGATGATCGAGCGGTTTTGCGGCGCGATGGCGAAAAAAAGACGCGGCACTTTGGTAACGGTTATCAGGTGGTTTGGTGGTGGTTTTGGCTCGTGCAATAAAGTTTTAGTTGGTTTGGCGTAATATCAAATAAAAATAATTTATTTATTTTTAAAAAGAAATTAGTTAGTCGTTTCACAGGCGTTCAAAAATACTGCTTGGGTTTGTGATAAACGGGCGTTACGCGTAACGCTAGCGTAACGTAGAGGGCTGAGCCTTACTTTTACCAAAAACAGTTTAAAAAAGGTCGTAAGATAGGAATCAGCTCTTTTCCAAACAAACCATAAAAAACAGAACTATTTTAGTGCGTAATACTTTAAAAATTCATGTTCAGTCAGAAACTTATTGCACCTTCGTTTTAATTCCTAACTCTTACTGTTGATGCTGTTAACTGATACGCAATAATGCAATGTTGTGAGCGATAATTATTATGTTTTATTCGCTGTCTTGACGATTTTAGTGTAGGACTACCCTGTATAGTAAGAACAATTGTATTAAATGAAGAAAAACTGCAATAGCACGAGGAATTGATTTTCATCCCGGCGTTTTTATGGCCGTTGCCCACTGTGCAGTGGTCGTATAGTTTATTTTATACAAAAAAAAACCATAACGCCGTACGAAATGTAAGTGTAAATTTTTGTGTGTTTTCAAACATAAAACAAGTTGGTTGATTGAGTCAAATGAGCTACTTTGATTAACACAAGGTGACATTTTGAGATATTTTTCGTTTTATTTTTAATATCAACTAAATTGTGCAGAGTTCAGCATTTTCGGCAATAGCCAATAGTTTGGCAGGTTTGGTGATTAAGAAAACCAGAAGAATAAAACAATGGAAGTGTGGTGTTTATTAAAGATTTATGCTTGTTTAATTTATTAGAATTTTAAAATCACGATAAACAAGTTATTTTTCATTTCAAATGCTGGTGTAGCATATCTGCTATACAAAACTTATTATAATACACACTATCAGTTATAGACACATTGTAACACACTTTGGAAAGCCAAACCACATCATTGTAACACATTCATTATAACACATTCAGTAAATCAGATCATACCATAGCACCGCAACCGGAAGAGTTCAGGCCGTCCATTCAAACAAATAACAGATGTGACACACTTATCAAAAACAACCGAAACGCACAACATAAGCAGGAACAGTATGTAACCCAAAGCAGGAACAGTATATGCATTAAACCCAAAACAGGAACTTAGTGACAAGAACCATCGTTCTTGCCAACAAAAGACAAACGTAACTAGCTATCCTTAACCGGGCAATTATCCCAATAAAAGGTCTGCAGTGACGGAATCGCAACCCCGTATGCAAGCGGAGTAGGTAAACGCTACACTGTTCTTAGGGAAGAACGGAACTAACTTTATTCATTCATTTTGGCATAGCCGTTCTACGCCGCTATCTTACTCTAGCGATGCCTAATCCTAATTTTCCTAATCCTAGTTTCCTTATGCCCTATGTCCTTATGATGAATACCCCCACCCTTATTTTAATGTGGCTTCTATGCCCACGCACTTTACGCGCGCATCCTAATTACTAACACTACTTAAACTACTAATCGCACTAGCTGTCCTAATCTATAAAGTGGGCGTGGCCTTCCTATCTAATCCTATGCTATAGTTCATCCTACTTCCGAATTCATCCTAGTTCTAGTCTTAATCCTAATTAGTTCATTTCTATTTTTAGAATCCACCTAGTTCATTTCTGTCGGCGACATCCTCCCCCCCGTAAGCGCTCGTAGAGGGTTACAACAAAAAAAGGAGCCGACTGAACTTACTTTTCTTCTTTTTCGTTACGTACGTCTAGCTTAGCAACTTTTGCGGCAGGTCTTTTTACCATCGTGCTTCCTACACGCATTACTACCGCTCTCACTTGCCCATCCTTTGCCGTATCAACATCTATTACTCTTCCCTTTATCCACCTACCGCTAACCTGTTCGTCCGGAAATATCACAATCGGCCTCAGCACAATTTTTCGATCGAAAAAAATCGATAGATCCGGCTGCCATTTTGGTGTCATTTGACACTCATTTCGCCGCCAAGGTGTTCATTTTACTGGTCTTTTTGAAAACTGGTATACCATGACACTCACGAGCAAAATGAACTATGCTACAAAAATTCGATCGTTCCGCTTTGTATGGTGCAAAATCCGCGACGCATTGAGCTGCGGAAATTATCAAGTATCAGAAAAATTCCTTAAATCAAGGTTGATGTTTTTGAAAAACGTTATGTAAAAGCAAGTTGGTAAATGTGTTGGTTCTTTTTCAATATTTTGGGTGATAAAAAATTATCTATTAATTATTTTAAAAATTGTTTACCTGGGGGGACAACTTCATGTAAGGGTATAAAAGAAATAGTTATACTGTCAGTTTTACGTGAGCGCCTATCGAATTTTTTCGATCGAAAAATTGTGCTGAGGCCAAATATATCCTATTTTAGTGGTTCTGCTTTATTTAACCATTTCCCGCGCGATATCAATTGAGGTAGGTATTCCTTCACCCATCTCAACCAATAATTTTGAGCCGCTAGTCTGGATTTTTTCCAAATAGACCTCGATGCCTCGGCTTCAACAATGTCTAAAAGAGAAGGTGCGGCCTCTCCGGAATAACCAATTAGGAAGTGGCTTGGTGTTAGAGGTTCATCATCCTCGTGTTCAATAGGGATGTGCGTTAGCGGTCTATTGTTAATGATAAATTCTATCTCTATCAACAAAGATCTCAACGCTACTTCGGGCAAGGAATCTTTTGTTAACGGGAATAGACTTTTTACCTCTTGCACCATTCTTTCCCAAGCCCCTCCAAAATGTGGTGCTGCCGGTGGATTAAAATGCCAGTAAATTCCTTCCGTAGCACACCTTTGCTGAATTTGTGCCATTTCTCTACAAGCACCATCAAAATTAGTACCATTGTCGCAATATATATGGGCAATTTTTCCCCTTCGATGCTGCATATTTTTTAGAATCATTATAAATGTGTTAGAACTAAGATCGTTGGCAAGCTCTAAATGTACAGCTCGGGTTGTTAGGCATGTAAACAATGCTCCCCATCTTTTTTCAGATCGTCGACCAATCGTAACAGTAAGTGGCCCAAAATAATCCACTCCTGTATGCGTGAATGGTTTAAAATATGCGGCTGTTCTACAAAGTGGCAACGCTGCCATTTGAGGCGCTTGTGGCTTGGCCTTATCATTTTTGCATTTTTGGCAGATAGCTGATACCCTTTTCAATACGGCTCTAAGATCGACTACCCAGAATCTCTGGCGTATGGCGGCAATTACTGTTTCGGTTTTTTTATGTTGATATTTTTCATGGTAAAATCGTACGATGAACATGGTTATATAGTGAGATTTAGGTAATAAAATTGGATATTTTGTATCTGAACTTAAAATTTCGACTTTATCTATCCTTCCATTTGCTCTCATAATATTGTTTTCATCTATAATAGGGCAGAGATTTTTTATGTTGCTATTTTTCGATATTGGCAATTTCATGCTAAGGGCTGTTACCTCCTCTTCAAATCCTTCCCATTGTGCTTTCCTAATTAATAGATTTTCAGCCATGTCTAAAATGGGCTTATCTATTATTTTTGGACTTTCTATATCTTTTGATTTAAGTCGTTTTAAATATGTTAGCCCTATTGCCAATGCTTTCATCAATCTTTTCCAGCTGGAGCACCAATTGACATTTATGACTTCCCAGTCTATTTTTTCCGTTGTGCTAATTGCGTTAAGGTAAATCGATTGCATTTCTTCTACAGTTTCTGACTCGAGATCGAGTTTTGGAATTTCCTGATCTTGCAAAAACTTCGGTCCTGTTAGCCAAATGGATTGCCGCGATGATTGTTTGGTGGCTTCATCGGCCGGATTATCTTTTGAACAGACCCAGTTCCATTGTGCGGCTGAAGTTTTACTTAATATTTCTCCTACTCTTGCAGCTACGAATTGTGTGTACCTTTTTGGTTCTGCAGCAGCTATCCATGCCATTACTGTTTTAGAATCAGTCCAGTAGAACGTGTCGTTAATGTGTACCCTGAGCTCTTTTAAAATTGTATCGGCTAATCTTACTCCGAGAACTGCACCTTGCAGCTCCAAACAGGGAATTGATAAAGGCTTTATCGGCGCAACGCGAGATTTCGCTGCTATAGGAGTGACTTCAATGCCATTTGAACTAATTGTTCTCATATAAACGATGGCTGCAAAAGCTTTGTCGGACGCATCGACAAAAACGTGAATTTCCCGCCGAGTTATGCTGTGATTTGTTTTGGAATAACATCTTTTAATATTGATTTTTTCAACTATTTTCATGCGCTTAACCCAAGCGTTCCATTGATTAATTATAACAATTGGAAGCTTGTCATCCCAATTATGTCCTAATCTCCACATTTCCTGCATTATTAATTTGGCTTCTATAAGGTGGTGAACAATCGCGAACGTTTCGGATATGATTTTGCGTGGGCTGAATATTTACCGCTGTGTGTGGAATTTCCAAAGTGTAAGAGAGAGTGTACAGTCATTATCCGATATACGCTATCGTACGGGACCGAGCGCAATAGCGTATCTCGAGTTTTCGCGTATAGCGGATTTGTATGGAAAAACAGTTTACACTACCAGTTCTAGGGTTGAAAAATATCGCCACAGAGTTTTGCATTAAAGTTTTTTGTTGTACAACAGGTATCTTTTGCACAAATTTAATGCAAAATGCAAAAAGAACATTAAGGAAACTCAAAAAGAGCATAAAATATTTCAAAGTATTAAAATATTTGTAAAACACACATGGAGCTGTCAAATTTAGAGCAATCGCGTACTGCGAATTCGCGTATATAATTGCTGTATTGCTGCTGCGGATAATTGCTGTATTCATTATGTTGCCCTATTTATAATTTTTCTATGATTGCCACTCACGCGAGTGGCAACTCACCCGCTACTCATCATTTCCTACCGTGCTCATTCTCACTTGACGAAACTCACTTTCGTCAAGTTATCATTTGACATCCAAGCGAAGCGTCAACATACCCCCCCCCCCCCCATGACAGAATGTCATAAACGAAAACAAACTACACGTGCTGCTAATCGGAAGGCTTCGCAACAGGCAACAAGCAAATTTTAGCTACTGGACGCGTAACTATTCCTTTTGCCGTTTTCAACTTCACTACACGCGTAAGCTGATCTTCTCCTGGGTGTACATCGATGATGCGAGCAAGTGGCCATCGGGTGATAGGGAGCGAATCGTCCGCAAGGATGACCATTCTGCCAGGTGCTATTTCGCTACGATTCACTACCTTATTATCCTTCTGCAGTTCCTGCAGATATTCGGTTGTCCAATGCTTCCAAAAGCGTTGCACAAGCAATTGCCAGCTCTGCAATTCGTCTAACGTGTATGGTTTCAGTCGTGTGGAGTCGGGAACCGGGACAGCATGCATAGAAGAACCGATCAGGAAGTGCGCCGGCGTAAGCGCTGCCAAGTCATTGGGGTCATCCGTCATTGGCAACAAAGGACGCGAGTTCATTGCCGCTTCTATTTGCTGCAGAATGGTGCTGTATCCCTCGTAAGACAGCCTCGAACTGCCTAGCTGCCTGTAGAGATGTCGTTTGGCCGTCTTAACCGCTGTTTCCCACAATCCACCAAAATGTGGGGCCTTTTTTTTTTTTTTTGTTAACGAAGAGTGAGCATATTCCATCCCCCTCTCCGACTCACCCAACTCGGCCGGTACGCTTGTGGTGCGTATTACTTCATGCGGAGTCGTGTGTGCGGTTGCACCCTGGGTCACGACGCATCTTCTGCGGCGATCTGGTCCGATGATTCTGCTTATTACGGTGCTTTCCGTGGTGCGACGCGGTCCCTTTGGTCCTATCGCCCACACTTCGGGTGGGCAATGGGGGGGTCTGCATCGTTGGTCACCACTCCAGGCACGTAAGGCAGTTCTCCTGAAACGAAATTTTGACAGAGGAAACAAGAAAAGGAGAAAGAGATAGAAGAAAGCTGAAAATAGAGGAGAAAAGAAAAAAAAAGAAAGCTGGAAAGAAACGAAAAGAAAGAGATAAAAGATTAGTAACTTTCCAGCTTACGGTGGCCCTTGCGGCGCGGGTTGTTGCCGTGCCGCAGGGCCTGAGGGACCACCATTTGCGTCCCTCGCCCGCCGTCTGGCCCGCCTGCGTCGCCTTGCCGTTGGTGGACGCTCAACATCCCATCTCGCTTGGAGAGTGGAGAAGATTGTCCTGGCGGCGGCGCGGACGGCCTCCCACGTATCGCTGCGGGCGCACATTTCCGAGACGATGTTATCCATTGTTACTCGGGAATGGCACCGCTGCTGCATCTCGTTCCGGATCCGATTGAACCGTGGACAGTGGAACAGCACGTGTTCAACGTCTTCCACGGCGTCCCCACATTCGGGGCAGTTGGGTGAGCCTTCCAGGATGCCTTTCTCGACGAAATAGGAGCGCAAGAACCCGTGCCCCGTGAGGAGCTGGGTGAGGAAAAAGTCGACTTCCCCATGCTTGCGGCTGACCCAGAGATTAATGTCTGGAATCAGCCTCCTCGTCTTCAGTCCTGGTGCTCCTGGTTGCCCTGCACCCGTTGTCCACTGGTCCTGCCAGCGCCTCATCGTTTCCTCCCGTTGCCGTTTCCGTATGTCCGATTGAACACCACCACTCGCTGCCTTTTCGTCGTGGCAGCGGATATCCTCCTGCATGAGGAGGACTAACGGGGTGGTGTTGGCGACAACGCAAGCGGCATCATAAGACACGGTCTGGAAGGCGCTGGCGACTCGGAGAGCCCCCGGTCGATGCGCCCTTTGGACCGATTTGCGATGGGTCTCCTTGTCGAGCACCCATCGCCCCCAGGTGGCAACTCCGTATCGGATGATACTGTTGCCGACGTTTACGAGCTGTCTCCTACTGCGGCTCTTAGGACCACGCTTGTTCGGCATCAAGCAGGTCAAGGCGTTCGTAATCCGTGAAGCCTTATTGACCACTCTTTCCAGATGCCGGCTGTGGTGCTGTTTGCGGCAGAGGTCCACTCCCAGGTACTTCAGCGTTTCCGTGGATTGGATCGAGTGACCGCCCGCATGAAGCTCTGCGAGCTGCGGGACATGATGGGTACAAAAGATCATGAACCCGGTCTTTTGGTGGGCAAGTTCCAAACCGACTCCCTGCAGCCACCGCTCGATCCTCTCCAGGTTAGCCGTTGCTAATGCGCTGACCTGTTCCGTGGTCCTTCCCAAAAATGTGAAGGCCACGTCGTCAGCAAACCCGATGATGTCCGCTCGTAGTCCTTCGAGCGGCAAGCGGAGTAGGTCGTCGTACATGACGTTCCATAGTGTTGGTCCTAGAACCGAACCCTGAGGAACGCCAGCAGATACAGTCCTCGACACTACTCCTTCATCCGTGTCATAGTGGAGCGTTCGGCCAATGAAGTAGTTCCTGCAAATAAGGCGGAGTGTTTTTACGCTGCAGAGCTTGGCCGATCGCTGTCCAGTTTGCCGAGTTAAATGCATTCCGGACGTCCACCGTTACCACCGCACAGAGACGATCTCCCTTTCGCTTCTTGTCTAGAGCGACTTTCCCGTTGTTCATCACCCGAGTGATGGCATCAACGGTTGAACGCCCTTTACGGAAACCGTATTGGGCGTCCGAAAGTCCCCCGGTCGACTCCAGATGGGTTGTCAGCATCCGCTGAATCAACCGCTCTAAAATTTTCCCCAGCCAAAATGTGGGGCCTTAGGTGGGGTAAAGTGCCAAGTTATGCCCCTGTCCGAACAGTTGGATGCGATGACGTTTTGTTGCTGATCGTTCTGTAACATATCAAACAATTCATTAAGTTCGTGTGCCGCACCTTCAAAGTTTTTTCCGTTATCGGAGTATATGTCCGATGGTAATCCTCGCCGGGATGTGAAGCGATGTAATGCGGCCAAGAAGCCTGCCGTGGAGAGATCGCCCACCAGCTCCAAATGCACTGCCTTCGTTGAAAAACACACAAACACACACAAGTAGCATTTAGCGGCAGCGGCTCTCTTGTGTGCGGGTTTCAGATACAGCGGGCCGGCATAATCCACTCCAGTTATGGAAAACGGCCGGCTCGAGGTGATGCGTTCATACGGGAGTTGACCAGTTTGTTGTTGTGTCAGCTGCGGATCCTGGCGAATGCAACGAAAGCAATTCCTCACTACGTTTTTTACTAGCCGACGTCCATCGAGTGGCCAATATTCCTCACGTATCCGGGAAAGTAGTAGTCTTCCCCCGCCATGCATCAGCTTCTCATGTATGTGCACCGCGATGAGATGAGTCAGCTGATGGTTTTTGGGAAGCAGGATGGAATGCTTGAACTGGTACGGTAGCTGTGCAAGTTTCAAGCGGCCTCCTACTCGTAATACTCCATCGTTGTCGAGAAACGGATTCAATCGCCGTAGAGGTGATTGTTTTCGTACCATTTCTCCCTTTTTCAGCAGTTGGATCTCTGATGAAAACTCGTGCTCTTGTGCCAGTTTACAAAGCACGATTTTAGCTGCTTCTATAGCCTCAGGGGTGATCGGTAATGCTGCTGAGGTAACTTGTGATGACTGTAGTGTACGTGTCTTGTGTTTTGTGTTGTGTATGAAACGTGTGCAGTATGCAATTATATGTACCAATTTGGTGTAGGACGACGACAAATTGAACCAATGGTGAGTGGTTTGTATACTTGCAACTACAGCACTCACCTGACGAATTTCCATATCCGTTTCAGCAGTCAGTGATGGATTTGACATTGGCCATTTGGAGGGGGTTAGCGCCAACCATTCAGGACCACAGCTCCAAATCGATCCTTTTAGCATTTCAGCTGCTGACATCCCTCGAGACACCAGATCGGCGGGATTCGATGAACCGGGAATGTGTTTCCATTGACGAGGGTGCGAATAGTTCTGGATCTCAGCAACACGATTCGCCACGAATGTTTTCCAGGTGTTGGGTGGAGACGCTATCCAGTTTAGCGTTACCGTCGAATCCGACCAGAAAAACGATTCGGTTGTGTCGATTCCCATAGCGCGTCTAACACGATGATGAAGGTGTGCTCCTAACACGGCCGCGCAGAGCTCCAATCTTGGTAATGTAACTCGTTTTAGTGGAGCTATACGCGATTTCGACGCGAGCAGGCTGACTCGTACTCGTCCCTGCTGGTCCTCACAGCGCGCATAAATGCAGGCACCATAAGCAACTTCTGACGCGTCTGCAAATGTATGGAACTGTATTTTAGAGTTAGGTAAGAGCACATACCGTTCGCTTTTGAAGCTTTCCAAATCCTTCCAGTCATCAGTAACCGATTTCCATTTGTTACAGATGTGTACAAGGACCGGATCGTCCCATCCGATTTTCTGCAGCCACAACTCCTGCATTAGTATTTTCGCGCGTATGATGACTGGAGCGATCAATCCAAGTGGATCAAACATTCGAGCAATGTTTGACAATATGGATCGCATGGTGAGGTTGGCGGTTTCCATTATTGCAGTCGACTCAAAGCACAAAACATCTAGTTCGGGCTTCCATGCGATACCAAGTGCCTTCACAGTCTCGTTCGGCACAAACTGCAGTGATGACTGTGTACCGATATGCTCTGCTGGTAAACCACTTAGTACGCCTAAACAGTTGGATGTCCACTTCCGGAGTTCAAACCCGCCCTTGGAGAGTTACTCGGAAAGTTGCTGACGAAGCTCGCGAGCTTCACTCACGCTGTTTGCTCCGCCGATGAAGTCGTCTACATAAAAATTGTGTCTCAGTGCGGGTGAAGCGAGTGGAAAGTCAGCGCCTTCATCTTCCGCAAGCTGCAGCAATGTACGAGTGGCCAAGAACGATGATGGAGACAAACCATATGTAACAGTATTCAGCTCGTACAATTCAATCGGCGGATAAACGGAAGAAAATGCGAACCAATCGTCGATCATCCGGATGCAGAACAATTTGTCGATACATTTTGGCGATATCAGCTACGACAGCAATCTTGTAGGTGCGGAAACGCAAAATAATATCGATGAGTTCATACTGAACTATGGGTCCAACCCGCAAAGTTTCATTCAGTGAAATCCCAGTTGAAGTTTTAGCCGAGCCATCAAAAACTACTCTGACCTTTGTGGTGGTACTTGACGCTTTAAAAACTGGATGGTGTGGTAAATAATAAGCAGCTGTATCATCACATTCAGTGCTTATAGGAGACATGTGACCCAGTGCTAAGTACTCCTTCATAAAGTCTTGGTATGCTTCTCGAAGTGCTGGATCACGTTCCAATCTCCGCTCGAGAAGCTTAAAACGACGAATGGCCTGAGGTCTAGAAAGGCCGAGCTTTGCATCAAAGTCGGGCTGTTTCGGTAGGCGAACAATATATCTACCGTTATCGTCACGTTCGGTGGTATTCTTATAGAACGATTCACAATGCCGTTCGTCTGGTGAGTATCCATCATTCATGGTTAAATTTTCCAATTGCCAAAATCTTTGTAGCGAATCCTCCAAGGATGCCATACAGACGATTGTATATGATGCGGTGGGATCGGTTTTAGATGAAGAATTGTCACTGCCGGTTGGACCAGTCATTACCCAGCCGAAAACGCTGTCTATCATCACGGACTGATGAGGTGCAGGACGGAACTGAGTTGCATTCTCAAAGAAAGTGTGGTAATGACGAGCACCAAGAATGAGGTCTACAGGAGCAGCTTTGTTGAACAGAGGGTCTGCTAAAGCGACCCCAGGTGGTATCTTCCAATCGCTGATATCTATGTCGCGCGTTGGTAGATTTGCAATCAAATTGTCTACAATCAACAACTCAGTGTTCACAGTGAACGAACTGGATCGAGAGACAATCTGTGCCTGTACGGACTCCCGTACTGTCTTTGTAGCTTGTCCTGCTCCAATGACGGTAATGTTCACATTACTTTTCTTCAGCCGTAAGCGATGAGCGAGTCGATCGCTTATTAGATTCGGTTGCGATGCGCTGTCCAACAGCGCCCGCGCAGGATGTGCTATTCCGAAATCGTCTATGATATTTATCATAGCAGTTTGCAGTATGACTTGTTCGGGTGCATGCTGCAATGCTGCTGCAAATGTGCGTTGTGTATTGTTTGTGGCTGTGTGATCGCTAGTGGTGTTGTGTGTGTGTTGCTGAGGTGCATTGAAATTTGGGTTATGGTGAGCGTGATGCTGTGGTGTAGTGGAAGCTTGGCTGTTATGTGCGTAGTGCAATTTTGTGTGGTGTGCGGCATTACAGTAACGGCATTTGTACTGTGATGGACAATCTCGAGTCATATGATTATCGCGTAAACAATTTAAGCACAAACGCGAGGTCATAGCAAACCGATGGCGTTCCTTCGGGTCCATCCGCTCGAAACGCGGACATTTCAGAAGGTTGTGCGCGGAGTTGCATAGCATGCAATTCGGCATTTCATGCGATGTGGAAGCAAAACTGGCTTGGCGAGGAAAGGTCATTCTTCGTACGGGAGCTAGGTCGTTACCCTGAGACGTATGACAGTTGTTGACAAGCAATGTCTCCAATACACGCATACGACGGTGCAAGAACGAAATCAAACTGTCGTAACTGGGATCGTTATTGCTTGATGCTTGCTCCTCCCAATCACGTAAAGTTATTATCGAAAGTTTAGTGCATAGCAAATGCTCGAGAATGCTACCCCATGTATTTGTTTCTTCTCCTAAGTGTTGCAAGATCTTTGTGTGTCTCTCAAATTCATCTACAAGGTGGTGCAATGTTGCAACGCTTTCCTTCTGTACAGCTGGGATGGCAAACATTGCTTGCAAATGGCGTTTTTTCAGGAGGTATTCATTCGAGTATCGCTCCGTTAGAGTGTTCCATGCTAAATCATAATTAGCTGCGCTTATGGTGATGGATTCTATCACTTGAGCCGCTTCTCCTTTAACCGAGGCGCGCAAATAGTGAAATTTTTGAATGGCCGGTAAATCCATATTATTATGAATAAAGCACTCAAACGTATCGCGGAATGTCAACCATTGCATATAGTCCCCCGTGAATTCAGGCAGCGCAATGGTAGAAAGTTTGATGCCCTTTAACAGATTCGCTCCGGTACTCGATTGGGCATTTTGAAACTGCTCTTTTGGTAACCTTGCTTGCAGCTGGGATTGCACAAGAATTAATCTATCCTCAAAACTTTCTCTGAGTGTAGCATTTTGCGACACTTCTTCCGGAGTGTCGGCAGAATCTTCCAATTGTTGCTGCACAGCTTCCAAATCCGCACACAGCTTATCGAACCTTTTAACGCGTATTTCCACCTCTACTTGATCCCGTTCAGGGACGAAATCCTTAATGAATTTCTCGTATCGTGAGAGAATTCCCAATAAAACAGTCCGCCGGGACGCCAAAACAACGGGCGGTGTGGCCATTATGTTAGTGGATGTGGGTGTTTGCGATTACAGTGGCTTGCGTGATGCGGCAAAATCAGCTGTAAGTTTGCGGCAATCCAAAAAGTTTGTGGCACAAGCGGTAAAACGAAACCCCGATGCAATTATCGAAACTTGCGATTTAAAAACCAGATATTCGCACAATCCTGGTCACGGCACCATGAACAATCGCGAACGTTTCGGATATGATTTTGCGTGGGCTGAATATTTACCGCTGTGTGTTGAATTTCCAAAGTGTAAGAGAGAGTGTATTCATTATGTTGCCCTATTTATAATTTTTCTATGATTGCCACTCACGCGAGTGGCAACTCACCCGCTACTCATCATTTCCTACCGTGCTCATTCTCACTTGACGAAACTCACTTTCGTCAAGTTATCATTTGACATCCAAGCGAAGCGTCAACAGGTGGTTTGCTAATAATCCTAATGGATCGTAAATTTTCATTATTACTGACAAAACTTCACGCTTTGTTGTAAATTCGTTGGCCGTATTAAGAAATTTAAGTATATATTTGAAACAATCGCCTTCTGTATCCCACCATTGGCCTAATATTTTTGGGTAAGTTTGATCTTTTTCGGTGATTTTTAATAAACTGCTTTCACTTACACGCTCTGCTGCCAAGTTATTTAATAAGCCTTTTGAATTTGATATAAAATTTCTAATAAAAAAGTTTGCTTCGTCGTGAATGGTAATTACTTCGCTTACTCTTTCTAGAGCTGCTTCTTCTGTATCAAAACTGTCAAGGTAATCATCGACGTAGTGATTTTGAATAATTGCTGTGACAGCTTCGGGGTGAATATTTATAAATTGCTTAGCATTTTCATTTTTTACATATTGAGCGCACGCTGGTGAGCAGGTAGCTCCAAATATCATTACATTCATTTTTAATGTTTTTGGAATACTAGTAGGACTTTCTCTATACAAGAAAAGCTGTGCGGATTGATCTTGCTGTCTTATTTTAACCTGGTGGAACATTTCTTTTATGTCCCCTGAAACCCCTCCACTTCCTTCGCGAAAACGAACAAGAATCCCGAAAAGAGAGGCAACTGCGTCGGGACCTGTTATTAACTGTGAATTTAATGAAATTCCTGCGTTTTTCGCGGCAGCATCGAAAACTAATCTTGGTTTTGGTTTGGGCTTATTTATCACTGCGAAATGGGGAATATAACTTATTTTGTTACCGAGCAATTGATGATGATTATCCTTCACAACTTCAGCATAACCCTTTTCACAATATGATGCAATTTCTGCATGATACCATTCCTTCAGCTCATTATCCTTTTCTAATTTTCGTTCAAGACCTTGCAAGCGTCTCAAGGCTTGTTCATAGCTTTCTGGTAAAACAACTTTATCATCCTTCCAAAGCAAACCTATTTCGTAACCAAGATTTACCTTTTTCATTGTACTTTTCATAAGCGTATTAGCTCTTTCTTCTGATTTTGAGATCAATTTATCTGATCCCGGTTTGACCCCAAATTCTTCTGTTGAGAAATAGTCTCTCATAAGTTTATGCAAGGACATTTTTTGCTCGTTGTTTTATATGACGGTAAAGAGCTCATGTTTTTCAGCCATGTTTTTTTTCTGTGTATTGTGTTTGAATTTCATTGTTTTCACCAAATAGCACCCACCCCAAATTTGTCTCATTAGCTATGGGTTCTCCTGGTTTGCCTGCGCGACTTTGTCGTGCATATATCAAATGTGCGTGAGGTAGCCCGAGTAATACTGTTGGCCTACCATTTTCAAAACTCGCTAACGTTATATCTTCGAGATGTTTGTATCGTGTTTTAATTTGTTCTGCGTTGACTGATTGAGCTGGCAGACGCATTTCTTGCACTGTTCGTAACCCGTTTAGATCTAGGAATTTTCCTTCGACATTTTTAATTTTAACACTTATCACTTCACTGTCGGGCTCCTCTTGACGTCCACGACAATGATAAAGGTAGCTTAGGACCCGTGGCCTTTAACGCTTCCTTCGTTTGCTTGAGAATCAAGCTAGCCGATGAACCCGTATCGATGAATGCGAATGTATTCAATTGTTTCGCGTTATGTTTAAGTGTTATGCTCAATATTTGAAATAGACATTGTTTGTGATTATGGACATTTAATCTTTCAACGGTATGCGTATTTGGTCGAAAATTATGAAGCAGAGTATGATGTTTTTTGTGGCAATTATTTTCTCTGCACTGTGGTGGAAGGTAGCAAGTTCGCGATTCATGATTTGTTTGGCTACAGCAATTTGCACATATTCTACCTTGCTTTATGACATTCCAACGCTCATTAACATGCATGTATTGAAATCTACGACAATCAACTAATTTATGACCAAGGCCACAAATGAAACATTTTGCTCTTTGCCTTTGGACAGGCTCTTGAATTACGCGTTGTTGGGGCTGTGCATATGAGCAAGACGTTTGGTCTGCTTCCTTTGCTCCCTTCGCTTTTAATAAGATTGCCAATTGCTCCTGGGGTCTGAGCCATGCCGCAAGGTCGCCTAAAGTTCTAACCCTTTTTTCACTTAAAGTGTATTAATACCATTTTCGCATTGGTTCGACTGGTAGTTTTCCCACTAAGTTTTCTATGAGCATAGTATCTTGCAAAAAATCTGCTCGACCCAACGTGGTCATCTTCTTCTTCTTCTTTGGCTCAACAACCGATGTCGGTCAAGGCCTGCCTGTGCCCACTTGTGGGCTTGGCTTTCAGTGACAAATTGATTCCCCCCCATAGCAGGATAGTCAGTCCTACGTATGGCGGCGCGGTCTATTTGGGGATTGAACCCAACGTGGTCATACTTCCTATCATATTGTCGATTGCATGCATAAAGGTAAGAAAAGTTTTTGGGTTATCCATATTTGGGTTATCTATGCTCATGAGGTCTTTAACGAGCGTTTGGTAAATTATATTTGGGTTGCCATATTCATTTTCAAGGCGCTCCATGATAGCTTCTATGTTAGCTTCATCGAAAAGCATTCCGCTGACACTTTCAGCTGCCTCCCCTTTCTTACTTTTCTGTAAGGCTCTTAGAATTTCTAAGGCTGAAAAATCTTCCTCGCGTTTAAATTTATCAAACACAGTTTTAAATCGCGTCCAGGTTCTGAAGTTGCCATCAAATTCTGGCAAGTCTATTGTCTGGGACCTAGGAGGACTTGCGGTTCGTTCCTTTAAAACTTGCACCATGCTCCTGATAAACTCCATTAAATCCGGGCTCGGTTCGGCTTTCGGTATATTTGCGATAGGATTTGTTGTGACATTTTCCTCCTCCTCTTCACCTAAGCTGAAATCTTCCATCTCTTGGGCTTGACGCAATAATTCCACGTTTTCTTTTTTTAACCGTTCAACTTCTTCCCTTTCATACGCCCGTTTTTTCTCTAGTTCTTCTTTCTCTCTTTTAACCCGCACTAATTCCTCGTTCTCCCTTTTAAGTTCCGCAATAACATTATATAATTGTGACGGGTCTACGTCGGACCCCTTAGTAGACTTAGATCTAGTTAAAACGTTTGTAGTACTCACAACCTTTTTCGCCGTTTTGCTGGTCTGCATCTCGTCGCTCTGCTGTTGCTGTTGTTGTGACTGCTGCAGCTGCATCCTTTGCTGCTGCTGCAGTTGTATATGTTGCTGTTGTTGCGCCTGCTGCTGTTGTTGCGGCTGTTGCTGTTGTGGCAGCTGCGGGGGCAGCGGCGGCTGGGGCTGCGGCTGCGGCTGCGGCTGTTGTTGAGGCATGCTGTCTCGCCTTGCTGCTGCACTGCTTCACTGCTTGACTGCTACACTGCGGCTTCAGTTTTTCTTTTTTTTTTATCATTCTCCGTCACTGCTTCGCTGCTACATTGCTACACTGCTCACTGCTGCACTGCTTCACTGCTTCACTGCTACACTGCGGCTTCAGTTTTTTTTTTCTTTTTTTTTTTAAATCACTCTCCGTCACTTCGCTGGTTTTGCTGACACCTCACACGTTTTCTTTATTCACTGCACTTTCACACACTTCTGCTGCTGCAGCTTTTCTTATCGTCCTAGCTCAGTCCGAGCTTTTAAGCGAGGGATTTCGATTTTTTTCTTATTCACTGCACTTTCACTTTCACTGCTGCTCCTAGCGTCCTAGCTCAGTCCGAGCTTTTAAGCGAGGGATTTCGCCCCCTCCGGCCTTCGGCCCTGGCTTGGGCTTTCGAGGGGACAGTCCGTCCGTCCTGGCCTGCCCTGGCTTGGGCTTTCGAGGGGACAGTCCGTCCGTCCTGGCCTGCCCTGGCTTGGGCTTTCGAGGGGACAGTCCGTCCGTCCTGGCCTGCCCTGGCTTGGGCTTTCGAGGGGACAGTCCGTCCGTCCTGGCCTGCCCTGGCTTGGGCTTTCGAGGGGACAGTCCGTCCGTCCTGGCCTGCCCTGGCTTGGGCTTTCGAGGGGACAGTCCGTCCGTCCTGGCCTGCCCTGGCTTGGGCTTTCGAGGGGACAGCCCGTCCGTCCTGGCCTGCCCTGGCTTGGGCTTTCGAGGGGACAGTCCGTCCGTCCTGGCCTGCCCTGGTTTGGGCTTTTGAGGGGACAGTCCGTCCGTCCTGGCCTGCCCTGGCTTGGGCTTTCGTGGGGACAGTCCCTCCGTCCTGGCCTGCCCTGGCTTGGGCTTTCGAGGGGACAGTCCGTCCGTCCTGGCCTGCCCTGGCTTGAGCTTTCGAGGGGACAGTCCGTCCGTCCTGGCCTGCCCTGGCTTGGGCTTTCGAGGGGACAGTCCGTCCGTCCTGGCCTGCCCTGGCCTGGGCTTTCGAGGGGACAGTCCGTCCGTCCTGGCCTGCCCTGGCTTGGGCTTTCGAGGGGACAGCCTGTCCGTCCTGGCCTGCCCTGGCCTGGGCTTTCGAGGGGACAGTCCGTCCGTCCTGGCCTGCCCTGGCTTGGGCTTTTGAGGGGACAGTCCGTCCGTCCTGGCCTGCCCTGGCTTGGGCTTTCGAGGGGACAGTCCGTCCGTCCTGGCCTGCCCTGGCTTGGGCTTTTGAGGGAATCGTCCTTCTTGGCTGTACCCCGTCCGGGTTTTCGAGGGAATCGTCCTTCCTGGCCTGCCCTGGCTTGGGCTTTCGAGGGAATCGTCCTTCCTGGCTGTACCCCGACCGGGTTTTCGAGTGAATCGTCCTTCCTGGATCCTCTACTCTGAGCTCCTGTATAGGTTTACTTCCTCTCTGGAGCCACCATATCCTTAACCGGGCAATTATCCCAATAAAAGGTCTGCAGTGACGGAATCGCAACCCCGTATGCAAGCGGAGTAGGTAAACGCTACACTGTTCTTAGGGAAGAACGGAACTCACTTTATTCATTCATTTCGGCGTAGCCGTTCTACGCCGCTATCTTACTCTAGCGATGCCTAATCCTAATTTTCCTAATCCTAGTTTCCTTATGCCCTATGTCCTTATGATGAATACCCCCACCCTTATTTTAATGTGGCTTCTAAGCCCACGCACTTTACGCGCGCATCCTAATTACTAACACTACTTAAACTACTAATCGCACTAGCTGTCCTAATCTATAAAGTGGGCGTGGCCTTCCTATCTAATCCTATGCTATAGTTCATCCTACTTCCGAATTCATCCTAGTTCTAGTCTTAATCCTAATTAGTTCATTTCTATTTTTAGAATCCACCTAGTTCATTTCTGTCGGCGACACTAGCGGTCTCCCACCGTGGAAGACGAAAAGACAAACCGAGCCTACTGCCCAATATGGATTGGCAGACGAATGGACAAGTGTCTCATCCCCGACAAGACATCGAGTGACGACTAATGACATCGCAGAACTTCACATCTAACATCGAGTATGTACCTAGCACCGATTTAACACCTTGCACCGGTAAAAATGCAGCGTAGCATCAGCAGCAGCAACATTAATTACATGTTATGAATTTAAACAAGGTACCGTAAATTCAAAATGTTACTGATGAGGCTGCATGAATTTGCAAAAGCAGCAGAAAAAAAATAGTTTAGAATATATTCCCCTTGCATGACAGATACAAATAAGATATCAAATTAATCCACATCAAACATAAGACGCAAAAATGACAAAATCAAATTTTAACGTAAATACGAATATAAGCCAAGCATTAGAGCTTGCGATGCATAAGATATGCCAAATAGCAAAGAAACACAAAAGAATCAAACTAACAATATAAATGATAACATATTTAAATGTCATTACTTGCTGACAATTCAAGAAGTATCAAACAAATCTATTTTAAATACTGATTTTATCTTACATAAGAATGACTACTAGACCACTAGATTGACAAGAAGGTTTAATAACCCTTACAGGAAACTATATTTGGCGTATAAATCCAGTACAAAAAGCAATAACATATGAATGAAAAAAAAATTTGAAGACCATGTTAGAAATAAACAGAAAAAAAATATATCTCAAAGTAAAATACCTATCAATTTAAAATTTAAAATCATTTAAATGAACTAAAACTAACAAAAATAATAAAAATGGCAAAATTTGATCTTGAAACAGCCATAGGTCTTGTACTATGTACTATGTACTATGTCTTGTACTTGGGTCTTCTGATACTTTTGACACATTTGAAGACGCATCAAAGTTTTTGTTTGAACTAAATCCAAACCATGAAGCGATGCTTATAAAATTCCTACGAACCAGACTGATTGGTAAAGCAAGAATAGGGCTACCTAGCAATATTACATCTTTTACAGAGCTTATAAACGACATCAAAAGAAGATGTAAAGAAAAACTAACACCCGACAGGATTATAGTGGAATTGAAATCCATTACATCAAAGGATACACAAACAATTTGCAAGTAGAAATACTTACAAAAAAACTCAATTTAATTTACCTACAATTAGGAATCCCAGAAACAATTTCAAACGATATAGCAATCAAACATGGGATAGAAACTCTAAAGAAAAGATTTCAAATGAAGAAACTAAAATGATCTTAAAGATTGGTACTTTCTCAACGATAACAGATGCAACTCAAAAGGTATTGGAAAATGAATGCGAGGAAATAAATAAAAATAGTTATCAATTTAACACACATGGCTATAGTCTAAACCATGAATACCCGTAAAGAAACAACCAGCTTAATTACCAATTTTTTCCAAATTTGAATCAATCATTAACCACTCAAACAACACCCAACAACTATAGTTATAGAAATAATAACAACTTCAGTTTCTACAAAAGCCACCATCAGTTAAAGAATTGTAGTAGCCATAGTCAAGTTAATCAAGGATATAATAATCGCGAATACAATTATAGCAATAGTATTCAGAACAGATCCAATAATATGCAATGTTATTACATCAGAACAGAACAGAACAGAAATTAACAATTCAATAATAATAATCAATTACATGTAAAACCTCGAGTTTTATCGATTTGAATTAAACGTTGAACGTGTCACAAAGGCATAAATACGCAAGGCAGAAGAATAAACCGAGCTGAAGGTGTTGTCAGTACAACGATCCGTAAACGAATGATCTTTATTTTGACATTCAGATTATCGCACAGTTGTCACGGTGATGGTCATATTCTGATCCGGCATATTGGGCACTATGGTCTTATCAGGGGTCAAATCTCCAGGATATTACATACATAAGAATCATATTTACCACCAAAATGATGAAGATTATACAAATACTAATCGTGATCCTCTGTCAATTGAAACACGTCATACTCTTTATACTTTCAATGACCCTCTTCTGTCCTGTTTCAGGTTGTTTAACCACTTTTACTATCTCTTTGATTTCGACTCCTCTCTTAACTCTTTCCGTAACCGTATTTTTTCTTCTAATTCCCTTTAATTATTCTCCTTAGTTTTCTATTATTCTCTTTTTTTTGTTTTTGTTAAGTTTATGATAGTCTCTACGCTCTACTCTTGTTTTTTTTCTTTTCTTTTTTGCTAGGTCAAGACTAGGTTAGTTAGGCTTAGTTTTTCATGAATTATTTTGTTTATTTGTTAGTATTAAATTAGTTTTAAGTCTATTATATTTAGCCTTGATGGCGGATATTGTATGCAATAAATGAAATGAAATAAATAAATGACCAAGTTAAAAAATATTATAGAAATATTAACAGCAAAGCAAACTATAATGACAGAAAATATGAAGATAAATCAAAAAGAAGACATACATTAAATAATGAAACAAATAATGATATGAAAAGGCCAAGAGACGACTCAAAAAGAATAATGAAAGCGAATGATAAATTCACAAAAGAATATGAAAATGATACTAACAATGATTATAAACATAAAAACATGCAACATATACAAATGATTACAATAAGCAATGACAATGAGAAAAATATGGTTGAAAAACAAGTAACAGATAGTTTAATACTGCTAGACAACATGGAAATGAATGATGAAATTAATTGCAACGACAATCATGCAATTGAGCCAAAACATTTGAAGAAAAGAAAACGCAACATTAAATCAAAGAAAAAGTATATAAATGAATTAAACAATGAATTATATTGCCACGTTAATAGGGCTAGAAAAATGAATTATTCCACATTATGTGAAGAAAATATAAAAGAACCAAGAAATAATGTTACTTACGACAAGATTCTGAAAGAGCTCAAAGAAAAATTTCATAATGTTATCACCATGCAAAAAGTCATAAGATCTATAAAAGCAGAAAACTCTAGAAACGAACCCAACAAAGGAATCATAGGAAAATCAAAATATTTTAGGAGAAAATTAAATAATCACAATTCTTTATCTCTAGATAATAGATCTATTTACATAAAATATTACCCACCTTAAGAGATAAGTAATGATTTAATTAATAAACCAAAAACGCATAACAAATACTCAGTTTAATTCAATGAAAAGAATAACTTCAAACAATTTCATTATTTTCGTTATTCTCCTAAAGGGAGGAGGTGTAGCATATCTGCTATACAAAACTTATTATAATACACACTATCAGCTATAGACACATTGTAACACACTTTGGAAAGCCAAACCACATCATTGTAACACATTCATTATAACACATTCAGTAAATCAGATCATACCATAGCACCGCAACCGGAAGAGTTCAGGCCGTCCATTCAAACAAATAACAGATGTGACACACTTATCAAAAACAACCGAAACGCACAACATAAGCAGGAACAGTATGTAACCCAAAGCAGGAACAGTATATGCATTAAACCCAAAACAGGAACTTAGTGACAAGAACCATCGTTCTTGCCAACAAAAGACAAACGTAACTAGCTGAGTGAAAACAATAACTTTCCAACATACAACCCGGAACCAAATGTGAGAAACCCTTAACTTCTTTTGAGTATAAATAAAACCAACTCCGATCATGGCAGGTCAGATTCGTTCGGACTGTCAGGATAGGACTATGCCCATCCAACATCTATCGACTTCTCATTAAAAGAGTTTAGTTATGTCCCCCTACCCAAGGTAAGGCCTCTAAACTCCAACGTTTCCAGTAAGGGAAACCTTCCGAAAGGTTTCTATGATCGCCTGGACGATCAAGTGTCGAAAAGTCCGCTCGAACGAAGTTTTATTCCACCTCGGCTCATGTTAGCGAAACACTGACCTACCGCGACGGTACACGAAGTACAGTTGTACGATCATCGCATTACATGGCGACCGTAACATCGTCCGAACCCATTACACTGGCAAACATAGGCACAGGTATTCCCCGATATACGCCTATCAACGATACCAATGACTGCATCAATCTTCAACACGCCATCAACCTATTTAGAATATGGTGCCGTGATAATGCAATGGTGCTATGTATCGAAAAATGTCGTGTTGTGTCTTTTTACCGTTCTCGGTCTTGCACACGATTCAACTACCAGATCGATAACATATCCGTTGAACGCACCGATACATTCCGCGACCTTGGGATCATTCTCGACACACGTTTAACATTTAACGATCACCTAGAGAATATAGTATCCAGAGGGAACCAACTACTGGGTTGGATTATTAGATCAACGCAAGGTTTCCGTAATCCCATGACCATAAAAACCATCTACTGTGCCTACGTCCGATCAGTGTTAGAATATGGCAGTATTGTTAGCGACCCCTGTACCGAACAATGGAGTAATCGAATCGAGGCCATCCAAAGAAAAGCGACTAGATATGCTGTAAGACTCTTACCATGGCGACAGGGCGATGTGTTACCGTCATACCATTCCCGGTGTCTGCTTTTAGGGATTCAGTCGTTGAAAAAGCGCCGTGAGATAGCTAAATGCCTTTTTATATCAGGACTACTTAACCACCATATTGATGCTCCCACTCTATTAGCTACGATAGAATTTAACGCGCCATCTAGGAATCTACGTACACGTCAATTCATATCCGTCCCTCGTTATAGAACTCGTTTTGGCCAGTCTGATCCTATGTCAGCTATGTGTCGAACTTTCATAAGTAACTTTGATTTATTTGATTTCAACATACCACAGAATGTTTTTAGAGATAGACTCAGGACACAACTTAAGTACCTGTTCTCCCCTATCGATTTATGTACCTTACATAGTCTATAAGCAATAATTTAAGTACATTCATGTAGGATCGTCAAGATCCCGATGTATCAATCAATAAACATATTAAACATATTAAACATACGCCATACTCGATATACGCGATTTCGCTATACGCTTTTTTCTAAATTTCAAATTTCTTGGAGAAAATTGTATCGAATTGACATATCGAATGTCAAATGCAAAATAAATTCCCTTTTTGTCCAATTTTAAAATTCATTTTAAAAGGTACAAATGTGTGATCTTCAGTTGAAATCAAATCGAATAACTAATTTAGAGGCTAAAAACCTACAATTCCAATTAATATTATAAAAATAGCTATTATTTGCTATCTATCTTCTATCTAAATACATAAAAATCTCGTGTCACGGTGTTTATTGCGAGCAACCTCCGAAACGGCTGGATTATTTTCAACGAAACTTTGCACACACCTTATAGTGGTATGAGAATAGGTTTTAAGACTCACAACATTTTCAGAAGTTGCACTAAACTTATTTTATTAGCAAATTTCTAATCCCATGCCAAGAGCAGTATTGTTGTTGTTGTATACAGCGCTTTGACACTCGATGTTAAGTGCAGTTTACACTGGTGTTAAAACCCCGCAAGCAAATTCGAGCAGTTTGTGAACTTGCACGAGGCCTTGCAATCGCGATAGCTTTTTAGCTTATCTTAATTTGGTTTTCTTTAGGTTTTCTTAATCAAACAGTTATTATACTAATTTCACATCAAATGTCAAACTCAAAATAAATTCTTTTTACGTCAAATTTTAAAGACCATTTAAAATAGCGCAAAATTTCAATTTTTTAGTTGAAATCAGATCAAATAACTAATTCAATGGCTAATACCTACCCCTTCAAGCAGAATGATACGGAAGTTTGCTATAATTTGACCGAAAACATCGAATTTCGACATACGCTAAGAGATACGCGATTGCCTCCAGTCCGCATTAATAGCATATATCATGGAGTGCCTGTATATGATATATGATATATACGGGTCCAATAAACTCCGTGGTAAACCAAAAACTCAGTAGCACCCCAAGTGCCACAAATCCACTAAACGACCACTAAACGGCTTCTAAACGACTCAAGTTCTCTACCTAAACGGAATATAGAAAGACTTCGTTTAGCAGACGGCAAACGACTCATGCATTCTAAAAATAGCGAAAAAGCTGGTGGCGCTCTCTGTTGGTGGGATACCCCAACCAGTTGAGCTTCATCGCTTGGAGGAGAGCTTTCTCATTTCCTCTGTACTGTTGTATGGTTTCGCATTGAAGTTATGCATCGCTAGAACTAGAACGGCGATACGATTGTTTAAATGCTAAACTCCAACCGAAACCACCAGTACTGAAGCAAGTGAGATTTGAGTAATGGTCGTTGGTGTTGATACCCACGTATCTGACCACACGACCATTCATATAGATTTTTGCTCAGAAAGTTAGAAGGCTATATAGGTCATGATAAGATGAAACTTGTCGAAACACATTGCAAGAAAAGGATAGCAATATAATGATGAGTTGTAATACGCCATCTATTGATCAAACCAATGAAGCTGTGGAGCTTTCATTTTTTTTCTATGGATATTAAATTTTCCAGTCGTTTAAGCTTAATCTCCCAAATAACCATGATACCGAAAACGCCACCAATTTCCTGTACTAAAAATCCAGTTGCATGAAACAAAGCTAAAGCACTGTCAGTTTGGTGGGTTAAACCATATGGCCGCAGAAGCGGCCACTTCAGTGTTGTGAAAGAAAGTTTTTATACACGGGTAATTCATTTGCTAAACATTTTCCATCCCAAAATATGTTTAATTATGCAAAGGAAGCAATGAAACGTTGTTTAAGTTTGTTTATTGTAAAACATATTTGTGTGTGTTTGTTTACATGCAAATGGACTCATCCATTTCGCTGGTCAGTGCACAGTTTTTAGATTTAAAATGTTGACGAAGTTATGCTGTGATGCAAGTGAATGAGTTAAAGCAATCGATGTGTTAAAATCCTGTTAAGCATATTTACCCTAGCCCGCTCTTGATCCACATTTTCCTCGTCAACATGTTTGGAAAAGGTGGGCCAAGCGCGTGCTAGGTCAATACATATGATCGGAACTGACAGCTCCGATTGTTCTAAAATTTGGTGGGTTAACGACTGAATCGACCACCACTAATCCACGTGGGTTTGAAGTGGCTTTACAGTGGGTTAAGACCGATTTGGTTATATGGGCTGTGGCGCTTGGGACCCAAGCGGATGATTGCAGATCTTAATTACCTACTGTTATTACGACCGATAAGAAGAATCGAAGCTTTGGGATAAAATCATAGTAATCATTGTCCATATAACCAAATCGGTCTTAACCCACTGTAAAGCCACTTCAAACCCACGTGGATTAGTGGTGGTCGATTCAGTCGTTAACCCACCAAATTTTAGAACAATCGGAGCTGTCAGTTCCGATCATATGTATTGACCTAGCACGCGCTTGGCCCACCTTTTCCAAACATGTTGACGAGGAAAATGTGGATCAAGAGCGGGCTAGGGTAAATATGCTTAACAGGATTTTAACACATCGATTGCTTTAACTTATTCACTTACATCACAGCATAACTTCGTCAACATTTTAAACATGCACACAACATCTAAAAACTGTGCACTGACCAGCGAAATGGATGAGTCCATTTGCATGTAAACAAACACACACAAATATGTTTTACAATAAACAAACTTAAACAACGTTTCATTGCTTCCTTTGCATAATTAAACATATTTTGGGATGGAAAATGTTTAGCAAATGAATTACCCGTGTATAAAAACTTACTTTCACAACACTGAAGTGGCCACTTCTGCGGCCATATGGTTTAACCCACCAAACTGACAGTGCTTTAGCTTTGTTTCATGCAACTGGATTTTTAGTACAGGAAATTGGTGGCGTTTTCGGTATCATGGTGATTTGGGTGTAATCGTTGTTTTATACTCCTTGGATTGCAAATGCTTCTATTTTTAATTAAAACGAGACATTAATTTTATCCCGTGTGAAATCGGGTAAATCAGCTAGTACTATAATATAATTATAAATAGCTATAATGAAAACCTCGAAATTCAACTTACGCTAATATTCGAGATACGCTATTGCCTCCGTTCAGCATTAATAGCGTATATCGGGGAATACATGTAAGGGCGGTCCCCGAGATACACGGTACCTGTTATACGCGGATTCGGAGATACGCGGTTTTCCAAATTTGACAGTTCTTTGAGCAAATTGTACTGATTTGACACATCCATTGTGAAATACAAAAAATGTACAGGCGGTCCCCGAGATACACGGTACCTCTTATACGCGGATTCGGAGATACGCGGTTTTCTAAATTTGACAGTTTTTTGAGCAAATTGTACTGATTTGACACATCAATTGTAAATTGCCAAATAATTTCCGTTTCGATCCAATGTTAAAAACTTTTTCAAAAGGTTTAAAACTGTTATATTCAGTCAGAATCATATCAAATAATTCATAAAGTGACTAAACCCGCCCCCTACTTGCAACATTACACGAAAATTTGTGATATTTTAGCTGGAAATCACGAGATTCGACTTTCGCGGAAATTCGAGATACGCGGTATTTTGCGGCCGTTTTCGGTCCCCATTAACCGTGTATTTCGGGGACCGCCTGTATTGATTGAATGTAAAATACCATTTCAAAAGGTTTAAACTGTTCAATTCAGTAGACACATATCAAATACAGTAGGTGACCGCTAACTGGATGTGTTTTAACTGGAGTGCTTTTTAACTGGAGGTTCGCTAACTGGAGTGATTCTCAGTTAACGAACACTTAAACGTCAAAACATGAAACATCCGGAATCTCATGAAGAGAAATTTGTCGCAAATGTGCATTTTTCAAACAAATTTAGGGTCTCTTGCCTACGTTTGCTATTAGTTTATGTTATTACACGAATTACTATACTTTATATCAATATAAATGAAAAAAAAAGTTTGGTATGTTTATTCCAGTCAACACCGATCAAAACAATCGATCAAAACTTCGAATCGCATGCCACTACGATTGAATGCGTGCAACCATAGTTGATTCGCGTTCCACTTTGGTCGAATCATATGCCACTACGATCGAATCGTGTGCCGCTACCATTGGATTTCTGAAAGCAAGAGCATAGTAAACGGTTTGTTTACGTTTGAAAGCTGTTTCTTTCTTCGCCGACTGCATTTCATTTTTAAAACAGAACACAGAGTTGTTGTTGTTAGTATGGTTTAGAGAGGCTTTGGCTCCTGCGGAGTTCTTTCGCCTCAGAACACAGAGTTTTATAAATTACTTAAAATTTTGTAAATAAAGCGATTGACTCACAGTCAAAAATTGATGCCTTCGAGGCAAAAATTGATGCGCACTGTCAAAAATGTATACCTTCGAGGCAAAAATCGTGACAAATGGTTCTCCAGCCACGGGGCCCCAACGACCATCTTTCCGGGGGCCTTTGTCGCTAATACTCTGTCCACTTGTAGACATACGGCATATTACAAACTAGAGATCTTCGACGACCGCCTAGTCCGCCTACCGTTAGATTCGCCGCTGGTTCATGACGGTGTTTTTTTATGGTGGAGGTGCATCCTTCCCCCTGCCTGCTGCGTATGCACCGGGCAGGAGACAGTGTGGCAGAATGCAAGTTGCACACTGGATAGGAGCGGGCCCGCGGCACCGCCATCATTCCGCACATCTGCATGCCCGTCGTGGGTTCTAATCGCGTATGAACCATCCGCCGTAGCAAGGGGTTAGTCACCGGCTTCGGCTACGTGGTACTCAAGTCCTGAAAAGGCCGGCATGATCGCGTTGGCTATTACGCCAATAATAATAAAAAGAACTTAGCATAGCAGTCCACACCCGGGTAAGAGTTTGTCTTGACTTTGTTGCTGCCGGGCTACCGCTGTGACGCGACAAATGCACGGAATGCACTCGACCAAAACATGAACCTACCGATCCGAACCCATTCCAAGGCAGTGCCGGTCGCACGGCGTCATGATACCGACTCAAAACCAACAAGCCACCAGATTCTGGACGGACAGGTGCAGTATCATTCGCGCACCGTAATAAACAAATCCAGAATTCTCTTTTGTATGAATTCAATTCAAGTTTTGTTTCCACTTGCGTCCGCTAGCGGAATTGGAAAGAAATGTGTAACATATCACATGCACGTTTGCTTCGATCGTTTGTCTTTTTAATACCTCCAACAGCAGAACCGGTCGCAAAGATGGTGGTGCCAATTAAATGGTTGTATTGTCTCCTAGGTAGCGGTAATCGACCGGGCGGCGTACAGTGCGTTTTCTGAGAATGCATGGAGTGTGTAGACGCAGCCGGTGACAATGCACGCATCAGAATCAAACAGTTTTGGGGTTCCCGCACGCACACACACACACGCGCACGCACGCATGCACGCGCGTACGCGAGAACGCACCCCCGAACGCGCGTACACGCACGATCGATTTCCCCTACCTTATCGGTAGAATTGCTGGCTTAACTTGTAGCGCACCCTCATCCAAAGCACCGGAAGGGGAGGGGGATCGCGGCATGATAGAATGGACGATCACTTTACCCGCGCTGTGTGTGTGTCCGTGTGTGTGTGTCGTGGCCAGAAAACTCGAGACAAATTCCGGCACATTGAAAAAAAATATTTTTTATTGCCACTATACACCGTGCTACATGATGTTTAGAAGGTCGTTGAAGCATCAAACATGTTCAAAAATTATAAAAGTTAAACTGCCCAAAGAAATCCATCGAAAACTTGGTCCACTAGAAGACCTCAAATTTTGGAAAGGTACCCAATTCCATAGTTTTTTTAACTATCTTAGCATTTATATTTTGAAAGATAATTTGCCTGATAAAGAATATGAGCACTTCAAACTCTTGTTTTGTGCCATAGTTTTGCTATCTTCCGAAGTTTATCGTTCTAATTGGAAAATCGCTGGTGAAATGCTTAAGGTTTATGTTGAAGATTTCGGTAAACTGTACGGAGAGAAATTTTTAACCAGTAATGTGCACAACTTAATTCACATCTCAAAAGAAGTACAAAAGTTCGGTCCTTTACCTTCAATTTTGACCTATGATTTTGAAAATGCTCTGGGAGGTTTAAAAAAACATCTTCGCAAAGCAGATCAGCATCTTCAACAAATAGTAAATAGACTATCGGAATTGGAAGCATTTAGTCATGATTTACGTTCTATGAATCATAAAGAATTTTGCATATCAACCAAAACCAAACCAAATGGGGATACCATCTTGCAAATGAGAAATATTATACTTTATACTTTTTTATACTAACGAACTAGTTTGTCATCCTGGCGATATTAAATGCAAATTAGTTGCGTATAGTGTAGATAATAGTTCTGATTATTTGTTTATTCCATTGTTGCACACGTTAACCTAAGTTTAATTTCATGTATTGGAATAGAAAATGTTAGAGCTAGATTTATATAGTAAGTAAGGCAAATAAATGAAAGGTTTTATGTTTCTTAAATGTAGACAAGATTTATATTAATTTTCCTTTACGGCTAGTTGATTTGCGTGGACCTTTGGCCTTAGATCGTTCTAATGCGTGTTTCAATCTATTCATGAAGAAACCTCGCACCGTTTCATCTGTGACTGGCACAAGGTTAGTACTTCCTACGCATTTAAAAAGATTTACTACATTTTTAAATGAATGCATTGCTATTTTAGTTCCTGATTTAGAAATACCTGTCCATGTGCACTTTGTTAAGAAACTCCTATCGAAAAGGGCATCAAGGGTTGCTAACATTCTGTTGTTTATATCTTTATCAATAATTTTTTGTTTCAATAAGCTTACTACTTGGGTATAATATTCTTCCTCATCTAAATCTTTTTCAAATTTTTCCAGATCTTCGGCATTGTCTACGAATGGATGGTCAAAACCAGTGAGATTAGTAGTACTTACTACGGTATGATTAAGTAAAGTATTTAATTGTACTTCGATTATGCCGATACGACTCACTATTTTCTTTTGTTCTTTTAAAATCTGCTTTTGCTCATTACGAAGCTCTATCATCATATTAGTTTGGGCTTCTAGTATTTCTTTTATCGTCTTGTCACGTGAAACTTCTTCTGGGACTACCTCAACTGAACCAACATATTCATCCACTTCTGACAAACTTGGTGTAAGAGGCGACGTAGGTGGTGAGGAGATGTCGATTTCATTCTCGACGCGGATTGGAGTTAAAGAGTTTTCCACAATTCTTGTTGAAAACATATCAGCGTATGAAGTTGTTTCTCTGCAACTAGCTAATATCGGTTCCTTTCCGGAATCTGTAGATGATTCACCGGACATGATCATTATAGTGCAATCAGCAGCTTCGTATGATAATCCTTGCCGCTTAATCTGACACTCCTGTTTCGTCCATCCTTCTTCCGGAACACTATTATCATTCGTAATTAGATGTTGTATGTTTCCTTTACGTTTGGCCAAAACAGATATGTTTTTTTATGGCTAGTGCCTTGAACCCAGGAATCAGGAACAATGCTTAATTCAGCGTACCCTTTAGGCCCACGGGTTTGCACTATTGAGAATGGCATAGTTAGATATTGCTGTAAACAAATAGAAAGAAATCAGTACTGTACTCATGTACTACTCACTTTCTTCTCACGGATACGGAAAACACGTACAAACTCTTTGAACTAAAAGATTTTTTATTATTTTCTGCTTTTTAATTACAGTGCTTCGCCAGTAAGTTGTGGCAATAGCCCAATGCAATAGCCAGCATTCGGAACACAATACTCGATTGAAACAAAAAACTAGAACCTTCCAGTTTGCAGTCTGACGAATTTATGAGGAATTTTCAAACCCAACACAATACTCATTTATATTGTATTTTCCAAAGTGGGTTTATTATACAGGTGGGCTTATCCCGAACAAATTGACAGCCGTACTGTAGAAAAATGAAAACGAAATGACAGGAGGGGATTCGATCATTTGTTGATGTATGCGTGTGAATTCCAATGGCTATTTTGGTTGATGTGTCGTAGTGTGGGTGAAAAACTACGTATCACAATCGAATCCCCTCCTGTCATTCGTTCGTCCAATATGGCCTTCCCGCCAAACCTATAAGCCCACCTAGTCCCTATACCCACTTTGGTATTTTCATTCGGCGGATATGTTTTTGGCGCGTGTACGGAAAGAGATAAAAAACATTGAGCTGTCAAGCAAAACTAAACGAATAAAATCAACAACGAATTTTTTTAACGAATCATCAAAACTTTCAATTTTTTTCGAATTATTTCATTTAAACAAAATGAACCATGAAATGAGTCTGAAATGTTTCACCATAAATTAAATATTCTATATTATGGTAGTTTTCTCTATAATTATGGCTTAATAATTTTCACAAACCAAGTCTTATTATTACTGCTAGAAGTATATCTTTAAGTCACTATATAAGACGTCGTAAATCGGTTCTGATATGAGTCTGTTATCATGATTTGGCTATTTGGGGATGCTAACGTTGTGTTGAGTTTCCTTAGAAGTCTAACACGACGCGTTAGTCCCATATCCTCGAACGCGGCTTCCAGCTTCTTCCACACGTCCCGCGCAGTTTCCGCATCTTTAACGGCCAAGCTACACGTACCGGACGACATCGGACGATGCCATAAAACGTAGGACCGCAGACAAGAGATTCGCGTCGGGCCGGGCCGTGTCGGATCACAGCGGGCCGATTTTGTATGGGATTTGACAGTTGGCATTAACGGATTTATGGCATCGTCCGATGTCGTCCGGTACGTGTAGCTTGGCCGTAACATGGACGTAATTGATCGGGTCCAACAGCAAAATAATTTTTGCTCTCGCTTTCCGGCACTGCTGCTTGTCCACTTTCGTCTCATCTTCCGGTTTTACCGCCTGCCACAGGTCTTCCAGCTCAAGGAAAGTTTCTACAGCAAACTTCCACGTTGGCCAATTTTCGCGACCAACAAGCCTTTCAATCGACGGTAAATTATTTGCAGAACTAGTAGCCATTTTGTTTTACTGCGTTGGGTCTGGGCCCATAACCTATCGGAAACACACGTCTGGATGGTTCGAGTTCAGATAATAGAGTGAGAGCAAGGACCGTAAAGATATCAGGTCAAGTTATAAGCCCGTTTTGACAGCTAGGTGGAAGAAGAATCGACGAAGAAAACTGACAGTTAGTTTTCCGCGTTTGGCGAACGCTTCAAGTTCTCGAAGGAAAATTTCCATTTTAAATCGGGTGTTCTAATAAACTAAAATATTCACTCAAATTGATCTCCACCAAATATTGACCATGCAAAACGTAAACAATCCATCAATACATATACAAGCGGAAAACCATCTGTCAAAATCGGAGCCCAGGGGGGGATCGCCAAAAGCGCTATAACTACACCTCATTATACATTCCACCTTGAGTGAGAGTTTATTAACAAGTGTACACAATAGTTGATGCTTTCGGGTTGGACAATATCCAACATCTGTCAAATGACAGTTCGACCCAACTAACCTACAATGACAGTTCGCTTCAACCATCACATGCGTTTCTCCGCTATTCTGATACTCCTAGATAGATCGCTTATTTTTTCTTAGGCCGCAAATACACGACGCGCGTTTCCGCGCCCGCGGAAACGCGTATAAAAATCCAGCCATATAAATGAAATGTCATTCGAACGCGCTACCGCGGAAACGCAGAGATGCTCATGCTGGATATCTCTGCGGAACTGTTATACGCGTTTGAAGGCGCCCGCGGAAACGCGCGTCGTGTATTTGCGGCCTTATACGCGTTTGAACGCGCCCGCGGAAACGCGCGTCGTGTATTTGCGGCCTTACTCAGAGTTTTGGTTGTTGTACACTGAGGACGAAACTGCAAGCTTCTTGTTTGTCCGGCTTCTACCGAAGTTCTGACAACTTCAACGCTTCAACACATTGTTGTTCACTCACACACCCATGTTTTCAAGCGTTTATATAAGATAAGGGCAATGGGTTAAATCGAGCTGTTCACGAGGAGTTTAAGCTAAAAATGTAGAACAGTTGTCACTTGGGTTGGGATCCAGCATGAGCATCTCTGCGTTTCCGTGGTAGTGCGTTCGAATGACATTTCATTTCTATGGCTTGATTGTTGTTATACAGTCTATTCCTTAGTTATGCGGTTCTCTATATAGCCTTCTAACTTGCCGAGCAAAAATCTATGTGAATGGTCGTGTGATCAGATACGTGGATATCAACATCAACGACCATTACTCAAATATCTCTTGCTTCAGTGTTGGTGGTTTCCATTGGAGTTTAGTATTTAAACAATCGTATCGCCGTTCTAGTTCTAGCGATGCATAACTTCAATGCGAAACCATACAAGTACAGTACAGAGGAAATGAGAAAGCTCTCCTCCAAGCAAGGAAGCTCTACTGGTTGGGTATCCTACAAACAGATGGCGCCAACAGCTTTTTGGTATTTTTAGAATGCACAAGTCGTTAGCGGTCTGCTAAACGAAGTCTTTCTGTATTCCGTTTAGGTTGAGAGCATGAGTCGTTTAGAACCCTTTTAGTGGTCGTTTAGTGGATTTGTGGCACTTGGGCGGGAACGCAAAAACCGCATAACTCGGGAGCAGACTGTACACGTTTCCACGGGCGTGGACATAATACGGACGTCTCACGAAGCGTTAACTTAGGCGTAAACTGGATTGCAGCGATACAACCCTATAATCTTTTGACAGGAACTTTACGCTCTCCTATATAAATCTAGCGTAAACCTTTTCAGTTTACACCTCATGTCACGTCTGTATAAGATTAGATGACAAACTGCCTGTAAGGCTGGAAATAGACGAACTGAGATCGTCGCGCTACAGCGGAAATTGCTTGTGACTTGATCTGTCAATTTTGTTATAAAATCTGACAGATAGGCGAGATAATCGCGGTTCATGTATTGAACCATCCGAGGCCTGGTGACGATTGAATGTGCCAAGAAGAAATATTTTTGATCAATTTGCGAATCAAATTATTTATTTCACATAGTTTATGCAAAATAAAATACAAAACTCGTTTCTCGACACGACTTTTCACACCAATTCGCCAGAAAAAGTAAAAATAATCGGTTTGTGCTATCGCGAAAATCTCAGCATTACCGAAGTAGGGTATCTCTGCAAAACAGCAGGCGCGATTGGAGGCGTGGAAGATTTGACAGCTCAACTGTTCTACAACTGTTATAAACAAGGCGCGAATTTCCCGGTACCGCGACGATCTTGGTTCGTCTATTTCCAGCCCAACGAACTTTTAACTACTAGTCAAATCGTTCTACAATACGGGACCTCGTTCCTAAACAGTCCTTGGCCATAACGATGATTTAAAAAATGTGAAAAATTTCATGAAATATTTGCGAAATATTTGTTAGGCCGCAAATACACGACGCGCGTTTTCGCGGGCGCGTTCAAACGCGTATAACAGTTCCGCAGAGATATCCAGCTGAGCATCTCTGCGTTTCCGCGGTAGCGCGTTCGAATGACATTTCATTTCTATGGCTGGATTGTTATACGCGTTTCCGGGGGTGCTAAAACGCGCGTCGTGTATTTGCGGCCTTAGCTTCAAACCCTTATAGCGCCTGGCCACGGAGGCGACAAAAAATATCAACTGTGTCAAAATTGCTTGTCAATTGCAAAAAAGAGCTTTTCTCGTGACCACACCAAAAATATACCCAAGAACGACAAAAAGCTCCAACATCTGAGTATCATCGATATTATGTTTAAGAAGTACTGTGTAGGATTGTGCCCTACACTAGATTACCTTAAACTCGCGATTCGAGTTTCAAAGGGAGCAAAAATCAGCACGATACCAAATACACCTGAGAGCGCTGACAAGTGTGAAGTAAGAGCTACCCGCCAAGGACTCTGTACAAGATTTACCAGCTGGGTGATTTGAAGATATAGAACAATAAATTCTGACTCCACAATCTGTGCTGTTAACTGAATTCTGCATGTATTTCTTCGGGTACTTATTACACAGTGCTGTGTTCCGTTAGCGATGTTTACTTTTTGGGGTTTGTACGCTGGCTTAATTTCCCCTCTTTCCGTGAACATACAAATGTTTCCTTATGATTAGCCAATACACCACCCTTTGACCCCATAGTTTGCATAATTAACTATGTAGAAGGCGCTACTGTGAAGTGTGGAATAGTTGTGTTATTGCCTCGCGCGCTGCTCTTGGTTTTACGGCTTACTTCGCGTATACAACAAATTGCCTACATTTGGCGCATTTAAATCCTAAACAAGTACTAAATAGGTACATAAATCAATTAGAAACATTAATTTTAGCACTATTACCGTAGCAATGGGTCACAACTGCGCCAAATAGTTGTTTGTTTACGCTTTTTGCGAACGTCAAATTTTGTCACTTTTTGTCAACTTTTGTCAACTTTACAGGGTTTCACACTTTATCTCAAGACCGCGGAACCCCTTCCCGAATCTGTCTTAGCCAAAGCCAAGACTGCGGTATGATGCTTGAAAACGTTGATGATCAGATGGAATCGGAATCAAGCTAATCGAAATCGATCTAAATTTCAGCTTATCTAAAGCTAAACTTATCTAGACCTACACACTTAAAATTTTTTGCCGAATCTCGGTTAATTTATACCGAGATCTGCACAACTGAGATCTCGGCAAAGATCTTGGTTAAATTTCTGTTGCCGAAATCTCGGTTAAAAATGCAATTGACATTTTGTTTTGACGTTTACGTTTAACCGAGATTTTCAGTTAGAGCACGCCGAGATTTCAGCTAATTATAAAAACAATCTTTTTTTTATTTTAGTTGTTTTATTTGGATAAAAAGTTAGTTTGAGTTATAATAACAAACACAATTATTTATTGAGCCATAGCCATAGCAGCCTGAGCCCATGCTGATTGCCGGTGTACATTTTTTTCAGCATGATTTTCCACCATCGTATCTGTAGTTGGACGCAAGGTGTTATAAATGACAAGGTGAAGTTTTTCAGAGCAAAATGACATTTCTCGACTTGACATTTCTCCTCCGGGGGCTCTGGTATAAAAATCGGGGAGGGCTGGTGCGGGGTAATGAAATTTGTATGCAGAGAGTGACAGATGTCCCCCACAATGTCGCCCAGCAAAAGCGATAAAAATCAACCTTCTAAATACATTATCCTTGGTTGGACGGCAGGAAGTCACCCCCCCCCCCATTATGAGAGTTGTGGTGGGATGGGAAGCGCAGGGACGGGCGCCGGTACAACACCAGATGGTGTTCAGCGTTTGGATGTAGTAAAGGTGCAGGAAGATGGGCCGGGCATGGAGCGGGCACCGGTACAGACACGGTTCTGTGAAGCGGGCAGAGTGAAACAAGCCTGAGTGAACCCTGATTAGAATTCACGTGGTCGAGTATTTGGATATTTACCTCGTGAAGGTAACTGGAAATGAAACCTGGAAGTCCGAACGGGCCGGCAAAGTTTGGTCCAATCGGACTAGCATCCGGTAATCCTTGGATAAGGACTGCTTCGAGCAACGATCTTATGTACACTGGCTACGTGCGTTGACAGAGCTTCCTAGCCCACCCGTGTCCGATCGTACGCTACTGATGATCGGTTTCTTCATGCTGGGTGTCATATTTTCATTTATTTTTCACACTATTAATTTTATAACACAAAATCACTCCGAAAGGTTTCTGCATCGACAAAATGATGAATGACAGAAAGAAAACCGAGCCTCGGCTAACTCAAATAGCATAGCCGAAATTTCGGTTATTTTGACGGATGACCTCGGTGACAGCAGTTTCAACGTACGTAATCGGTATGTTGTGTTGCCGAGTTTCGGTTAAAATATTTGTTTAACTGATATTTCAGTTTTAAATGGTACTGATTATCGGCAATGGGAAATTTTCAACTGACATATCAGCAAGAATCGAAAGAGCCGACGAATGTCGGCAGTTTTTTTAACCGAGATCGTGAAATATTTTTAAGTGTGTACACTAGGCATGAGCAAAACGATTCTTTTCACCGAACGCGAACGAACTAGTTCGCTCACCAAAAAGAACCGAACGCGAACGACGATTCTTTCGTTCTTTGTTTCATGAGGTTTTTATTCACAAAGAACGCTCGTTATCTTTTTCATTTACCCACCATAGACGCATACTGTAGCCAAAGAAGTACTCATTCTGCGGTTGAAATCAATCATTTAAAAACATTAAACACTCGGCTGTCTGGTCAACACAATCCATCGCAAAACCGACCAAAAACTTGCATGTAAAAAACAAATACGAGCAAAAATGTCTCCTGCATATATTGTACCCCATGCCTTATACACACTCAAGGATTCTTTTAAAAAAAACTACTTAAATATGGATCAACATGATGAAAACAATCAATTCAGTTCAGTTTATTCGCGAACAATGACTAATCCGTTTGAACGGGCTCGATCTATTGAATTGTATAGGTATAATTTCCATACCAACAGAACACAGATCGAACACAAATGAGCCAGTTCGAACGCGTTCGATGAATTCAGTTGTGTAGGTGCGATTTATACACCAACAGAACACAACAGATTTTTTAAGCAATACGGCAAAGCCGTCCGTACTGAGAACACAGATCGAACACCAGATCGAACGCGTTCGATGAATTCAGTTGTTTAGGTACGATTTACATACCAACAGAACACAGATTGAACACTAACGGATCAGATCGAACGCGTTCGATGAATTCAGTTGTATAGGTACGATTTACACACCAACAGAACACAGATCGAACATCAGTTCGAACGCGTTCGATGAATTCAGTTGTTTAGGTACGATTTATACACCAACAGAACACAACAGATTTTTCAAGCAATACGGCAAAGCCGTCCCTACTGAATAAAAAAAGAACACGGATCGAACACCAGATCGAACGCGTTCGATGAATTCAGTTGTTTAGGTACGATTTACATACCAACAGAACACAGATCAAACACTAACGGATCAAATCGAACGCGTTCGATGAATTCAGTTGTACGATAGGTACGATTTACACACCAACAGAACACAGATCGAACACCAGTTCGAACGCGTTCGATGAATTCAGTCGTATAGATACGATTTCCACACCAACAGCACACGTATCGAACACTGCTGGACAAATTCGACGGCGTTCGAGGAATTGAGTTGTATGGGTACGATTTCAACACCAACAGGGTACATTTTGATCTCTGACGACCCGTTCGCACGGTGCGAGAAAGAGCGAGAAAGCAATATGATTTTGCACGTTTTATTACCACATTTATGTGTGTCGTCGAACACTGAACGGAACGTTCGAACGCGTTCGGTGTAGTCAGTTTCTTCCAAAAGTCCTGGTCGTTCTTTTTGTTAAGAACCTCGTTCGTTCGTGCACTTTACCGAACTGTTCGAACGGTGCGATTCTCGTTCATTTTACACATGCCTAGTGTACACTATAAAAATAAAATACAACAGGCCGATGCATGAGCTTCAATTGGAGAATTAATGGGAAGTGGCAATCTCTGCAAAACTCGTTTCGACACTTCAAGGGTGTTTACAAAAGTAGCAAACAAACGGGATCTGGTAAGTTAATAATGTGTGATAAAAAAAAGCTTACGTTACTATAGGCTAAACAAAACAATTGAGCACCTTAAAAACTATTCCTGGCAGTACTGTGTATTGGCAGTACTGATCGAAACCGATCCAATGGACGGTTCCATTGCATTTTCTTTGGTGTATAACTGGTTGACTGCTCTATCGATTTAAGTGTATCACAAACCGTTATGGTAATTATATTCTATCCTACCAAAAAGCTAACAGTGTGGAAAAGTGGGACAAATAGCTTAATTGTATTAAGCGAAAAACTCGTGGCTGCCCCCGTACCGTTGCTTGGCAAACGGATTCCCACCGGAGACACGGATCGAAAAAAATCAGCATTGTGCTTCTGGCCGTTGTTGACGCCAACGGTATTTTTTTTTGCCGATGTTGGTGCAAAGGGAAGAATTTCGGATAGTGGGGTGTTAAAGCATTCTATTTTTTCTAGTATGAGTTCTTAGAAAAAAGAATGCTACATATACCTGAACTGCGACCAATACGAGAAGGAGAACATGTAAGAGTGCATTTTATGTTACTCGGGGATAGTGTGTTTGCTTTCACAGATTATTGTATAAGACCTTTTGGAAGCGACCCAGAACGACCCAGTCATACTCAGCGGAAATTTAACGAACAGCATTCCAGAGCTCGTCACGTTGTAAAAAGAGCATTTGGGATTCTGAGCGCAAGATTTAGGGTATTAAGAAAGGCTATGGAGTTGGAACCTGGCATAGCCAGTAAAGTAATGCTAGCGGTAGTTTACCTGTATAACTTCATCCGAAGAGAAGCATCAAGTGGGACTAGTGATAATTTAGTATTTGCTCGACCGGATGCAGACAATCAGCTGACAAATTTAAGAAGTATAAGAGTAAGACATAGTGACCGACTAAATGATACAAGAATGTGTCTAGCAAATAGCTTTTCATCTGTATCATAATATTAAACATAATGATTTTATGGATTATTTACGTAATGAATTCATTCTATGAATATGTAAAGTAAACCAGCTGGACTGTCACTACTTGAATAATAAAATAAATATATAAATTCACAACATACAGCAAGCGTATGTACACCAATAAGATAAACGATTCCTCGCCTTAAGAACATACCCGACGTGGTTTCGGTCTAGTGATGTGCTGTATGGAGCGCACCCACGACTCCGATCCGACTCCGACTATTTTTAGTTCGATTCCGACTCCGGCAAAATGGAACCACTAGATCCGCCCGGAGTCGGAGTCGTTCGGAGTCGTCCGGAGTCGTCCGGACATTATTATTTAAACTTTATTGCAAATGATTTGTTTGGTGCAATCTGTAAAAACCGGCTCCGGAGCCGTGAGTGCGGAGTCGTTGGTGCGGAGCCGGTTCCGGGGTAGCTGGAGCGGAGTCAGTTTCGGAGCCGTGGGTGCGGAGCCGGCTCCGTTGGGTTGAAGTGGAGGAGGTTCCGAAGTTTTCTGGAGCCGTTCGGAGCCGGTTTTGAATAAAACATGATGAGCAAATTTTATAGATCGTCAACATATATTTTTATACAACAAGCAAAACAATTGAAAAATGTATATAAGTTTTGAAAGAAATGTAAGTAAAACTTAGAAAAAGCCTAATCATCCACTCAAAACATACGGCAAGGCCGGTTGGGGTGTTGGAGTTACAGTACATTTTTGATTGAAAAAAATATTGATAGGATTTTTAAAATTCTTATTTTACTACGATATGTTATAAAACATTATTGTGACCCTATAAGACATTTTTTATTCAAATCTAACAAATAATTCAAAAGATATACGCTTTTAACCACGAAAAACATCATTTTTCCATACAAAATGTATGGCCTACCCGGGTAGGCGGTCGTACATGTGAAGAACTTTGCATCGAAAACCAGAAAAAATTAGCTACTTTTTGTAGCACGAGACGTTTTCGCACTATGTCTATTTGAACGGTGACATTCGTTGGAACCTTAAGGCCTTATTAGGCGCAAGGTGGATTAAAAATATCAGGTGGTGGATTAGGGCTTTTGGGGGATCGCCATAGTTGAGGGACTTTACGTCATTTTAGAACCGTTAACCATTGGTTTCCGAACACAAAGCTTAGCAAATAGAACAGATTTCTTTATTATTATGTGCATTTTTGTGTGTCTATTGATTTTATCGAAAAAATGAGATATATTAACAAACGATTTGATGATTTGTTTATGCACGAAATATAAAATCATGTGAGTATGAGTTCTAATCTCACGTAAATTGTCCATGCGGCTCGTAGATAAAAAGGAATCAATGTAAAAACCGTAATAAATAATTATTTCTTAATTTTTATCATCAAAAATGTTGAAGATACAATGAATTATAGAATAAATTCACGGAATAACACAAAATAACACACTTTAATCCATTTTTTAATGTAAAATAAGAACTCGCAAAGTCCAGCATATATTTTTAAAGAATATTTAATCGAAAAAATGCGGTAGATAAATTATATGAACAAATTTAATAAATGTAAACAAAGTTTGAATCCTGAGGACCTTACGTCAATTGACGAATTGTCAAAATGCACTAGAGTCCACCACCTGATAATTTTAAATCCACCTTGATTAGGCGGAGGAAAATACTCAAGGTGTGTTTATTAAGGAGGTGAATTGTTAGCGCGTTTTCCGGGCGCCATCATTGAGTATTGTTATGTCAAATCGCATACAATTTTCTATACCCCCCTCCAGCCCTCCCCGATTTTAATACCGGAGCATCCAGTATTGTTATGTCAAGTCGTGAAATGTCAATTTGCTCTGAAGCAAGGTGTGTTTATTAAGGAGGTGAATTGTTAGCGCGTTTTCCGGGCGCCATCATTGAGTATTGTTATGTCAAATCGCATACAATTTTCTATACCCCCCTCCAGCCCTCCCCGATTTTAATACCGGAGCATCCAGTATTGTTATGTCAAGTCGTGAAATGTCAATTTGCTCTGAAGCACTTCACCTCCTAATATCCATACACCTTGCTCTGAAGCACTTCACCTCCTAATATCCATACACCTTGGAAAATACTGTCGTTCCCAAGGTGTTATAAATGACAAGGTGAAGTTGTTCAGAGCAAAATGACATTTCTCGACTTGACATTTCTCTTCCGGGGGCTCTGGTATAAACATCGGGGAGGGGTGGTGCGGGGTAACGAAATTTGTATGCAGAGAGTGACAGATATCCCCCACAATGTCGCCCAGCAAAATCGATAAAAATCAACCTTCTAAATACATAATCCTTGGTTTAGATGCAAAAAATTAACGATTTTCATAGGTAAACAATGCTTTCTACATTTTAATGCTGTAAGCAAGTAATGCCGACCATATATTCTCTTCTATTTCATTTATGCATTAAGTTTTTTTCATTTTATTATAAAAATAACGGTCAAATTGAAATATGGAATCGCTTGATTTTGACTCGAAAATAAGCACAATACGAAAATTTCAGGTCAATAAAAGCAATGAATCGTCTTCTATTTCATTTATGCATTAAGTTTTTTTCATTTTATTATAAAAATAACGGTCAAATTGAAATATGGAATCGCTTGATTTTGACTCGAAAATAAGCACAATACGAAAATTTCAGGTCAATAAAAGCAATGAAATTGAAATATGGAATCGCTTGATTTTGACTCGAAAATAAGCACAATACGAAAATTTCAGGTCAATAAAAGCAATGGCAAAGTTATTGAAGTTTAAAGTTGAAAAAAATACCCGGGTATCAGGTTGCCAACTTAAAGGTTAATATTTAATTTATTGATTTTCTTGGCTTTATCCAAAAGAATCTTTCGTAGTTTCCCGTTTTTGTTGTTTTTGTTCAACATCATCGGAAATTCAATTCGCTCTATCGACGTTGACAGAAAAAAAATCTACTTGGGAGCAAATCGGAAAAGACCATGCCGAATTTAGATTTTTCGACTGGCATCCATCTATCAAACTTTGTTTGAAGGATAGATTCCAAAATCGAATGACAGAATTTTCCTCCGTTTAATAAGGCCTTTAAGGTGGGGATACATTATCCATACTCGCTAATTTGTAATTTAACCCTGTCACTGGCAACCAAAAACACATCATAAAGAAAAAACGAATCCTGTCAACTTTGAAAAGCTATAACTAAAAAAAGGTAGCGAGTTGAATCAATCGATGCACAGTTTTAGAAATACATTAGTTTATTTAATTTTCATCAGAATATTGCATCAATATTCGATTACGCATTCAAAAGTTATAAGCTTCCAAAGACGCTGGCTACACGGGTAGCCCGGTTGCCTGGAATAGGGGTTGTTGCGAAGCATCCAATTCTTTCTACCCAAAGATCAATGAACTTATTTTAGCCGAAATTAGAAACGTGTATAATTTATTTCTAGTTCACAAAGTGGCGCTAAAAAATCACGTGCGTATACTCGGGTGCGCGAAGGAATCTGCTCGTCATCCTGTTGCGCCGGTCATTCCCCCTAAGGGCTTCGGTTCGTGCCGTCGCTGGTCGATTTTCGATAAACCGATTGATTTCGAAGCGACCGGCAGCGCCCTCTATCGCGTGATCCGTGCAAGGAGGCTTTTGCACCCGAATTGACGGTTGACGGCGTCAACGGGGGTATTGGAAAATTTAATTCTTATAAACAGTTTAATTATACTCCAAAAAATCTACGAAAAATTCCAGAGAACGATGGCTGTGGATTACACAAATATATAGAATTTCAAGTCAATCGGATTCCTAGAATCAGAGAAATGAGCAATCCAAATCGATTTGGCTACCCGGGTAGCCGGTTGCCTGGAATAGGGTTAAGCAAGTGTAAGCATCAATAACAGATAACTTTACAGGGTGTTCCAAGTCACTTTCGAATGTAAAAATTGTTATTCACCACGTGCAACATGTTAATCCACATCAAACTGATATTGGAGCCCTTTCCGTTTTAAGTTCGTAGGCTGAAATTTCAGCCTGTCAGCTGTTTGCATTGTATAGCAGTTTTCGAGCAGTTATCTAAGTGAGTAGGGTAACTGTACCAGTTTTCGGCAGTGTACCTATTTTCGGCAGGGTAGCTAAAAACGTGAAGTTCTGCACAAATGCGGTAAAAAATTTCACAAAATACAATTTTTTAGTGAAAGTGTACTTATTTGATATTCACATACCAAGTTTCAAGCCATTTCATTACGTATTTTTCAAAATATCAAATAAATTGTTAATTTTTTCGGCAGCTTTGCTGTCAGCCAATCGTTCGGCAGGTTTTGTGATTAAGAGAATCAGAACAGTAAAACAATGAAAAAGTGGTGTATATTAAAGATTTTATGCTTATTTAATTTATTCTAACTTGTTCGGAATTTTAAAATCACGATAAACAGGTTATGTTTCACTTTAAATGCTGCCGAAAATAGGTACACAGTAAATGTTCATTTTTGACAGCACAATGTTGTGGGCTCCTGCCGAAACTCGGAACAATAACACACTTTGAATTTGGCTGAATATTCCTTTTAAAATTGATCAGAACACTGCAATGCGTATGTCGACACATAATATGACCTTTCATGTACCAAATATCACCAATTTTACGACAAACAATGCACTAACTTAAGAGAAAATTAAATACAATCAGTCCAAAAAGTATTCGTCTAGTTGAATATTTTACAGAAAAGGGCGAATTATGGCCGCAATATGTACGGGGCGATAAAAGTAATGATGAGGTTTGATGAAGGGACCATCAACACACACGTTTTACTAAAAAAATAAGCATTTAATTAGTGCAATAGCAACCAAAATACATAAAAAACTAAAAAAAGTCGTTTAAGGGGCGCGCAAAAAGTATTCGTCCATCTACCTTTTTAGTTATTTACGCTGTACAAACACTACGTAGACGTGTATTCAATTTATTATTATCAATCTACTAGTGACTTTCTTCTAAATTAATGCATTTATGTTCCTTCAATTGCACTTCAAGCGGTCTGAGAGGCACTACAGGCGGGGGAGTTAAATGATTGGAGCATGATGGCGAAAATCGTATCTTTAACTTATGCATAACCTATCCTACCCATTTTTGAAGGTTACAAAATGTGTGGGAGGCCTCGTTCCTTCATTTGATAAGAGTTTGGCCATTTTTCTGACACTAGTTGTGTGACAAAGTACCATGTAAGCAGCCATTCTTGACGGTTAATGTAACGAAAGAGGCGGCTTAATGTCCAAAAAATCAAATTTTACCATGGAATCAGAGCATTTTGTGATGGCCAATAAGATCAGGAAAAGAGATGGGTCACATTTGGTTGATGGGTCATGCTGCATTTCATCGAGCTGGTCATGTAATAGCTTGAATGAGTGACAAACATGTTGTTACAAACATGTTTTGTTTGAATAATACCATGCACAGAAAGTGGCCAAATCTGTTAATGTGCATCAAATAATTAAGGAATTCATTTCAAATTAGGCTCTACTAACATATTAAAACATGTTTAAATCGCCAAGGTCATACGGCCGACGTCTACCATAGCAAAAACAGTCTACTAAGATGCAGCAGCAAAATCTCGTGTAACGGTAGCACCATGATGTCATGATACTAGGACTCAATGTGGAAAGGTGAGTTAGAAAAATGATTCAAAATGATAGAAGACGAGATGGGGAAATATGTTATTGAAGTTTTTAAGTACTTTGAGTCCCAGTTCTGAGAAATTTTACTTAAAATGTATCACATGTTTCAAGAACAGTCGAGCTGGAGAACATACAGGGCATTGTCATTTGCCCGAAACGCCAAACCAGCTGAAACCAAACTGATGGAAAAGATTTAGTAGACTCTGAATATGATATTAGTTCCCTTTTTTTTAATGAAACTTGGCCACGTAGTCCGGAAATGCAATATTTATACCAGAGAACAATTGGAACAAGTCTTGTAGGATGAGTGGATCAAAAATACGCCTTTTTAATGGTTCAAATGAGTTCTTGCGTTGTGCAAGTAGTCACCAATAGTCATAAATGCAATAAGAAACAAGATCAGGACATTTTTTTATTCCATAACCTTTGTTTTCATACACATATTACGCCAAAAGTCTGATGGACGAATACTTTTTGCGCGCCCCTTAAACGATGATACAAGTGCGGTGGCCGCGCACCAGCCGCACCGAGTGCCCCTGCCGAGAGCTCCTGCTCGATCGGCTCGCAAACACACTCTGCCTGTATGGCGCTCGGCACACACTAAGCCTTGCGCTGCTTAGTGTGTGCGACCCATCCTGTCAAAAAGTGATATTCAAATTTGGTTTTAAAAATCATACTATGAGACCACCTAGACTACCCGACAGACAAAGAGAACGAAATTTTCAGGCGAGGGGTAGGTAGAAACACGCGGTGGGGGTCCGGCCCAAGCACGGATCCGAAGTCCGTTGTTTTGGGCTGAGAATTAAAAATGGCGGATGGAGCGCTACCACGGAGAGAATGCTTCTGCTACCACGGAGAGAATGCGTATTTTTTCTTCTAATTCTCTTTAATTATTCTTCTAAGTTTCATTAAGTTTTGATAGTCTCTACGCTCTACCTATGTTTTTTTTTCTTTAATTGTTTTGCTAGGTCTAGACTAGTTTAGTTAGGCTTAGTTTTTTCATGAATTATTTTGTTTATTTGTTAGGGTTTATTTAGTTTTAAGTCTGCCTTATTTAGCCTTGATGGCGGATATTGTATTAATAAATGAAATGAAATGAAATGAAATGAAATGAAAATACACGAGGCGCTCTCGCTGTAAAGAACGCTCGCTCGCGCTGTTTCATAGTATTTTCCTCATACCCCTTCCTTCCCGTTTCTTTCGGCTTGCGCAGCGCTGAACTGGTACCCCCTCCCACTTGATTCCAGCGAATTGCGCTGCGCTGGACTGACACCCCCTCCCGCTCGTTTCTTTCGTAGCGCGCTGTGCGCTTTCCTTCATTCGGACTTGGTACACCCGAATCAAAACAAAAACTTGAACACATCAAACTTGGTTTATATTTTAACACTTTTATTGCAAATAAAGGGGCATTTTCACACATAGCTTCACACAATCTTGCCACAAAGTCACACAAATTCTTAATATAAAAAAATCGTCGTATTTCAAAGAGCCGTCAAACTGCATGGATCCCGTTGTTGATGTTCGATACAGCAAAAATAAACATTGAAATAAAGCAGCGCATATCACACATTTAAGATAAATGGTGAAAGAAAAGCGCAGCTTCATTTCAATGTGCACAACACTTCAACACTTAGCGAAACTTCGATCGCCCGGGACTTAGGCTAACACGCGCGCAGCCTTTCACGGCGAACGCTTGAGCTGAACTGACGATTTCGTGTGGTGGCAAGAAGGGGAGCGCACAGAGGAACACTCGCTGCACTAGTGCGAGCGAGACACCGATACCCGCATGCCGCTGCGAGAAAACCAAACTGAGCGCGCAGGCTGAAAGTGAACGCACACATTCACACATGTGTAATTGTGTGAGTGCAAAAACTGTGTAGAAACCAAAACACGCTCGCGCCTCCGAGCAATTCCGCGAATTTCCAACCGTCTCCCCATGCTTCTACATGCCCCTCGCCTGAAAGTCGCACACTTTTTCATTCTCATTGCTAGTAGGGTACATATACTTTGTTTCTAAATTCCACCACGTAATCTCTTTAATGCACCTTGGGATAAATGTAAACAACACCGTTTTTTCGAGCAGATATTCGAAACTAATTCTAGCTTTGAGCCTAGAATAATCTAGACAGCAAAATCGCAGTCTAGTTTTTTGTGTAGTTTTGTATGGAGTGTTTACATGATTTCAGCCTCCAACTGTTAAACTGCATACAAAAAACTAACTAGAATCATGAAGGGCCCCATTATTATTTTTGTTGTGGGCAGCCGTGCCGACCCCTGGACTTGCCGTGGCAGTTGCGCTGCCACCGGTCAACGTCCAGGAGGACGACAGTGTACACGCACACTGTCGCACACACTAAGCAGCGCAAGGCTTACACAGAAAACTTTTTTTACTGAACTTCAGTAAAATTTTACTGAAATTTTTTTAACTGAAGTTTCAGTAATCCTTTCATTGAAAAGAATGTTTACTGAATCATTAAGTAATGTCCGGTGCTCACCAAAATGATAGCTCGTTTTCTGAAATCCCAGCAAAGCCATTCTTATACTACTGATTTTAGTTTAGTCCAAAGTTATTTTGGAATAAAGATGCGAAACTTACGCGGGTAGGCGGTTGTACACATGACGTTTAAAATAGATACAAACAAGATCTAGCGCGTGGCCACGGAGCTGAAAAAATGTTGAAAAATTTTTCAACTTTGTCAAAATTGCTTGTCAACTGCAAAAAAGAGCTTTTCTCGTGGCCGCACCAAAAACATACACAAGAGCGACAAAAAGCTCCAACATCTGAATATCATCGATATTTTGTTTAAGAAGCACTAACTGGGTACATAAATCAATTAGAATCATGCATTTTAGCATTATTATCATAACAATGGGTCACAACTGCGCCAAATAGCTGTTTGTTTACGCTTTTTCACGAACGTCAAATTTTGTCAACTTTTGTCAACTTTTTTTCCTGGCTGCTCCAGGTCACAAAATTTTGACAAAAGCTCAAAAAAGTGACAAAAGCTCACATTTTGAAAAATTTGTCAGCATTTTGTCACTCCCGTGGCCTTTCGCTTATCGATTTTATACACTTACCAAGGTATCTACTGTAGTTCCACATTAGTTGGTCACCTATATGAAACTCATTGCATCATATGCAAACCATTTTTTCCTATTGGGTTGCGCAGCTAAATTTAAATAAAATTGTTATGTGCCGCGGTTTACTACTTTATTACACATACAAAATAAATAATAACACAATTGTAAATATGCACGTATAAACCTAGCTAAAGTTTAGATTATAAACGTCATTGCGCGATACTTGTAATTATCTTGTGAATAAACTGAAAGATAACCGTCATTCCCCAAGCGAATGAAAATGGCACTTTTCGGCTGTGTTTTCGATTGACATTTCGTGCACGATTTGACAAACGAAATCGTGTACGAGATTCAGACTTTTTTCGGCACATAACCACAACCGCGTGCAATGGCATATTTGCTATCTTCATCGCACGTCTAGCGTTAGACATTTTGAGGTTAAATAGTTTTCACATTGTTGGTTTTTATATGAATGATACGATACGAAAGAATACAACTGATTTAAATACAAACTAAACATAATACACAAAAAGAAATACACATAACCTGCATTAACGCTTGGCTTGGAGAGCGAACTGCCCAAGCGAATGAAAATGGCACTTTTCGGCTGTGTTTTCGATTGACATTTCGTGCACGATTTGACAAACGAAATCGTGTACGAGATTCAGACTTTTTTCGGCACATAACCACAACCGCGTGCAATGGCATATTTGCTATCTTCATCGCACGTCTAGCGTTAGACATTTTGAGGTTAAATAGTTTTCACATTGTTGGTTTTTATATGAATGATACGATACGAAAGAATACAACTGATTTAAATACAAACTAAACATAATACACAAAAAGAAATACACATAACCTGCATTAACGCTTGGCTTGGAGAGCGAACTGGTTCGAAAGGAAGAACCACACATACAGTCATATATTGCTTGTCAAATTATGAGAGTGTATGAGTTATCGTCCGAAAATTTCCGCTTGGGTGGTTCGAAAGGAAGAACCACACATACAGTCATATATTGCTTGTCAAATTATGAGAGTGTATGAGTTATCGTCCGAAAATTTCCGCTTGGGTCGAAGATTGACGCATAAGATGGAAAGACGTGTTTAGGGCGGTGGCAACGCTCATCGGATGCGATTTTATCGGACGAGATTTATATGGGATTTGACAGATAACGTCGGACGTGCGATTTCGTCGTACGACGGAACAAGGTGGATTAAAAATATCAGGTGGTGGATTAGGGCCTTTGGGGGGGCGCCATAGTTGAGGGACTTTACGTCATTTCAGAACCGTTAACCATTGTTTTCCGCACACAAAGCTTAGCAAATAGCACAGATTTCTTTGTTATTATGTGCATTTTTGTGTGTCTATTGGTTTTATCGAAAAAAAATGAGATATATTAAGAAAAGATTTGATGATTTGTTTATGCACGAAATTTAACATCAAGTGAGTAAGAGTTCTAATCTCACGTAAATTGTCCATACGGCTCGTAGATAACGACAAATTAATGTGAAAATTGAAAAAAAATAATGCTTTCTTAATTTTTATCATCAAAAATGTCGAAAACACAATGAATTATAGAATAAATTCACCGAATAACACAAAATAACACACTTTAATCCATGTTTTAATGTTAAATAAGAACTCGCGAAGTCCAAAATATATTTTTAAAGAATGTTTGATCAAAAAAATGGGGTAGATAAATTATATGAACAAATTTATTAAATGTAAACAAAGTTTGAATCCTGGGGACCTTACGTCAAGTGACGAATTGTCAAAATGCACTAGAGTCCACCACCTGATATTTTTAAATCCACCTTGAGTCCAGCGCAGCGCAATTCGCTGGAATCAAGTGGGAGGGGGTACCAGTTCAGCGCAGCGCAAGCCGAAAGAAACGGGGAGGAAGGGGTATGATGAAACAGCGCGAGCGAGCGTTCTTTACAGCGAGAGCGCCTCGTGTATTTTAAAGGCAAGCAAGAGAGCACATTCTCTCCGTGGTAGCGCTCCATCCGCCATTTTTAATTCTCAGCCCAAAACAACGGACTTCGGATCTGAGCTTGGGCCGGACCCCCACCGCGTGTTTCCACCTACCCCTCGCCTGAAAATTTCGTTCTCTTTGATTGTCGGGGGGGCTTTCATTCGGATATGCTTGCCATCTATGGCGCCGATACAATTAGGAAAATTCCATTTATGGCGAAACTCTTTTTCCACATTCCTAAATGCAGACGTTGCAGATGTTTCGTAGACAATGAGGCCAATTGTATTGTGAGCAATACAATATGTGAATGATAAAGACTTAAAAGGTATTCCAGTCGATAAATACCTGAAAGAGAAACAATACTTTAGTAAACGCTCATATGACAATTTTGTTTTCTTTATTTTAAAAAAAAATCTAGATTTCAGGTGCTGTTATCAAAGTAAATGGCTTAGCTTGCGAGTTTTCGATCGCTCGAATGTTACCGAGATAAACTAGCTAACGAGTTCGGAAAACAACCATGTCATATATGATGGAAATTTTTCGAGCAGAATTCATATGGATGTGCTTGCATCGGTAAACAGTCTGCGGATCGGATTCGCAAGTTAGCTTAATTTACATAAGCTGATAAAGTACAGGTTTTTACTAGTTGGCTACTCCATTTTTTTAAATAATAAGTAGCTCACAACAACATGATTTTGGATTAGTAATCTCCGTAGCCGGTCTCGTAGTACAGTCGTCAACTCGTACAACTTAACAACATGCCCGTCATGGGTTCAATCCCCAAATAGACTGCACCGCCATACGTACGACTGACTATCCTGCTATGGGGGGGAATCAATTAGTCACTGAAAGCCAAAGCCCACAAGTGGGTACAGGCAGGCCTTGACCGACATCGGTTGTTGAGCCAAAGAAGAAGAAGAATCTCCGTTAAAAAAGAGAATCAGGAAAGTGTAAATGAATTAATCAATGGGAGTGGAGGAATATAATATTTAATAGGTACATACTATGTAATAGGTAGGTATAGGTAAATTAATAAAAGCTCGGAATCGCTTCCGAATAACTTCACCAAAATCAGAAGGCTCCGGAAGATCAAAACTCTTAACTCAGAACCGACCGCACCTATAGATCCAAAGCCGGTAGTCAGCTGCCGGACCCGTTCGGAGTCGTTCAAAGCTGTCCGGAACCGGTTCCCGAATAGTTCTTGACGGCTCCGAACGACTCCGACCCGAACCATCGTTTTGATGCAGCCGGAATCGGAGCTGGAGTAGCAATGTTAGGAAGCTTCTATTAAACATACCTGAGAGTGATCATCAATCGTTCCTCTGGACAAATGTATGGTTTGTTTGTAGGTTGCTTTGTTATAAGATGCTCTATCCTTTTCAGTATGAAATAAAAAGTTTTAATTGAAACTCTCATAAACTCGAAGAATTTATCTTCTTGTTTCAAAAGTTCATGAAACAATGTGTGGTATTGCCCGATTTTTTCACGTTTTTCCCACAGATCGTTGGTTTTATCGCGCCTTCTTTTTAATAGTAAGTAGCGCAAAGCTATGCTCGAACTGTATAGTTCCGTTTCAGAATCTGAATCCATCTAAAAAAAAAAACAAAACAAAACATATAAGAGTTAAGTTTGGACTAAAATTTGTTACAGTGATGATGATGCATATGATGATGAATATGATATTCAATTATAGATTGAATGATGTTTTGGAACACTATATATCTTTAAAACAATTAGTGTAGCTTTATCGTTAAAGTGCAGCTGCATGCGTTGATAATGTTGCGAAAATTGGTTAGATTTAAGACCAGTGGCGGATTTAAGGCCGAGGGGCCATGGGGATTCTCAACGCTCATTTTCTCAAGCACTCATGAGTGCTTTTGAGAAATCCTCGTTCTCAGCGTTTGTCGAATCGGAACAAAATCGGTTTTGAGAATCTTTGAGAAAGTTGAAGATGCAGCGATTAGCTAACTGAAATATGAGCAATTGTGCTATTTTGTTTTCGGTAATCACTTTGTAAAATGTATTCAATGTTTATAATTGAAAAAAAGTGATCAAAAACATATTTTCTATTTAAAGATCCAAATAAAGCTTGAGTGACAATATCCGTTTCTCAGAGTGAGAACAATTGACGACGGCCACGAGCTCGCGTCTGAGAACAAGTTTTGAGTGCTTGAGAAACTTAAATGAGTGCTTGAGAACGTTTTCTCAGCTTGAGAAAGCCCCGTGGCCCCGCGGCCTAAAGTGTTGGGGACCCAAGCGGCAAAAGGAGTGGAGGCCCCTGGTAGGTGTCGAGCGATATTGTTGCATTCACACTTTATGAGTCCCTTCATCCATGGGGCCCCTACCTAGCACAAAAGCTCTCGATGAGACTCCTGTACACACTGTTCTATAAATTGGAATTACCATACACGGGGCCTCCCACGGCCACTCAGTCCGCGTACAGTTAAATCCGCCACTGTTTACGACATAATGAAATCGTGAACAAGCTTTGCAAAAACTTCCGTTTTGATTTTGATCCGATACGAGCGATTAATAACATCAGTCGAAGGATGAGAATCCATCATACTATGTGGTCCGGATGATGATTCGGATAAACCGGATGATGGTTGTGTAGGAGCTGCAACTAATGGAGAAGCAAACGCTGGAGATACTGGCAGTGTTGTTGGCATGGCATCTGACGAAATGATCGACAAGTAGAACTCAAAAAGAGCTTAAAAGTTAATTTAATCAGATTTCAGAAGATTTTACCTTTAGCGAAAGAGGTTAAGTGTCTAAACGACGCGATACTAGAGCTTGCTGGATAGCACCAGTTGTATGAATTATATTCATATTCATATTTATTTGTCTACCTTTTGGTTACACAAATGCTTAAATAATACTTATTACCTATGTTCCTAACCTAACAAAAATTAACACAAATTATCAAAAATTTGAGAATTTTTTTTTTTTTTAGAAAATTAGAATCTAAAATTTAAAAATTAAAAATTAAGGCAGCACGGGATTATGGAGGGTTCTGATGCGGGATCGGAAAGAGGATAAGGGAAGTGTAGCATCCATGCTATCGCATACCCGTTTAAAGCATGAATGCTAACAGCCGGGTAAAACACTGCACATGCGTTCCGTGTTTTACTGCACACGCGGTTCCGTGTTTTACCATGGTGGTCGCACCACTCAAGCTGGACATAAACAAGGAAGACCTCCAAAGTAGGTCATAAATAAGGAAGAACAATTAGCATAAGAAACGCATTAGACCTTAAGCAAAACATTGTAAATTGTAAAAGCCCACCAGGAAGGCGACCCTCTTGACAAACATGCGTTTGTCAAAGCGCATCAAGTTGCGAAAGAGAAAGTTACGAACGTAAACATCTGGTGAACAAATGTGCGCTAGCTTTCTTAAAATGGGAGTATAAATAAAGCTATCAGAACGGACAGAAGGTCAGTTCTGATCGGACATAGGATCGTACATCTTGTCCCTTCAACTCACTTATGAGCAGCATTGTCCCCCTACCCAAGGTAAGGCTTTACTGTCTCCAACAAACGCACCGTGTATCAGCTGGCCGGTCAGCAAAACCCCAATCCGAAAGGTTAACGTATGCTAAAGTGGCATAACGTCGTTCCCACGGTTTAGCATAGCTGGAAGTTCGCTTTTCACCTGACGCAGACTGATTTCAATTGTTACGCAAGGTCAAGTTCGATTAGTTTACCGCGCCAATCGCGAAGTGCTGACACAGCGCTGCCTCCAAGCCTACGACGCGAACCCGTACCGAACCTACAACGATAATTCCCACCACCACATGGCGACCGTGACAGTTTAAACAAGTGCGCGTAAGCAATCGACATATCGTCCCAAATAAGTGCGCGTAAACAAAAATCATAAGTGAAATCGATACTACGAGCAAAAGCGTGAGAAACAAGTGACTATCAGGTGCAAACCATAGCAATAGCAGTGTTTATAAACATCTACAATAAGCAACAAGTGCAGTGTCGCAAGTTTTAAAAACAAAAACAAAAGTGAAATCGAGACCGCAAGTGCAGCGCGAGAAATGAGTAATTAATACAGACAATAGCAATACAGTGTTTGTGCCGTGGAGTTAAGTGTAAAACATTAAGTGAACAAGAAAAAGCTACACACATCACAACAGAAAATTGCACCACCACGACCATGATGAACCAGCCGTGATAGAGCCACATCATCCTAACCATCCTCATCATCATCATCATGCACAGCCGCACCATCATCATGTCCATCATGAGGCGAAAGAACTCCGTTGGAGCCAAAGCCTCACAAAAATATAAAAAGAAGAAGAAGAAATCATGCCCATCATCAGAATCATCCCGAGCAGCAGCAGCAACAGCAGCAGCACGAAAAGATGCAGGAATATTACGACATTGAGGAGGTGACGATCGAACAGCACCCGAAGATGACCCTAAGTACGACAGTGAAAAAATACCTGGTACACAAAAACGCAGACGAGGTAAGAAGTTTGTTGCTTTCTGCAATTATTATAGAAGGTTTGTGCCAAATTTCTCAGAAAAGGCACAACCACTTAATAATCTGCTGCGAAAAAAAGTAACATTTGAATGGACCCCGGAATGCCAAACGGCATTTGAATACCTAAAGGACGCACTGATAAATCCTAAAATATTGCAATATCCTGATTTTGAAAAGTAGTTCATATTAACAACCGATGCATCAACAACAGCTTGCGGAGCAGTATTATCGCAAACACACGATGGTACTGAACTTCCAATCGCTTTCGCAAGTCGGACCTTCACAAAGGGAGAAAGCAATAAGGCAATCATAGAGAAAGAATTACTAGCAATTCATTGGGCAATAGAACACTTCAGACCGTATCTTTTCGGCACAAGGTTTAGAGTAAAAACGGACCATAGACCTCTGGTATATTTGTTTGGAATGAAGAACCCTTCTTCCAAATTGACAAGAATCCGTCTAGATCTTGAAGAATTCGACTTTATAATCGAACATGTGAAAGGAGAACAGAATGTAGTTGCAGACGCTCTATCCCGTATCAACATCACGTCAGGCGGCGCTCTGGGACCAATCGAACGAGACAAACAAACACGACTCTGTTCGATAGGTGCTCTGTCAGCTGTTCGATGTCTTATAGACCTGTCATGATGCACTGCAATACGCCTATCTTATCATCTCGAAAATGAAGCATTTTCATAGTTTAAATGAACATCCATCTGCAGAGAGAAGATTCAACAAATAATATACTAGTTATTCATATCAAAAATAACATAAAAATTATTCAAATTTATTATTGAAAAATGTAAACAAACGTCCATGCCAAAACACATACAGTGCATACACCTGCATTGTGTACACGTAATAGTTTTATACGTTTCAAACCTGTATATTTGATGTTATAATTGATTGTGAAGCATTGCAAATATTATTGATAGCTATTTTAAATATTTTGTACACATTTTTAAGAAGAAAAAGAGACAAACTACGTAAAAAAAACTTGAAAATGTTCCGCATTGAATTCTATCTACTGTAGCTGTGAAGCGTTTGACAGCCAAGGTACTCACAGCACAGGTGGGTATCGAACATCACAGACAGAATCAACTGACATGTTCGATTCGAGGTTTGTCTTGTTTGTTTGTTTGTGTCTGACAGTGCACCTCCATATGATTATATGGGTTTGTTCGTGTCTTATGTCGTGTTCGATTGCTGCTAGAGCGCCGCCTCAGATGACATTAAAAACATCAACGTGCTGACAAGATCAATGGTGAAGCAGAACGCTACAGATAAAGTTACAGATACTTTAGCGCAAAAACAGCCGAAAATGTATCACTCTCTTTCATTCGAGGAAATCGAGGACGTGCCAAAACTACAAGTTGAGGTGAAGGAAAACGAAAACACTATTGAGCTAGCAGGAAAGGTTTTAAACAAAAATAAAACTAAAGTTCTCCTATTAGTAAGAGACTTTTACCTCAAGGGCGATATAGGAAAGGAAGAACCTTTATTAGTAAAGGACTTCTATAAAAGAAAGGAAAACTCTGCATTAGTGCAATTTTTCCGGATACTAGAGCGAAAAGCCAAGGCGGCCAAATTAAAAATTTTCGCTATATCCAATAAAGACAAGCTATTTGAAAAAATCAGCGTAGAAGATGCCAAGAAAATTGCCAACGAAAGTCTAATAAATCTCGAAATAAAAATCTATGAGAGTCAAAAAGAGATAACAAATCAGGAGGAAATAATGAATATACTCAAAAATAATCATGAAACACCTACGGGAGGTCATCTAGGACAAACCAGGATGTTTAAAAAGATTAGAAGAGAATTTAAATGGAATAACATGAAAAAAATCATAAAGGAATACGTTAACAATTGTAAACTTTGTAAACTAAACAAACACCAACAAAAAACGATTGAAAAATTTGTAAAAACAGATACACCATACCAACCGTTTCAAACTATATCTATAGATACAGTAGGACCATTTCCAAAGACATACAAAGGGAATAGATACGCGGTAACAATACAATGTAATTTCACAAAACACATAACCATCATTGCAATACCAAACAAAGAAGCCAGCACGATTGCTAGAGCTATAGTAGAACAATTTATGCTGATATACGGAACAAACGTATCACAAATTAGAACAGATATGGGTACAGAGTATAAAAACGATTTATTTAACAACATAACAGATATACTTAAAATAGAGCACAAATTTGCCACGGCTTACCATCCTCAAACTATAGGAGCGCTAGAGCGTAACCACAAATGCCTTAACGAATACCTTAGGATATACACTAATGAGCATAAAGACAACTGGGATGAATGGATTAGCTATTACACATTTTCGTATAACACTACGCCAAATTTAGAGCATGGATACACTCCATTTGAGTTAGTTTTTGGAAGAAGAGAGAAAATACAACACGAAATATCAAACAACAGTAATCCAATCTACAATTACGAAGATTACTCGCAGGAACTAAAATATCGACTAAAATTGGCACACGATAGAACGAGAAGTTTTATGGAAAGAGAAAAAGATAAAAGAATAAGCCAGCAAGTAAAAGTAAATCCAATAGATTTACAAATTAATGACGAAATAGCAATAACGAATGAGAATAGGAGAAAACTGGACCCAATCTATAAAGGGTCATATACAGTAATCAAAATAGATGGAACTAATGTAACCATTAAGGATCAAAAGGAACAAACACAAATAGTGCATAAGAATAGAGTAATTAAAATGTGAGAATAACTTCATTTACATTACGTTATTCTTCCGGAGGGTGGAGGTGTAGCATCCATGCTATCGCATACCCGTTTAAAGCATGAATGCTAACAGCCGGGTAAAACACTGCACATGCGTTCCGTGTTTTACTGCACACGCGGTTCCGTGTTTTACCATGGTGGTCGCACCACCCAAGCTGGACATAAACAAGGAAGACCTCCAAAGTAGGTCATAAATAAGGAAGAACAATTAGCATAAGAAACGCATTAGACCTTAAGCAAAACATTGTAAATTGTAAAAGCCCACCAGGAAGGCGACCCTCTTGACAAACATGCGTTTGTCAAAGCGCATCAAGTTGCGAAAGAGAAAGTTACGAACGTAAACATCTGGTGAACAAATGTGCGCTAGCTTTCTTAAAATGGGAGTATAAATAAAGCTATCAGAACGGACAGAAGGTCAGTTCTGATCGGACATAGGATCGTACATCTTGTCCCTTCAACTCACTTATGAGCAGCATTGTCCCCCTACCCAAGGTAAGGCTTTACTGTCTCCAACAAACGCACCGTGTATCAGCTGGCCGGTCAGCAAAACCCCAATCCGAAAGGTTAACGTATGCTAAAGTGGCATAACGTCGTTCCCACGGTTTAGCATAGCTGGAAGTTCGCTTTTCACCTGACGCAGACTGATTTCAATTGTTACGCAAGGTCAAGTTCGATTAGTTTACCGCGCCAATCGCGAAGTGCTGACACAGCGCTGCCTCCAAGCCTACGACGCGAACCCGTACCGAACCTACAACGATAATTCCCACCACCACATGGCGACCGTGACAGTTTAAACAAGTGCGCGTAAGCAATCGACATATCGTCCCAAATAAGTGCGCGTAAACAAAAATCATAAGTGAAATCGATACTACGAGCAAAAGCGTGAGAAACAAGTGACTATCAGGTGCAAACCATAGCAATAGCAGTGTTTATAAACATCGACAATAAGCAACAAGTGCAGTGTCGCAAGTTTTAAAAACAAAAACAAAAGTGAAATCGAGACCGCAAGTGCAGCGCGAGAAATGAGTAATTAATACAGACAATAGCAATACAGTGTTTGTGCCGTGGAGTTAAGTGTAAAACATTAAGTGAACAAGAAAAAGCTACACACATCACAACAGAAAATTGCACCACCACGACCATGATGAACCAGCCGTGATAGAGCCACATCATCCTAACCATCCTCATCATCATCATCATGCACAGCCGCACCATCATCATGTCCATCATGAGGCGAAAGAACTCCGTTGGAGCCAAAGCCTCACAAAAATATAAAAAGAAGAAGAAGAAACCATGCCCATCATCAGAATCATCCCGAGCAGCAGCAGCAACAGCAGCAGCACGAAAAGATGCAGGAATATTACGACATTGAGGAGGTGACGATCGAACAGCACCCGAAGATGACCCTAAGTACGACAGTGAAAAAATACCTGGTACACAAAAACGCAGACGAGGTAAGAAGTTTGTTGCTTTCTGCAATTATTATAGAAGGTTTGTGCCAAATTTCTCAGAAAAGGCACAACCACTTAATAATCTGCTGCGAAAAAAAGTAACATTTGAATGGACCCCGGAATGCCAAACGGCATTTGAATACCTAAAGGACGCACTGATAAATCCTAAAATATTGCAATATCCTGATTTTGAAAAGTAGTTCATATTAACAACCGATGCATCAACAACAGCTTGCGGAGCAGTATTATCGCAAACACACGATGGTACTGAACTTCCAATCGCTTTCGCAAGTCGGACCTTCACAAAGGGAGAAAGCAATAAGGCAATCATAGAGAAAGAATTACTAGCAATTCATTGGGCAATAGAACACTTCAGACCGTATCTTTTCGGCACAAGGTTTAGAGTAAAAACGGACCATAGACCTCTGGTATATTTGTTTGGAATGAAGAACCCTTCTTCCAAATTGACAAGAATCCGTCTAGATCTTGAAGAATTCGACTTTATAATCGAACATGTGAAAGGAGAACAGAATGTAGTTGCAGACGCTCTATCCCGTATCAACATCACGTCAGATGACATTAAAAACATCAACGTGCTGACAAGATCAATGGTGAAGCAGAACGCTACAGATAAAGTTACAGATACTTTAGCGCAAAAACAGCCGAAAATGTATCACTCTCTTTCATTCGAGGAAATCGAGGACGTGCCAAAACTACAAGTTGAGGTGAAGGAAAACGAAAACACTATTGAGCTAGCAGGAAAGGTTTTAAACAAAAATAAAACTAAAGTTCTCCTATTAGTAAGAGACTTTTACCTCAAGGGCGATATAGGAAAGGAAGAACCTTTATTAGTAAAGGACTTCTATAAAAGAAAGGAAAACTCTGCATTAGTGCAATTTTTCCGGATACTAGAGCGAAAAGCCAAGGCGGCCAAATTAAAAATTTTCGCTATATCCAATAAAGACAAGCTATTTGAAAAAATCAGCGTAGAAGATGCCAAGAAAATTGCCAACGAAAGTCTAATAAATCTCGAAATAAAAATCTATGAGAGTCAAAAAGAGATAACAAATCAGGAGGAAATAATGAATATACTCAAAAATAATCATGAAACACCTACGGGAGGTCATCTAGGACAAACCAGGATGTTTAAAAAGATTAGAAGAGAATTTAAATGGAATAACATGAAAAAAATCATAAAGGAATACGTTAACAATTGTAAACTTTGTAAACTAAACAAAAATCAACAAAAAACGATTGAAAAATTTGTAAAAACAGATACACCATACCAACCGTTTCAAACTATATCTATAGATACAGTAGGACCATTTCCAAAGACATACAAAGGGAATAGATACGCGGTAACAATACAATGTAATTTCACAAAACACATAACCATCATTGCAATACCAAACAAAGAAGCCAGCACGATTGCTAGAGCTATAGTAGAACAATTTATGCTGATATACGGAACAAACGTATCACAAATTAGAACAGATATGGGTACAGAGTATAAAAACGATTTATTTAACAACATAACAGATATACTTAAAATAGAGCACAAATTTGCCACGGCTTACCATCCTCAAACTATAGGAGCGCTAGAGCGTAACCACAAATGCCTTAACGAATACCTTAGGATATACACTAATGAGCATAAAGACAACTGGGATGAATGGATTAGCTATTACACATTTTCGTATAACACTACGCCAAATTTAGAGCATGGATACACTCCATTTGAGTTAGTTTTTGGAAGAAGAGAGAAAATACAACACGAAATATCAAACAACAGTAATCCAATCTACAATTACGAAGATTACTCGCAGGAACTAAAATATCGACTAAAATTGGCACACGATAGAACGAGAAGTTTTATGGAAAGAGAAAAAGATAAAAGAATAAGCCAGCAAGTAAAAGTAAATCCAATAGATTTACAAATTAATGACGAAATAGCAATAACGAATGAGAATAGGAGAAAACTGGACCCAATCTATAAAGGGCCATATACAGTAATCAAAATAGATGGAACTAATGTAACCATTAAGGATCAAAAGGAACAAACACAAATAGTGCATAAGAATAGAGTAATTAAAATGTGAGAATAACTTCATTTACATTACGTTATTCTTCCGGAGGGTGGAGGTGTAGCATCCATGCTATCGCATACCCGTTTAAAGCATGAATGCTAACAGCCGGGTAAAACACTGCACATGCGTTCCGTGTTTTACTGCACACGCGGTTCCGTGTTTTACCATGGTGGTCGCACCACCCAAGCTGGACATAAACAAGGAAGACCTCCAAAGTAGGTCATAAATAAGGAAGAACAATTAGCATAAGAAACGCATTAGACCTTAAGCAAAACATTGTAAATTGTAAAAGCCCACCAGGAAGGCGACCCTCTTGACAAACATGCGTTTGTCAAAGCGCATCAAGTTGCGAAAGAGAAAATTACGAACGTAAACATCTGGTGAACAAATGTGCGCTAGCTTTCTTAAAATGGGAGTATAAATAAAGCTATCAGAACGGACAGAAGGTCAGTTCTGATCGGACATAGGATCGTACATCTTGTCCCTTCAACTCACTTATGAGCAGCATTGTCCCCCTACCCAAGGTAAGGCTTTACTGTCTCCAACAAACGCACCGTGTATCAGCTGGCCGGTCAGCAAAACCCCAATCCGAAAGGTTAACGTATGCTAAAGTGGCATAACGTCGTTCCCACGGTTTAGCATAGCTGGAAGTTCGCTTTTCACCTGACGCAGACTGATTTCAATTGTTACGCAAGGTCAAGTTCGATTAGTTTACCGCGCCAATCGCGAAGTGCTGACACAGCGCTGCCTCCAAGCCTACGACGCGAACCCGTACCGAACCTACAACGATAATTCCCACCACCACAGAAGGTTGAAATCAAACATAGAGTATACACAGTTAAATCGACGAATTGCACGAAGAAGGGGGTCATTACGGCCCACTGCAGTTCGGCGGGAAGGGATCACTAGGGGAGGGCGGTTTCGAAGAACACGGTTAGGGGCGTAGAAAGGGATAGAAGAAAGAAGGGAAGGAGAATCAATATTACCAAGGAGTAATGCGGCAATAAAGGTGGACTGGGCATGGGAACGGCGGTTTTCCAATAGTTCCAGGCCAAGCTGCCGACACCTGTCCTCGTAAGGAGGTATGGGGGAGGACAATCTACCCAGGATTTTACATATAGCAAAGCTGGTGAACGATCGCTGCACCCGCTCGATACGTTCCACATGGGTTCGAGCTGTAGGGGACCAGACTATTGAGCAGTACTCCAAAATCGATCTGACCAGAGAGCAGAACAGAGTCTTCAGGCACATTGGGTCGGAGAAATCGCACGCAATTTTCTTTAGGAGACCCAATGTTTTCCGCGCCTGATTGACAACTGAGTCAATGTGGTCTCTGTCAAGCAAGACACCGAGGTCTTTTACGACACAAACACGATTGACTTGTACAGAATTTAGGACGTACGAGTAAGTGATTGGAGACTGCGAACGACTAAACGAAATGACGTTACACTTATCAGGACATAATGTGAGGGAATTACTAGAACACCAAGACGAAAAACGATCAAGAATATTTTGTAGGGAAATGCAATCTCTAGGAGACGAAACTGGGAGAAAGATTTTGAGGTCGTCTGCGTAGCAGAGGAAACACTCAGGAGGGAGGGTGGTACGGACATCATTAATAAAAATTATGAACAGCAAAGGACTTAGAACACTACCTTGCGGTACGCCTGCACTACATGAAAAGGGAGTCGAAAACATATCATTAAATTTAACACTATAGGAACGATCACATAGAAAAGAACGTAACCAAGATACAAAAAGATTATTGACGTCAAGTTGTGAAATTTTATTTAGAAGTAAGGAATGAGGAATACGATCAAATGCAGATTTGAAGTCAGTATAAATAGTATCAACTTGTTTAACTGACTCTAACTGGGATGATACGAAAGAGGTGAAGGACATAAGGTTAGTTGTTGTAGAACGGTTAGGAAAAAAGCCATGTTGCTGAGGGATAATAGTAGAAGAGGTGAGTTTAAACACATAGGTATGGATAATATGCTCAAATACCTTGGTTATTGCGCATTGTATTGAGATGCCACGGTAATTGGAAATGACAGACGGGTTACCTTTTTTGTGAATGGGAACTAGCCATGCCCGCTTCCACAATAAAGGGAATGAAGACGAGGACAAAGATAGGTTAAACAATTTTACCAATAGAGGAACGAATAGAAAAGGTGACTTTTTTAAAACCGAGGCTGGTATTCCATCCGGTCCAGGGGAGAAGGATGGCTTAAGTTTTTTAAGAGCTTCAGAGACTGTATTAACATTGACAATACCCTCAGCCCATGCGACGGAGTTTAAACCAGGCAATATGCCCTCAGACTCCGTCAAAGGTTGAGTCTCCGGTCTAGACAGACCATTGGCGAAATGCTCAGCGAATAGGGAACAGGTGTCAGCAGCATTGTCCGTAGTGACCGAACCGAGCGACATGGAAGTAGGAAGGGAAGAGGGATTACGACGCTTCTTGGCATAAGACCAAAAAAGTTTAGGATTACGGTATAACATGCATTGAAGCCTTCCAAGATACAACCTATAACTGGCCCGATTATAAATTCGAAAAGCAGAAGCGGCATATTTGAAAACTCTACGATTATACTCAGAAGGAGTTGAACCGAGTTTTTTGAGGGCGCGTGTTCTATCCGCCTTTAATGACCGCAATGTAGCATCATACCAAGGAAGGCGAGAGGAGGGTTTAGAACGAGGACAACATAAAGGGAGAGCTGCCTTAACAATATTACTAAATTGCTCCACCGCTACGTCCACAGTGGAGGGAGAATCGGTTCTAATTTCTAAAAAATTCCAATCAGAGTTGGTTATGATTTCCCTAAATTTTTCTAAGTTCATTTTCCGAAAATTCAACTCAGATTTGTTATCTCTAACATTATTACCATTATGCGGTAAAGGAACATTTACTACGAATTCCAGAGGTGGGTGATAATGATCTAATTTAACGATAGGGTCAATACTACAAGAAACTGGTGAACATGAATATGTCACTAACTCATTAACAAAAACTAAATCTAGTTGCCTCCGAAAAATATTTACGACCCCTGAAAGTTGACGCAGATTGAATTCAGCTAATCCGTCTATAAAGTAGGATGAGGCAGGGTTAACGGCAAGCGGTGCGAAATAATCCTCATTTTGAGACCACGATAGTCCAGGTTGATTGAAATCACCGCATAAGACAAACAAATCCCTATCTTTCATGCGAGATTGTATTAATGTAATTGTATTGAAGAATGAGTCTAACGTGTCAGTATTCGAGCTGAGGTTTGGAGGTAAATACACACCACCAACAAAGAGTGAATGACCGTTCAGTTTAATTTGAATCCATAAAAGTTCTAACGAGCATTGGGATACTTCAATGTGCAGCGACAAGAGCTTAGCGGAACAGGCAATGAGTACACCACCGCCGCGAGAGCAGGTACTGTTAGCGCTTGAACGATCACAACGATAGACGGTATACTTTCGGTCACAGAAGAGGGATGAAGGAATCGAATCGTCCAGCCATGTCTCAGTTAATATTATGACATCATAGCTCGCAACTTCGAGAGAGATGCGAAGATCCGAAAGTTTGGTTTTGAGACCGCGAGTGTTTTGATAGTAAAATTTTAACGGAGATTTAGAGTGCGAGTGTGTAAGTAGTGTTGCTATTGCTGCTGTGATGATCCAGGAGGTGACGTCGAGACTGCAGTGTTGTTGGTGGAGGCAGTAATGTTGTTGTTTGTTTCCATATTAATAGATACATCAGTGTTTGTGGTGACAGGTACGTGTGTATTTGTTGGTGCTGTAGTGGTAGTGGTCAGGGGATTTGTCGACAATGTAGAAATAGGAGCATTCCTACGATCCGTGAACTCTTTGAAGACAGTTCCGATCGGCCACGATGAGCATAATAATGCTTTCTCCTTATAATCCGGCGACAAACCGACTTTAAACGAAGAGAAAGTCAGAGTGCGGACATCGCGGTTAAGTGGCACCAGCTTAAAAACGGTGACATCCTCGATGCCGATTTGCTCCTTGACGAAAGTCTCCACTTCTAAGATTGTGGCTGTCGGGCGGCAGCGCGACAGGTACAACCAGAATTTAGGCGTTTCTGGTGGTAGGAGCAATGTGGCATGAGCTGAAGTGGCGATGGGTGCGGTGCCATTTAGAAGCGGAGAGGTGGCGACAACGGACGGCGGAGAACGGTCCATTAAACGACGTTTTGCCGGGTTGCTAAGTTCGGTGGCTGGTGTTGACGAAAGAACTGGTGCTTTGGATGTCGATGTCTTGCGTTGAATGGTGAATGTAGAAGTGTGTGAAGCAGGACGAGTATCTGTGTGTTGATCGAGTGAGGATAGCATCGTGCGTTTTAGCGATTCCGCGGCAGCATCCATACGTGTTTGGAACTCAGCTGACAGCTGAGATTTGAGATCGGTGAGTGCCGCCGTTAGCTCAGCAATCATCACTGAGTGTCCGTTGCGGCGATTCTCCGAACAATTGTGGCAAAGCCACAGAATTTGAGAATCTTCTTTGATGAGATCCTTGACTGCGGCACTACTCACACCAAGACACGAACGATGAGCCCATCGCTTGCAGAAGCCGTCGCAAGTGTAAGTAAGTTCCTCGGATGACGAAGCACGGGCGCAGGTCAAACAGTGATCAGCCATGACGATTCAACAGGCTCACCGCGCCAAAGAGTATACACTTTATATCACTTATACAGGCTTTGAGCACTTGAGTATATGAACAGTTTATTGAGGCTTGCACAACTGATAATCAAAACACAGTGCAATGATAGAACCAGATCGGAATTTGCGAAAATAAGTGCACAAAACGCAAATAGAGCGGAGCGAAATGTAGTACGTGCTATCAGTGTGAGTGTAAGCGAAGGTACAGCATTATATTTATGATTTTTCTCAGGCTATAAATAATGAAAATAGATAATCTTACCCTTTTTTCCACTAGCAGTAACTATCAATCAGCCGTACCGGCGAACTCATTCGTTCCTGGGAACGTTCGCCGCGACGCTCATTTTCACTCATTTCATAGCCCTCTAGATCAAAATTTAGAAAACCGTATAGCTTACATACTGGCCAACCTAGTGGTACAACCCTGTCCACTCATGAGCGACGAATGTTTCTCGTCGAACGAGTTCGCCGGTATGGCTGAATAACTAAGAGCAGATTTATTTAAAGTTAACTTTAGCGTGTTAGCCTTTATTCAGAGGCTGCTTTGTGTTGTTGTCGTTTTGTTTATCTTCAAATGTCAAACACACTCAAAAAATCGCAATGCGAATCGGAAGACCGTTGACACGGCATGCGATTCGCACGTCCGATAAAATCGCATCCGATGAAGCGTTGCCACGGGCCTTAGTTGCTTTGTGTAAATTTATTTCTTTGTGAACCCTTTTTACAACTCAGAAGTGGGATAAGTTAGCCATCGTTATGCCTACAAAGGACGAAATGCTGTGCGCACTTGAACATGCCGAAGTCAATGTACTCGCAACCGCCACATTAGCACCAATCCGACGGCTCTTTGAGCAATCGTGTTCGATTGTGTGCGAGCAGGAGACGCCAGTGCAAAATATGCCTCTTGAAGCAGTTCATAAAATCGAAAATCATGGCGAGCCATCGTGTAATGTGCTTGGAATGATCGAGCTTGAGGAAAGTTTAATCATTCCCATGATCCAATATAAGGAGATCATGATCCAAATATACATGATCCAATATAAGGAGAATACGGCGATGCAGTTGCTGGGGTGAGCACCAACACCAAACCGCCGTACAAAATGGCCGTAATGTTGATTAAATCATCTATCCATACCGATTATGAGGAACTGAAACAGAAACTGCTGATTAATTTTTCTTCAAAACCACCGACCGAAAGTGTACATCGTCAACTCCGACAACGTAAATTGCTGCCGAACGAGACCACAACACGATATATAATGGAAAGGGAAAACATCGCAAAAAGAGCAATGATTCCGGAACAAGAACTCACTTCTATTATTCTTGATGGAATCGGAGATCCTACTAATGCTGCTGCAATTCGATTTGCGACCAATAGTATGAACGAGCTACGAGCTGCGCTACAACGATACGAATTTATTCGGCCCCGTCAGATGAAGCAAACAATAGCAGCACCAAATACTGCCCGATCTGATACTGCAGTAAAATGCTACAACTGTGCGCGTTACGGGCATCATCAGCAGGATTGTCGACAACCCAGACGCCCGCCAGGATCGTGCTTCTTGTGCCACAAGACAGGACATGTAATTCGCGATTGCCCTCAACGTGTCCCATCTACTTCAGCGGCAGTTCAACAGGGAGAGGTTACGTCTCACTACGAGCTTCAGCCAACAAATGAAGTCCATCCAATGCAAAATGTAAAAGTGGCAATTTTATCTAACAATCACGTGAGCTCTCCATTCTCAAATGTGTATTCTCTTTTTGATACGGGTAGCCCTAGGAGTTTTATTAGTGAACAAGTAGTCCCCAGAATTGAGTGCCACCCAAAACTATCAGAATATCGCGGGCTAGGAAATGGAAGACTAACGACACTCGGACAAGTAGAATGTTTGATTCGCTTTCGCCGTTCATTTGTTCAGCATTCGTTCATGATCATCCCATCTAATCAAACGGCATGGCCTATGATCATCTGTCGGGATTTGTTGGAAAAACTGAAGGTTAATCTTTGTTACAAGCGATGTGCTTATTCTATCAATGAACTTTTGAAAATACGTACTACAAATAAAGTTGCATTACAATCAAATATTGAAAGACTACTTACGCTAGATCTTATGACAAATAATTCGACTGATTTGATGAACAATAATACTACTGCAATAGGATCTGATGCTAGAGTGTTATCAGCTGTATTTTCTGAACTTTGTGCAATTGAAATCAGTGCCACCGAAAATCATTTTGATGTAGGTTCTAATCTTAATTTTGAGCAATCACTTCAATTGAATTGTGTAATTCAAAAGGATTATTTAGAGTTCGCGTGTGAAGTAAAAGCTAACCCAGATCATTCAATGAGTTTAAACTTAACGAGTGACACGCCCATATTTTGTAAGCCAACGATTGTCATTTGCTGAGCGTAATCAAGTGAAGACGACTGTGCACGATCTTTTGAAAAATAACATCATTCGGCCTAGCAATTCACCATACGCGTCCGCTATCGTTCTTGTGCGGAAAAAGAATGGAGAAGTGCGCATGTGTATAGATTACAGGCCGTTGAACAAAATTACTGTGCGCGATAATTATCCATTGCCACTGATAGATACATGCATTGAGCATCTCAGCAATAAGCGGATTTTTAGCCTGATGGATTTAAAGAGCGGATTTCATCAGATAGCAATGAATGAAAAATCAATTCCATACACAGCCTTTGTAACTCCTGATGGCCAATATGAATATACAAAAATGCCATTTGGCTTAAGAAATGCACCATCCCAATTTCAAAGATTCATTAATTCGGTGCTGTGCGAATTTATAGAGCAGGGAAAACTTGTTGTCTATCTGGACGACATAATTGTTGGTAGTGAAAACTTTGAAGACCATGTTCAAACACTCAGTGCGGTATTAAAAACATTGCGCAAGAATGGGTTGGAGTTAAGGCTGGATAAATGTAAGTTTGGCTACAGTGACCTTGACTATCTCGGTTACCATGTAAATGCCAACGGTATTCATCCGAGTGATCACCATCTTCAAGCAATACTTAATTATCCAGTTCCCAGAAATGCTAAAGAAGTTCAGCGTTGCTTAGGTCTTTTCTCATATTTCCGGCGATTTGTACCATCTTTTTCGAGAATTGCCAAACCATTGAGCAATTTGCTGAAGGAAAAAACACCTTTCCAGTTTGATGATGATTGTATGAATGCTTTTCAAGAATTAAAGACAAAACTCCTAAATTCTCCAATACTAGCTATTTTCGACCCCAAACGCGAAACACAACTCCACTGTGACGCTAGCTCGTCTGGTTTTGGGTCAATGCTATTGCAGAAGCAGGATGATGATAAATTTCATCCCATAGCATATTTTTCGAAAACAACATCTTCGTCTGAATCTCATCTTCACAGCTATGAATTGGAGATATTGTCGGTGATTTATGCCCTTAAACGCTTTCATCATTACGTACACGGCCTTCACATAATTATTGTAACCGATTGTAATTCGCTAGTTGAAACTCTCAAGAACCGAAGCTGCTCTGCTAAGATCGTGAGATGGGCTCTTTTTTTTGGAAAATTATAACTATAGCATTCAATATCGCCCAGGAAGTACCATGGGTCACGCAGATGCTCTTAGTCGCGTATCAATGGCAGGTGCTGTGAGCGAATTGGATATTGATTATCAGTTGCAAATTGCTCAAACACGTGATCCGGAGATAATCAATAATAAATTCGACACAAGCCGGAATTTTGGTAGTTCTTGTTTAGTTCTATTTCGTCTCAAGCGTTGTACCCCAATCATCGTTCAGTGGCCAAACGTCACATGAATCGCGCCCCGCGTTGGGGTGCCATAAGCCCCCTATACACTGTTGTGCATATCTGTCATAACCCTTGTGACAAGATGATGGAATGTGACAATCAAGATAAAAGAAGAACTGGAAAATGATTTGTCAGAAGGGTTTGCACTTCACGATGGTGTAGTGCAAGGTGTTATAAATGACAAGGTGAAGTTGTTCAGAGCAAAATGACATTTCTCGACTTGACATTTCTCTTCCGTGGACTCCGGTATAAAAATCGGGGAGGACTGGTGCGGGGTAATGAAATTTGTATGCAGAGAATGACAGATGTCCCCCACAATGTCGCCCAGCAAAAGCGATAAAAATCAACCTTCTAAATACATTATCCTTGGGTGTAGTGTATCGTGAACCGTCTGTGTTATGAACTGCTTATATTTTATTTAAACACGTATAACGTACATAATAAATACTGATACACGAAATACAAACACGTTAAAATGTACAACACTTTACAACGTAGGCCGCGCGCCAGCCGCACCGAGCGCCCCTGCCGAGAGCTCCTGCTCGATCGGCCTTCGTACACACTCTGCTCGGCGCTCGGCACACACTAAGCCTTGCGCGCTTAGTGTGTGCGACAGTGTGCGTGTACACACTGTCGTCCCCCTGGACGTTGACCGGTGGCAGCGCAACTGCCACGGCAAGTCCAGGGGTCGGCACGCACGGCTGCCCACAACAGTCTGCAGGAAAACTTTTACTGTTAGTACCGAAACAAATGATCAACAATGTTATGGGTGGACAATTTTATCAAAAACTGTTTGAAATGCATTATGTATTCAGCACCCGCTCGCAAAAATAAGCGTAACCTTCACAGTATTTCAAAGAATCCCGTACCGTTCGATACTTTGTGTTGCAGTCCGCCGAGACTGCAGCCTCTTCGCACACTCGATGCTTTCCGTGAACTGACAGCATTCGATGTGTAGCGAATATAGTCGTCTTTTTCTCTCTCTCTCTCGTGCATGATCGATTACGATCGGGGATCCTGCGATGTAACGAACACTCGGGATTTTATCTGCACCAGCAATAGACGTGGCTAGCGCGCGCGGCACCGTATTCCTTTTCCTTTTATCATTTGATCGTTTTTATATATATATGTTTGTTAAAATAAAGTATAAGTTAACAACAACATAAAAGTGGCGACGAGTTTAAGTGGAAACGGTCAACGACAAGTAGGGAAACGCCGCAGAATGTCCAGCCCAGAAGAGACGCCGATCATTGAGGAGCAACGTCGTCTCTCACAAAATGGGGTCCTGAACACAGGGTTCATTCACCCCCAGCCACCGCAGCACACGCCATCGGATTCATCGACGCTGCAGCAAACGCTGCAGCTTTTACAAAAGCAATTGGCCCAACAGCAGCAGCAAATGGCACAGCAACAGCAACTGTTATCGCAGCTCGTGCAACAACAACAGCAGCAGCAGCCACCGACCCCCGATCTGCAATTTGTGCCAAAACCGAGCAACCCGGAGTTGATACTGGAAGCCCTCGCCGGTAATATTAGTGAGTTCCGGTACGATCCAGAAGCGGGAGTAACCTTCGAATCATGGTACACGCGGTATGTAGATTTGTTTCGTGAGGATGCTTCTCGCTTGGATGACGCCGCCAAGGTTCGACTCCTGAGACGTAAGCTTGGAACCGCTGAACACGCCCGGTTTAGTAATTTTATTTTGCCGCGTGCACCGCGAGATTTCAGCTTCAACGAAATGGTGGAAAAGCTTACCGTCCTGTTCGGCAAAATGGAGTCGGTGTTAAGCAAACGCTTCAAGTGTCTTAATATTACCAAAACGCGCACCGAGGATCTGCTAGCATTTACCTGTCGAGTTAATAAAGCGTGCGTCGATGCAGAATTTTCTTCGATGACGGAGGAAGATTTTAAGTGCCTCATCCTCGTATGCGGATTAAAGGACGAAAGCGTACAGGACATAAGAATGAAACTGTTAGCCGCCATTGAAGACAGGAAGAATGCCACCCTAGAGCAGCTAGCAGCAGATTGTCAACGTTTAGTGCGTGTAAAAGCTGATAGCGCTATGATCGCTACGGACACTAGTGAGCGAGTACAGGCAGTGCAAGCCAGAAACAACCGCCAGTGGCAACGAAACACCAACAACGAGCGCTACCCCAAACCAGCACCCCGAAACGAAGCCTCCAAACCCCGCACCCCGTGCTGGCTTTGTGGTGCCCTGCATTGGACCCGTGACTGCACCTACAGAACCAACAAGTGCCGGGATTGTGGACGTACAGGACATCGAGAGGGTTTCTGCAACTCGTCACAACGGCGCAGAGGACGACCGCGATTCGATCATCGCCGTGCAGTGTCATCGCGAGTAGTACGTGTCAACGTGTGCAGCGTGCAGCAGAAGCGGAAATTTGTTAGCATACTCATCGGAGAGAAGCCAGCTCGACTACAACTAGACACCGGATCGGACATCACTGTCATTAACCAGCAACTATGGAAGCAGTTGGGTAAGCCTCACCTCAACCCACCCAAGGTAAGAGCGAAAGCAGCTACTGGCGAAGTTTTCGGCCTTCAAGGTGAGTTTGAAGCGAACGTGAGCATTAATAATACCACCAAGCAAGCGACAATTCGCGTGTCAAAAGCGGATGTGTCATTGTTCGGGGCTGATTTAATTCATCTTTTCGGCTTGGGGACCGTTCCGATGGATAGCTATTGCAATCACATAGGTACAGCTGAACCACGATCCTGGGAGAAAGAATTTCCTTCGCTTTTTAGTGGAATGGGCCTGTGCACCAAGGCACAAATTCACCTACAGCTGCAACAAGGGAGCAGACCAGTTTTTCGACCGAAACGTCCGGTTGCATACGCGATGGAAGATGCTGTAAATAAAGAGTTGGATCGGCTTGAGAATCTAGGCATCATCAGTTCCTGCGACTATTCGGATTGGGCAGCACCAGTCGTAGTGGTTCGAAAGGCGAACGGCAAAATACGGCTTTGCGGAGACTATAGCACCGGACTCAATGCAGCATTACACCCGCACGAATATCCGCTTCCTTTACCCCAGGACATTTTTTCTAAGCTAGCCCGTTGCGTAATATTTTCACAAATTGATTTATCCGATGCATTTTTGCAGGTCGAAATAGAAGCAAAGAGCCGACCCCTGCTGACAATTAATACGCATCGTGGTCTATACCATTACAACAGGCTTCCTCCAGGCATAAAAGTGGCCCCTGGTGCCTTTCAGCAGATAATGGATAAAATGCTCGCTGGGGTAAATGGAGTATCTGCTTACATGGATGACGTAATAGTTGGAGGGAAAACACAGGAAGAGCATGATGCAGCTCTTGAAGAAACGCTGAAGCGCATAAGGGACTATGGGTTTACCATCCGGAGTGAAAAGTGCGCATTCAACAAGTCGGAAATACGCTACTTGGGGCATATCATCGACAGCCGAGGCCTACGACCCGACCCGGCAAAGATCGACGCCATCAAAAATTTGCCTGCTCCAAAAGATGTCACAGGCGTTCGATCATTCATCGGTGCGATAAATTTTTATGCCAAGTTTATCCCCAACATGCGTAACTTGCGCTACCCATTGGATAAGTTGCTGCTAGCCGGAAGTGTGTTCCAGTGGACACCCGAATGTCAGAAAGCTTTTGACCAATTTAAAGCCCTCTTGTCCACGGAGCTCTTGCTCACACACTACGATCCAACGCGCGACATAGTTGTGTCCGCCGATGCATCATCAGTTGGCTTAGGAGCAACGCTATGCCACAAGTACCCAGACGGATCCCTAAAAGTGGTACAACACGCATCCAGAGCACTCAGCAAGGCGGAGATTGGTTATAGCCAAATCGACAGAGAAGGATTGGCAATAATTTTCGCTGTAACCAAATTTCATCGCATGATATACGGTCGTCATTTCACACTGCAGACCGACCACCGACCATTGGTACGCATATTTGGCAGTAAGAAAGGAATTCCGACATACACAGCAAACCGGCTGCAGAGGTTTGCACTTACTCTTCAGCTGTATGACATGGACATCGAGTATGTAGCAACAGGCTCATTTGGAAACGCCGATGTGTTATCTCGGCTCATACATCATCACGCCAAACCTGAAGCTGAATACGTCATCGCCAGCCTGGAGTTAGAAAACGACTTAAGGTCAGTTGCCATTAATGCGCTTAGCTCATTTCCTTTATGTTTTAGAGACGTTGAGACAGCTACGCAGACTGACCCCTTGCTCCGGAAAGTCCATAAGTACGTGCAGGACGGATGGCCGCATGATGTTTCATTCGGAGCAGATTTGGCACGGTACCACAATAGGAAAGAATCGCTCTCAACCGTTGAGGGGTGTATACTTTTCGGGGAGAGAGTGGTCATCCCGGAGAAACTGCGTTCCCGTTGTTTGCTGCAGCTGCACAAGGGTCATCCGGGGATGCAGAGAATGAAGGCGATTGCGAGAAGCTACCTGTATTGGCCAATGATCGACGACGATATTGTGAGCTACGTGGCATCTTGTGAATCCTGTTTGGCAGCCGCTAAAGCACCCCCTCGAGCAACACCAGCGACATGGCCAACACCATCGGGCGCCTGGCGTAGAGTACACGTGGACTATGCTGGGCCACTGGAAGGGTATTTCTTTTTAGTGGTGGTTGACGCTTTCTCCAAGTGGCCTGAAATCTACAAAACTACGAGTACAACAACATCTGCCACCATCTCCATGTTACGGAACATTTTCGCTCGCTTCGGTATGCCTGAAACGTTAGTTAGCGACAACGGTCCGCAATTTACCAGCGCCTTGTTTGCGGAGTTTTGCAACAGCAGCGGGATCGAGCACATCACGACAGCACCGTTCCATCCGCAATCAAATGGACAGGCGGAGCGGTTCGTCGATACGCTGAAACGAGCACTGCGGAAGATCCAGAGCGACGAGACGTCCCTTGATGAGGCCCTGGAATTGTTTCTCATAACGTACCGATCGACACCAAACGCGCAGTTGAACCAGCAGAAATCTCCAGCTGAGGAAATGTTCGGCCGCCCCATCAGGACAGCACTGGAGCTGTTGCGGCCCCCATCATCACACTCACTATCTCCTTCCTCATTTATTTCAGTGCGAAGTTTTCAGCCTGGCGATCTCGTTTCTACAAAATCTTTCTATAGAAACTCATGGAAGTGGATACCGGGAAAGATCGTTCGTAGCTGTGGACGCGTTATGTATGACGTCATTGCGAGTGATGGACGTTTACTTCGGCGCCACATAAACCAAATCAGGCGTCGTGCGGTAGCCCGTGCACCTGAGGGACCTCAGCTGCCGCTTGATGTACTGTTAGAGGAATGTTCTTCTTCTTCTTCCCGACCAGAGCCAACCCAGCCGGAGCTGGAACCAATCATAAGCGAGCCAACAGCGCTTCCACGGTCATCGCTCGCTTATTCATCACTAGCAGCGACTACCCCGATGGATGTTCCTTTGACGACATCCAGCTCGCTACCTCCTGCCGACCTCGAAAACCGTCAAGGAGGTAGGACCGATCAGCGCCTGATAGATTTGCCACGCAGGTCTTCTCGAGTAAGAAGACTTCCGCGTCGGCTCGGAGCCTATCAGCTCATTTAGCCGGGGGAGATGTTGCAGTCCGCCGAGACTGCAGCCTCTTCGCACACTCGATGCTTTCCGGGAACTGACAGCATTCGATGTGTAGCGAATATAGTCGTCTTTTTCTCTCTCTCTCTCTCGTGCATGATCGATTACGATCGGGGATCCTGCGATGTAACGAACACTCGGGATTTTATCTGCACCAGCAATAGACGTGGCTAGCGCGCGCGGCACCGTATTCCTTTTCCTTTTATCATTTGATCGTTTTTATATATATATGTTTGTTAAAATAAAGTATAAGTTAACAACAACATAAAACTTTGCACATAGACCATCTTGGGCCGCTTCCTTCTTTAAAATCAAAGAAAAAGTATTTGTTGGTCGTTATAGACGCATTCACAAAGTTTACCAAACTATACCCTACATCTTCTACCAGCAGTCGAGAAGTTTGTAATGCATTGAATCAGTACTTTGCTTACTACAGTCGCCCTAGACGGTTAATAAGTGATCAGGCCACCTGTTTTACATCTAAAGAGTTCACAAGTTTTCTTAATAACCGTAATATAATTCATGTACTAAATGCAGTTGCATCTCCTCAAGCAAATGGACAGGTGGAGCGAGTTAATCGAGTTATCAAACCAATTCTTAGCAAAATTTCCAATCCCCTAGACCACAGCGACTGGTACAGTAAATTACAAATAGTAGAATATGCGTTGAATAACTCTGTACATAGTTCGACACAACAACTTCCATCAGTTTTGTTATTTGGAATAGAACAACGAGGTACAGCAATAGATGAAATAACAGAGTACTTGGACGGAAAACAGGAAAATAGTGTAGGTTTAACCGAGTGTCGTAAAACAGCTTCTCGAAATATAATTAAATCGCAAATGGTGAGCGCAAAGCAGTTTAGCAAAACACATCGCGCAGCAGAAAAGTTTGAGGAAGGAGATCTTGTAGCAATTCGTTACACAGATCACTCCGTTAATACTAACAAGAAGCTCCTACCGAAATACAAGGGCCTGTATATCGTTTACAAAAAGCTCCTTAACGATCGATATGTAATACGTGATGTCAACGGTTTCAAACAAACCCAAATACCATACGACAATATTTTAGAGTCAGATAAGCTAAGGGCTTTGGAGTAGCTCTGAAGTGGAATCTGTACCGCACAATTCCCAACCAGAATTTGGAGAATAGTGAAATTGAGGGCAATTTGTAGTCAGGAACGGCCGAGCTGTAAACATGCACGTATAAACCTAGCTTAAGTTTAGATTATAAACGTCATTGCGCGATACTTGTAATTACCTTGTGAATAAACTGACAGATAACCGTCATTCGAAGATTGACGCATAAGCGGGAAAGACGTGTTTAGTTGCTTTGTGTAAATTTATTTCTTTGTGAACCCTTGTTACACAATACACTTTAAAATATAAAAGTACGGTGGCCGCGCACCAGCCGCACCGAGCGCCCCTGCCGAGAGCTCCTGAAAGTTCAGTAAAAAAAGTTTTCTGTGTAAGCCTTGCGCTGCTTAGTGTGTGCGACAGTGTGCGTGTACACACTGTCGTCCTCCTGGATGTTGACCGGTGGCAGCGCAACTGCCACGGCAAGTCCAGGGGTCGGCACGGCTGCCCGCAACAAAAATAATAATGTGGCCCTTCATGATTCTAGTCAGTTTTTTGTATGCAGTTTAACAGTTGGAGGCTGAAATCATGTAAACACTCCATACAAAACTACACAAAAAACTAGCCTGCAATTTTGCTGTCTAGATTATTCTAGGCTCAAAGCTAGAATTAGTTTCGAATATCTGCTCGAAAAAACGGTGTTGTTTACATTTATCCCAAGGTGCATTAAAGAGATCACGTGGTGGAATTTAGAAACAAAGTGTATGTAGTCTAGGTGGTCTCATAGTATGATTTTTAAAACCAAATTTGAATATTACTTTTTGACAGGATGGGTGAAAATTTTTGTTCAAACAAGCTTTCTGGAGGCTTAACGAAAACACAAAACACTCTTAAAATCTTCATTCAGAAGTCTCATAGTGGTCTCAGAGAGCGGTACTTGTTCCGACGCAATGCGTTGCGATTTTGCCAAAATGTATGGGATTTGACAGACGCATGCGTTAACGACGCACGACGCAGCGTCAAAGTAGAAAAATTTCTATTTCGACGCACGTCGTGATGCGTCTGTCAAAATGGTTTAACCATTTCGGGTGAAAATCGATATTTTTCACGTTAAATTGTTTCGAGGGCAGTTTTGCATGTAAATGGACTACTAAATAATTTTATTACAAAACAAAATAAATGTAGAGAAAGTAATTTCGTAATTGCTGCAAAACAAGTGTGTGCGGGTCAGTTTGCAATATGCAATAAAAAAGCGAAAACATGCTTTGCACTGTTTTGAGCAGAGCTGGAAATGATTTTACAGTTGTAATTTAACATTATAATCACATCAGAACCTTTAAATAAGAGGCATTATTGCTGTTTGTTGATGTTTTTCTTTGTAAAATGTGTTGACATATCCATGCAGAACGCAGCGAACAGATACCAGCGTGCGTTCCGCAATGCGTTGCGATACGCTGCGTCGAAACAAGTACCAAGCCCTCATAGTATGATTTTTAAAACCAAATTTGAATATCTCTTTTTGACAGGATGGGTGAAAACTTTTGTTCAAACAAGCTTTCTGGAGGCTTGACGAAAACACAAAACACTCTTAAAATCTTCATTCAGAAGCAGAAGCAATAAAATTCAGTCTTCTAAATTCATACACCTTGAGATAAGCCCCACCCCATATTATACTCACTTAGATAGCTGCTCGAAAACTGCTATACAATGCAAACAGCTGACAGGCTGAAATTTCAGCCTACGAACTTAAAACGGAAAGGGCTCCAATATCAGTTTGATGTGGATTAACATGTTGCACGTGGTGAATAACAATGTTTACATTCGAAAGTGACTTGGAACACCCTGTAAAGTTATCTGTTATTGATGCTTACACTTGCTTAACCCTATTCCAGGCAACCGGCTACCCGGGTAGCCAAATCGATTTGGATTGCTCATTTCTCTGATTCTAGGAATCCGATTGACTTGAAATTCTACCCAAGTGCCACAAATCCACTAAACGACCACTAAACGGCTTCTAAACGACTCAAGTTCTCTACCTAAACGGAATATAGAAAGACTTCGTTTAGCAGACGGCAAACGACTCATGCATTCTAAAAATAGCAAAAAAGCTGGTGGCGCTCTCTGTTGGTGGGATACCCCAACCACTTGAGCTTCATCGCTTGGAGGAGAGCTTTCTCATTTCCGCTGTACTGTTGTATGGTTTCGCATTGAAGTTATGCATCGCTAGAACTAGAACGGCGATATGATTGTTTAAATACTAAACTCCAACGGAAATCACCAGTACTGAAGCAAGTGAGATTTGAGTAATGGTCGTTGGTGTTGATACCCACGTATCTGACCACACGACCATTCATGTAGATTTTTGCTCGGAAAGTTAGAAGGCTATATAGGTCATGATAAAATGAAACTTGTCGAAACACATTGCAAGAAAAGGATAGCAATATAATAATCAGTTTTAATACGCCATCTATTGATCAAACCAATGAAGCTGTGGAGCTTTCATTTTTTCTATGGATATTCAATTTTCCAGTCGTTTAAGCTTAATCTGTGGCACTTGGGTATACATTTGTGTAATCCACAGCCATCGTTCTCTGGAATTTTTCGTAGATTTTTTGGAGTATAATTAAACTGTTTATAAGAATTAAATTTTCCAATACCCCTGTTGACGCCGTCAACCGTCAATTCGGGTGCAAAAGCCTCCTTGCACGGATCACGCGATAGAGGGCGCTGCCGGTCGCTTCGAAATCAATCGGTTTATCGAAAATCGACCAGCGACGGCACGAACCGAAGCCCTTAGGGGGAATGACCGGCGCAACAGGATGACGAGCAGATTCCTTCGCGCACCCAAGTATACGCACGTGATTTTTTAGCGCCATTTAGTGAACTAGAAATAAATTATACACGTTTCTAATTTCGGCTAAAATACGTTCATTGATCTTTGGGTAGAAAGAATTGGATGCTTCGCAACAACCCCTATTCCAGGCAACCGGGCTACCGGTGTAGCCAGCGTCTTTGGAAGCTTATAACTTTTGAATGCGTAATCCAATATTGATGCAATATTCTGATGAAAATTAAATAAACTAATGCAATTTCTAAAACTGTGCATCGATTGATTTAAATCGCTATCTTTTTTAGTTATAGCTTTTCAAAGTTGACAAGATTCTTTTTTCTTTATGATGTGTTTTTGGTTGCCAGTGACAGGGTTAAATTACAAATTTGCGAGTACAGGCGGTCCCCGAGATACACGGTACCTCTTATACGCGGATTCGGAGATACGCGGTTTTCTAAATTTGACAGTTCGTTGAACAAATTGTACTGATTTGACACATCAATTGTAAATTGCCAAATAATTTCCGTTTTGATCGAATGTTAAAAACTATTTCAAAAGGTTTAAAACTGTAATATTCCGTCAGAATCATATCAAATAATTTATAAAGGGACTAAAACCGCCCCCTACTTGCAAAATTACACGAAAATTATTGATATTTTGGCTAAAAATCACGAGATTCGACTTACGCGGAAATTCGAGATACGCGGTATTTTGCGGTCGTTTTCGGTCCCCATTAACCGTGTATCTCGGGGACCGCCTGTATGGATAATGTATCCCGGCCTTAAAGGCCTTGTTCGAGCAGCTACGCGAATCGTGCAGATTTGAACTGCGGATCGGATTACATCCGCGCCCGTTGATGTACACATCTCTATCGATCATAAATTAATACAGTAGAACGTCGATTATCCGGGCAGCTCCGGACCGGACGGTTACCGGTTAATCGATTTGCACGGATAATGGTCCAAGAAATGTCAAATTCATATAAAAATTATAAAATTCACTAGTTTTATGATTAATTCACTTTGAATTAATCGATTAATCGTTTGTAGAATATTATTTTATTCAATAACTATAGGTTTGGCAACTTTTCATGGGCAAACATGAATTTCGAAAATACCACTAAACACTACAGAGTTGCACAAAAAACTGGTTGCCCACTTGACTATCGCTGCAAATGTTCGCCGTACGTTTGAAAAGCTGTCACATTTATGCGCACGGTTAAGCCGCCCGCCGGTTAATCCGCCCCCGGATAATCGACGTTCTACTGTAAATAGAGGGCGAAAAGGCTTTTTCCCTCTCTTCATCACCAGCAATTTCTTACAACGGCTTCGGTAATTATTAGCAGCAAAAACCAAAGAAAGAAAAGGAAACTTTATCCGAAAACTATTCGCGACGAAACATTGGTGCCGTGACCAGGATTGTGCCGATAGCCTGAATATTCGCAATTTTTTCGATAAAGTGCTAAACACCTTTGCCTTTCACTGCCCGACCGTTACACTGCACTTTACACCACACTCGCGTACACGATAATCGCAGTTTTAGTAAGATGTCAGCTCAACCGCTTATTTTGTCGTCGAGACGAACGATTTTGATTGCCATTTTGGCCCGTTACGAAGAGTTTCTTCAAAACTACCAGCCCGATAGGGATTCTATCGAGGTGGAAACTCGTATGGCCAAATTTGACCAAATATGCAAGGATTTGGAGAGCCTTCAACAGCAGCTGGAGGACAGTGCAACCACTGCTGAAGAGATGACACACAATGCCGCCCTTAGGGAGGATTTTGAACGGTGCTTGATTCGCGTTCAATCGGCATTGAAAGCGAAATATAGAGAAATTCCGCGCAGCGAAGTGTCGCAGCAAGGAGCCGGTAGGAACCCGCTACAAGGCATAAAACTGCCCACCATCGCTCTGCCGGAGTTTGACGGCGATTATATGCAATGGCTGACCTTTAGGGATACCTTTGAGTGTTTGATTCACGATAATGTTGATTTGCCGCCAATACAAAAATTCCATTATCTACGCGCAGCCCTAAAAGGTGAAGCAGCGCAAGTGATCGAGGCCATTACAATAAGCGCCTCCAGCTATGAATTAGCTTGGAAAACACTCGCTGAGCGAAATTCGAATGAATATCTGCTGAAAAAACGCCACTTGCAAGCGATGTTCGGCATCACACCAGCGAAGAGGGAAAGTGCGACAACCCTGCACCAGTTAGTGGACGAGTTCGAGCGTCACAAAAAAACCCTAAATCACTTGGGAGAGAAAACTGACGGCTGGAGCAGCATATTAGAGCATTTACTTTGCACAAAATTGCCCTCTAACACATTGCGCGATTGGGAAGAATTTGCTTCGACCAATGACAATCCGAGCTACGATTCGTTGATTGCCTTTTTGCACCGCCGTATGCGCGTACTCGAGACGCTATTAGTAAACAAACCCGAACCATCACCTATAGAAACACCGATACCACCAAGACGCACCATTTTTCCGCGCACTGCTAGTTTTGCTACCACTGACCGCGATGTTAATAAATGCCCGTTGTGCAATATGCCGCACACACCGCCCAAACAGACCGACTTCACGGAAAAGCTTGGCCTGTCTAAAACTACCGCTTTGAGACGCTTCGAGCTGCTGGAGAGGAGGCTAGAACGCAACCCACAGCTCAAGACTATCATGCCTTCATGAAGGAGTATTTGGAGCTGGGGCACATGTCGCTCATGAACAAAGATAGTTGGGATGAACGGGCGTACTACCTACCGCACCATCCCGTATTTAAAGCCTCCAGTACCACCACGAAAGTAAGGGTCGTGTTCGACGGATCTGCAAAAACAAGCACCGGTTATTCCTTGAATGACATTCTATGTGTTGGTCCAATCGTGCAGGACGAGCTGCTTGATATTGTGTTGCGATTCCTCACCTACCAAATAGCACTTGTGGGAGATATAGCTAAAATGTACCGACAAATATTGCTTCATTCTGATGATCGTCGATTGGTGCGCATATTCTTTCGATTTTCGCCGCAAGCTCCGATCCAAGTATATGAGCTCAACACCGTTACATACGGACTAGCACCTTCCTCGTTTCAGGCTACACGCACACTTATCCAACTAGCAGATGATGAAGGGACTGAGTATGCGCTTGCACCTGCAGCCCTGAAACGAAACTTTTACGTGGACGACTTCATTGGTGGTGCCAATAACGTTCGCGAAGCTGTTCAGCTGCGTAAGGAGTTATCAGCGCTACTTGCCAAAGGTGGGTTTGAGTTGCGCAAGTGGACATCAAACAATCTGAGCGTGCTCTCCGGCTTAAGCACGGAGTATATCGGCACACACTCATCGCTGCATTTTATACCCAACGAGACGGTCAAGGCACTCGGCATCTGGTGGAAGCCTGAATCGGATGAGCTGTGTTTTGAATCCAACACTGAGGCTGATGAAGCCACGTCGACCAAGCGATCTATTTTGTCGAGCGTTGCCAAAATGTACGATCCGCTCGGATTGATAGCATCGGTGATCGTGCGTGCTAAGATGCTGATGCAGGAGCTATGGCTACTCAAATCCGACTGGGATGAACCTGTTCCTAATCAAATCTGTAAAAAATGGAAGGCGATTCAGAGCGACTGGAAAACGTTATCCGAGTACAGGATTAACCGTTACGCTCTCTTACCAGATGCAACAGTAGAATTTCACACATTTACCGATGCTTCTGAGGCCGCCTACGGAGCATGTGTCTACGCTCGTTGTGAAAACGTGGCGGGAGAAGTCCGCATCAGCCTATTAGCTTCGAAGTCTCGAGTGGCACCACTGAAGCGCGTCACGTTGCCGAGGCTTGAACTTAGCGCAGCTGTCCTGGGCGCCCATCTGCATCATCGCGTCAAGGAGGCAATGCAGATCGTGTGCGCCGAATCATTTTTCTGGTCCGACTCAACAGTGACGCTAAAATGGATTGCGTCACCTCCCAACTCCTGGAAGACGTTCGTGGCAAATCGAGTAGCTGAGGTGCAACACTACTCTCATCCAAGGCAATGGAGGCACGTTCCTGGCACATCCAATCTTGCTGACTTGGTTTCCCGAGGCATGTCGGCAGCACACTTCACGCAGAATCAGCTTTGGAATAACGGTCCAGATTGGCTTGTGCAACCTTCGTCCCATTGGCCCAGCTCAGATCCAGAACCAAGCGATGAGGCGGACCTAGAAACACGCCAGGTGAGTGCCGCTTTAGTTTGTACACAAACTCATCCATGGTTTGGCATTTCTTCATCCTTCACCAGAATGGTACGCATCATTGCATACTGCATACGGTTTGTGCGCAACACCAAGCAGAAGGCGCGATCACAGCGACCGATACCGCACACCAATGCATCCAAGACGATCACGCCCAAGTACGTGGATGCTGCAAAAACTGTGCTTTGCAGACTAGCCCAGCAAGATGCATTTTCCGCGGAAATCAAGCAGCTAAAAAAGGGAGAAGCATTGATGAAACAATCACCTTTACGAAAACTTACCCCATTCCTGGATACAGAAGAAGTAATACGGGTGGGAGGACGATTGAACTTGTCGCAACTACCGTATCAGTCCAACCATCCAGCTGTTCTACCGAAGAACCACAAATTCACCCGTCTACTTGCGGAAGATTATCATGAAGAGATGAAACATGCTAGTGGAAGGCTATTGCTATCCCGCATTAGAGAACTGTATTGGCCACTGGACGGACGTCGCTTGGTAAAAAGCATTGCAAGAAACTGCTTCCGCTGTATTCGGCAAGATCCCGCACTCGCCCGGCAGCCGGTTGGCCAGCTTCCACCATCCCGCATCACACCGAGCCGACCCTTTTCTGTAACCGGAGTGGATTACGCCGGTCCATTCTACTTGAAGCCAGCGCACCGGAAGGCAGCAGCTACTAAGAGCTATCTGTGCGTTTTCGTGTGTTTCGCTACGAAAGCTGTGCATTTGGAACTCGTAGGAGACCTCACAACGGCGGGATTCTTAGCAGCGCTACGCCGATTCACATCACGACGCGGATTGCCAGCCCACATCCATTCTGATAATGGGAAAAACTTCGAAGGCGCAGAACGTGAACTGAAGGAGCTTTTTGAGCTGTTCAACGACGAACAACACCGCAACACCGTGGCTACTAGATGCGCTGACCGGGGAATCACTTGGCATTTCAACCCACCAAAGGCTCCACACTTCGGCGGATTATGGGAAGCAGCAGTAAAGACGGCGAAGCGACTGCACGCTAGATGATCTTCAGAAGTGGCAGCTTTTGGTTCAGCGTTTTTGGAAGCATTGGGCCACTGAGTATCTACAAGAAATGCAGAAATGTTATGCAAGTGGTGGCAGCAACAACAGCAACACCCGGCAGGCAATTGACGTTTCATACTAGGGCGAGGGGCGTTGAAACGCATGGAAGAGCAGCAAGAAACACGGACGAGCGCTGATGAACTGCAACTGTGTGCGTGTAACAGCACCAAACGGCATGTGACGACGTACAGTGTGTGGATGTGTGTGTGTAATTTTAGGCAGCGAAGATGGATCGAGGTTATGTTTACAAAGTGAAAAAGTTTGATGCAGAAGCGTCTTTGTGATAAACATGTATTTTAGTTGCATAATTTCAGTGTTAAAGTTTGTAATGTGAACTTAAAAGTAATGACCAATGGTGCTATTCACTTGTGTGCTGTTGGCGAATATTGAAGCGTTGAAATATTGAAGCTTCCTATGTTAGTTTGTTGTGCTTAGTGTGAAGCAAAAATGTGTGCTAAAGTGTTATAAATTAGAAATATGTATGCGTATCCGTCTAATGTTCGGTTAAATCTATCTAATTTTCCATATTTTTGGGTGTCCTTATCGTTTACCAGGAGAAAACGATAGATGGAGGTTAGATACGTGCAGCTATTTGCCTCCGCAGGAAGGTATGTTAATTAAAGTTGTTGTATTTGTAATTTTTCATTACGCTGCAATTAAATAAATAATCGGATAAAATTTGCCGTTTAACATTATGAATAATCGATGTTATCAGTGTCCTTCAGAAGTGTTCCAAGCTGTCCGAAGACACACAAATCCGCAATCCACAATCCAAGCACACAAATCCGATTCACCTCGTATGCACCCAGCGGATTTCATGCGAAGGATATTGAAAAGCCATCAAAGAAGTGGGCATGATGGTAAGGAAACTTTAATTATTTTTACTTTAAGATTTCTTATCCTTATTTTTGTTTACAACCTTGGATCGTCGGTGCGGGCCTTATGGGAACTGCGCGGTCAGAGCAACAACCGGATGAGCATTTCGTTTCAGGTGGAAATTATATCAAGTTTGGGAATTGAAGAGAGTTACGGCACACTGTGAACATCGTTGTAAACAATCGATGGTAACATTTATGTATAGCTTATGAATGCATGTGTTTATCTAATTATTCATTAATTCGTTTATTTATTAATTTGAGCATTAGCGCTCCATCGACATTTTTTTTTGTTCTTTTTAGAAAATTGCTCTAACGGAACAGCTTATCCCGGCCTTTCTCGGGTTTAGTTGCTGTTGCTTGACCGCGACGATTGACACCAGAGTTTGCTATGGTCGTATTGTCGTCGTATAATCGTGTTATCGCTGTTAACACACTTTGTTTATATCTATTAAGATGCAACAGCATTATTTATTTTCCGGAATATGGCTAGCGTTGTTCCTCCTTATAAGACGAAGACGTTTGAAATTAGCACCTGTGTCAATCGTCAAACGGTTGGCAATAAAGTACAATAAATGATAGGAGCAAAAACGCGATGGCTGTTAGTGATTTGCGAAATGAAACCAACAGCCATTTTACATTTTTTATCTTAAACAAGTCCTATATTAACCCCTGAAAGCTACCAAAGCTACAATTTTTCATTTCATTTGTATAATTAGAGAAGAATAGATAAAAGGTGTAATATAGTATCAATAGGACATTACAATTAATAAAAATGGAAAAGCAATGTGTTTATCAATAAATAATATGTAATATATATATACAGCAACTATAAATAGAGCGATTTAACTAAATATAAATATATGTTTATTTCTTCCTTCTATGGCAGCTTGTTTTAACATTTCCCTGTATGTTTACTCTTGCCGGTGCATGTGTCAGTTTTCTTTTTAAATATTCTTTATCATATTCTATATCTATGTCTATTCCCACGTGGTTTGTGGCGATAGACTTAAATAAGCACTGTATTTGGGTAGTTACTAAAAGCTATTTTTTCCTGACGATCCTTCCCAGCTACACCGTGCAAGAAAAGTCCCATCAAACATTAACGCTGATCATTTTGGCTGGTGTACGGCTCACAATACAAACAGATCCTCTAGCAGCCGCTATCACCGATGCAGAAGCACTGGAGGGTAATTGTTGTCTTACAACAGCGGACATCATACCACGCTGATTCTTCGGAGCATGAACTTCGACAAGCGATGCAATCGATGGTACTGCAGATCCCGCCAATGCCTGTTGTCTACCGATCTTCATACCTGATTCCTGCGGTAGAGCATCAACAACCGGTACCACTGATGGCGCAGCAGTACTAGTTGACGGTTGCTGTCTATGTTGCTGGCCTAACGGACGGAATGGTGCAGGAACACCAGGTAATGTTGACCGATGATGATTACCATCACCGGCATTCGAGACCAGCGCTGACACTTCATCCGTTACCTTCAGCTGTTCAACAACACGGACTGGCATTCTTTGTTGACTCGCGCTGACCGGCCACTGAAACCACCGAAGGCACTACACTTGTTGTCGGAAGTTGTACAACAACACGCACCGGCAATCCGGGAGGACGGATGGTACGAGGAATTGCAACCGAAACCATCGATGGCACTGCACTTGTTGTCGGAAGTTGTCCAACAACACGGACCGGCAATCTGGGAGGATGGATAGCACGAGGAATTGCAACCGAAACCACCGATGGCACTGCACTTGTCGTCGGAAGTTGTCCAACAACACGGACTGGTACATCTGACTGACGAAGCTACTTATCACATACCCGCATTTTATGTCCCCATTCTTGGTGTTTCCGGGTTACTCGCCATCGCGCTGTAGTCGGATCATACTGCTCCTGTCCTGCTTCGATTAATGCCTCCGCAAAGACAACATTAGAGCACGCGTTCCTATTCCTCATCCTCCGGCACCGTCTGGAAAATGTGGGAGTCACTGCTCTATAAAAACCACCGGACTACCACAAACTGGAAACAGCGGAAAACCCCGTGGGTCACCGGCCACCGTGCTAAATTGAAGCAAAGTTGAAGTAAGTCTGATAGTATCTAAAGTAATAAAAAGACAGTTTGATAAACTAGTTAACAATGTTTATTTTTCATTTCAGCTAATATGCCGTGCGAAAAAGCAAAATAAATATTTCATTTTAATGTTTATTAAGCTACACCGACATTATATTTTTCATCTAAAACGTTTTTGATGTGTTTTTTCTCATCGCGTTTAGGCGTCGTGTATGAGATCGCAACTGCTAATAATTTCGTCGTCTGAGGCGGACTGTTATGGAGGTACAAAATCTTCAGTGATGATGAATGCGTTCACGCATCTACGAGCCGGTAATTGGCGGTATCCAGATCATCGTCGTACTGTTAGCTTACCTAAGCTACCGAAATTAGCGTCAGTGTAAAATGTAAGAGAAAGACAAATTGACGATATAATTAAAATTAATGGTTTACATGGATTGCGCTACACTAACAATATTTTTCTCTTATATTGTCTATTTCAGCTGTGCTGTGAGAATTACAGTTGGCTCTCACAACCGTCCGGAAGTCGCAGTGATAATGGTAACATCAAGATCATCACCACCGCACGAAGCGCAGCATATTGACCCAAGCCCAAGCGGACAGCAACCACCTGCAGCAAACGTACGCCGAACGAATGGTCGTGGTAGACGCGTTAGGATTGCAAGGCGATACTTGCGCTCTGAAAATGCTAGCACAGATGTTTGGGCCACAGAGGTGACGTTCCGAGATTGTAAAAACATACCGGGCCCACAGGTAGGCAACAACCGCGCCCAAATCTATGGCATAGTATTGGGTGTTAGCTCGTCCGCTAGCACCGGTTACACTGGTACGGGTAGGAAGCGTGCAAATGAAAAAATATGTAAAAATGTCGCCCTTATTCCTTTATACATACAAGAAACGATCACGAACGATCAGCATGAAATGCACTTGACTGATATTATTCTTCTTTCTTTAGTTTCAGATAAGCCGTTCTCATCAATGCCATACCATGTACGGTCGGCTAGTTACACTTCATCACGAAGGACAATCACATCTGGGTGATGGAATGCTGTCAAAACGATGAAGCTGGCTTAGTCCTCGATGACGACAACAAATTGTTTGAACATGTTCAATTAAACAAACATGTTGTTTTGGCTTCTCATAATTAATGGTAATGTATAGCATTCTCAACGCTTAATTTGTGTGAAACGCAAATAACTTTCTTTACTTATTTTATGTTTTATGTTTTAATTTAATTACAGGTGAATGCTGCTGCGTGATAAACGTTTTCGTGCGCTAAATAAGGTTTGTATGAAAAATAGTGTATTTTTAAAATATTTAATTTTCAATAAAGTAACGGTCAATTTGAAAATAAGCTGTGTTGATATACAACCCGAATGAAAGAAATACACGGATAAACGAATGTAAATAATACACGAAAGAACGGGAGGTCCGTTTCATCCGTACCCCCCCACGCCCAATCATGTCTTCCGTTGGGCGCCTGAGCCATGCACGGTTGGGCGCCCGTTTCTCCTCCTCCGGCGCCGTCAGTTTAGCTGTCAATTGCCTGCCGGGTACCCACCACTCGTTGGCCTCTCGCGCGTATCGTTGAAATCCATCCCGGTGAAGACAAGATAGTACGCGTCGTTACGCTTAAGACGGCTAAGGGAATAATTACGCGACCGATCACGAAAATATGCGTTTTACCGCTCAGAACTGATAGCGAAAACCACGTGTAGTCTAGGAAGCAACTTTTTGTTGACATTCGTCAAGGTGGGGAGGTTGTTCGAGCAGCTACGCGAATCGTGCAGATTTGAACTGCGGATCGGATCACATCCGCGCCCGTTGATGTACACATCTCTATCGATCATAAATTAATAAATAGGATGCGAAAAGGCTTTTTCCCTCTCTTCATCACCAGCAATTTCTTACAACGGCTTCGGTAATTATTAGCAGCAAAAACCAAAGAAAGAAAAGGAAACTTTATCCGAAAACTATTCGCGACGAAACAGGCCTTATTAAACGGAGGAAAATTCTGTCATTCGATTTTGGAATCTATCCTTCAAACAAAGTTTGATAGATGGATGCCAGTCGAAAAATCTAAATTCGGCATGGTCTTTTCCGATTTGCTCCCAAGTAGATTTTTTTTCTGTCAACGTCGATAGAGCGAATTGAATTTCCAATGATGTTGAACAAAAACAACAAAAATGGGAAACAACGAAGGATTCTTTCGGATAAAGCCAAGAAAATCAATAAATTAAATATTAAATGTGAAAGGTGACAGCACAATTATCTTGCCTTACCGTAGCAATAGATGATGCGCAATCTCAGATTGCGCATATATTTATCTTTCAAACGGGTCTTCTTCTTCTTCTTCTTCTTCTTGCGAGAGGGGATGTATCCTTCTATGTTGTTCAAACGATTGTTTGAAACAGCGTATTCAGAGGCTTACTCTCTCTGTAGAGACTTCGACTATCTAGAGTCATATGATCAAGGTGTTATAAATGACAAGGTGAAGTTGTTCAGAGCAAAATTTCTCGACTTGACATTTCTCTTCTGGGGGCTCCGGTATAAAAATCGGGAAGGGCTGGTGCGGGGTAATGAAATTTGTATGCAGAGAGTGACAGATGTCCCCCACAATGTCGCCCAGCAAAAGCGATAAAAATCAACCTTCTAAATACATTATCCTTGGGTTTGATATATTTATCTGTCAAAAATATATATATATATATATATATATATATATATATATATATATATATATATATATATATATATATATATATATATATATATATATATATATATATATATATATATATATATATATATATATATATATATATATATATATATATATATATATATATATATATCTCCGACATATAATCTTGAAAATTTATGCGCAATCTTGGTGCAATATGAAAATATATGGAAAGGACGTTTATAGCTCAGGGTTGGCTACGCAAAATGACTTATGTTTTAATAAAACAAATATATGCACAATCTGAGATTGCGCATCGTGCATTAATACGGTTAAGGTTCCAACGAATGTCACCGTTCAAAAAGACATAGTGCGAAAACGTCTCGTGCTACAAAAAGTAGCTAATTTTTTCTGGTTTTTGATACAAAGTTCCACTCCGCGATGATCAAAGTAGCTCATTTAACCCTGTCAATCAATTTTAAAACACACGAAAAAATTAAATTGAACTTTGTTCAAAATTATGTTTAGCGTTTGGCATTAATCTGGCTCGTAAATAAACTGAATCATTGGATTGTTTCGCATGAAGCAGAAATATCACACGAGACAAGTAGCTCTGTTTGTAAAATTGAGCTACCTTTTGTCGCATGAGACGTTGACGCTCTATGTCTATTTGAACGGTCAGATGAGGCGATGTTTTTGTTGGGACAAAACCACAATAAAAGGGCAAATGCGCCAAGAATGGCCATTATTTTTTGCCACAATTGGCCACAATTACTGACGCGATTTGTCCTACAACAACATTTAACGTAGCAATTTATGGACGTTGATCAACATTTCAAATGGTATATAGATGCATGGTCGAAACATAATGAGACATCAAGTAAGAATAATTTTGATTCATACATTATACCGACCTCTAGCTTGCGCTGGACGCCACCAGATGCGCTAGTGAAATTAAAATTTACACTTGTGAGTGCGGAAATGTCCCTTGGCATTTAAACATTGTTTTTCACGTGTAAGAAGTTATTCCATATAAGTGAGATATTTCATTTCCATCATAATAATTTTTATTTTTTTTAGCATGATTTTCAACACTTCACTTGTCAACGAATGAAGAGATTCCACTTAAACCCTAGTGAAAAACGTTGGCAGCAAACCGTTGAAGTATTAAATATCATGCAGAAGAAATGAAAAATTATCATGATGGAAATGAAATATCAGAATGAAGTGGAATAACATTTTGCACGCGGTGAAGAACAATGTTTAAATTTGAAAGTGAGTTGGGAGACCCTGTAAGAATAGAATAAGCATTTTAATGATCAGAATCTTTTTCTTTGAAACATAAGCTCGTTAGTAAGTGTTTTGTCTGGACATTTATTAACGCGATATGGAACAAAATGTCTTCCATCAACTTACGTAAGAATAGTCAAAACGAAGAAGGGGAAGTAAAGGGATGTGTGTGTGTGTGTGTGTGTGTGTGTGTGTGTGTGTGTGTGTGTGTGTATGTGTGTGTTCATCCCCATCCCATTAGTGGTTGATGTTACTGCTACAGAAAGAATGTGGAAAGTATTCCAAAATGCAGGAAAGAAAAAAGAAGAATGGAATAAAGTCCACAAGATCGGTGAGAATTCGTTTAACGTAGGTAGATAGGAAAATAAATGGCTTAGCTTTGAGTTCGTATTTTCAGTGCTCGTAGGAGATTCAAGTTTAAAGGAAGAATTTGCATCCAGCGTATAGCGTGAAACGGAACGAAGAATCAGAATTTGATATTGTTTTTTTGGATGAAAGAGATCTGCCGTCTAATCCTCGATTGTACAATGTTCATCCTATCTTGAAAGCCATCGCCATCACGGGACTGCTAGCAATGTGGGTTTATTTTTTCCTCACATATATCATGGGTTTTTGTGGACAAAGGCTTCACCTGGGGCCCAAGGAGGTGGTTTGCTGGGTAAGAATCCACGTCAACACCATGCGATGTCTAAGAAGATTCCCCCTCCATGTAAAAAAAACATACACATATACAGACCAAAAGGTTTTCTACTTATGACTCAAGGATCAACGCATCCGTAATCAACGACATCGGTAGATCAAATAAATCAAAGAGCAAAGAATCGATATAGCTATCTCTATGTCACTATTTTACGATCATGGTGATTAGAGCCCTTCCCAAAATATTGAAAAAAAAAAAATCTGTTTTAAGTGGGTTTAGTTTGGCTTTAATTTTATTTATATTTTTGGTTCTGTATTAATCGTATTTTGTTTTTGAAAATATAATATACGATACGAAGATATGTTTTGTCGTAGAATGGTTGTGGAGCATTTAATCGGGTTGTTTTCATTGTTACAAGTACGCCAACAATTATAGGTTGACTTTAAGACCGCACATGCGAGGTACGCAGAATGAATGCCTTGCACTTGGATGAGATGTTTTGCAAGTAGCCAAATTATTAGAATTTTTTTATTATTCAAAATACGTCGATTGGACAGGACAATTGGAGAAGACTATCGTAGATTGTAGTAATAGAATGCTACTTTTTGTCATCAAGGAGTGTGAATTGCTGATGATGCAAATGAACGCCAAATGAATATTAATTGTAGTAAATTAATAAAGCCTCGACAGACGATACGGTCCGTTCACCACTAATCTTTTTCCAATCATCATTTTCAATCATTTTCTTACAGATATGGCTAAGAATGATAAAAAAAAATGGACTTGAAGGACGGAATCAAAATGGTCAAAATTTAAATATTTTGTATTTTTTCATTTATTGAACGACGTAATACATTGATTGCACTGATATCACTACTATTTCATGAAAATGATCACCACAACTCAATAAAAACATGAAAACAGCTAGTTTAAGCAAAAAAAATCCCGTTTGTATGAAGGTTTTAATTGATCCAACAAGCAAGCGCTTCACAATAGGTGATTGATTATCAGGGATTAAGTAGTTCGCAAACTAAGCAGCTGCATGAGGCCCCTAGAAAAGGAACCCCCTGTTCACAAGTAAATTTGCTTCGCAATTCTTCTCTGGTTTAGAATTCTTCATACAAATTTTCGCTCTTAAAAAAGGTCTACATTCGTGTGACCGTTTAGTCGTTTATTGTTCAGCGGTTGCTTACTTTTAGTGGAAAATAAGCGGTCGTTTAGAATTATTGCTAACATGAGATATATATGATCGTCAATTTGACGACGATCCTGATGGGAATCGATCGATAGATGTGATTTTGTTAGGGCTGCTGCTTTGAATAATACTACGTCTGGATGTGGCCATTGACGAAGTTGATTTTTTTTATATATTATAAAAGAACAGTTTCTAAATTCAGCTGTAGCTTCTTTCAGTATATTTTTTTCAGTACAAATAGGTGTGTATATTCAATCAAACAGCTTACAGCTCACTCGCAAGACTTAACAACATGCTCGTTATAGGTTCAAGACCAGGATGGATCGTCCTCTCTTAGAAAGGACTGACTATCTGGTTGCGTGGTACTGAGTCTCGAGAGCCTGTACAGTCCGGCATGACCGCGCATCTTTTACCAATTTATCAGACTTACTTTGTTTTACCATGTAAACGGAATATCAATGGTCAGTACGAGAACAGTATTATAGGTTCTGACTTAGAATGGTTATGGTTAACTTAGAAGTAACTCTCTAGTTAAATTGGCGAGCCTATCATGATTCCATGTACGGCCTGCGATACTTTATCAACACAACTGATTTGTTCTCATAAAAGTAGTTTGACTATAGCTTCAATGACTACAATAATATTTTTTTAACTAGATTAACTTTTACATTCGAATTAACATCCAATTTTTTTAATTGAAAAATTTACTACGGATCTTAGCTGTAAATGTGATGTGGTTTCAACTGTTTCAGATAATTATAATTCGCAACAAAAATGGGTGCATATACGTTTTCTTTAATGTTTTGAATCATTTTCAAAATCTGAAGTAGACCATTGTTAAGTAAGGAAAATGGGTTGATACCAAAACCAATTTTGACACGTTGTCAAGTAAGTAACGCCATCACTGGTCACGCCCTGTTTAACCAATTATGCAGGCTATTTAATACTTTAAATTATTGTTTATTTAGACCTCAAAAACAATTTTCTTCACATGCTGGTATTGCTTACGAATATGTTTAGAGAAGTTGTGTTGTTTTATTCAGGAGGTTTTGTTGTTATTTGTAAATATTAAAAATTACATGTTGTTGATGTGTATATTTTTGATAAATCTTATAGAACCGCGGGCCGCATGCGGCCTTCAAGAGCTTATAATGCGACCCACGATGACTTTGTCAGAGTTAATATAAATGTTACGCTATTATGAGATATTCAAATAAAAATGTATTTTTTATTTTTCTTAGACAAAAATCAAGCTTTAGTAACACGAAACTGTACAAGTATCGTTAGTATTTTGTTGTAAAAACGAGATTTAAACGTTCACTCATCATGTAAAGGTAGCGTCAAATGGCCCTCAACATAGTTATTTTTGAAGCAATGCGGTCCGCGTGCTGAAAAGTTTGGAGAGCCCTGTCTTAGAGTAAATATGGTCTTGGTTATTAAATGTTTTATAAGAAAGTTAACGACCCTCATGAAGCTTTCGTGAAAAATATTTATTATTCATAATCATGTGTATCATATTTTAGCAGACAATAGTTATACATTTTAGAGCAGTAGTAGTAGTAATGTAGTTGAATGAATCACTACATTACATACTTATATGGTTTGATGAATGTGTAAATCATTACGAAAAAAAAAAAATACAGGAGAACCTCGCATAACGAGTTGAATCCAGTGGCGGGAGACTCTTTTCTGCATAAATGGTATAAAGCATTAAATAATTGGTTCCATTACCGCTAATGTGCTGATACATATGCATATATGCATATAAATAACTAAAACATATGTTTATAAATCTAAAATTTGGAAAGATATAGTATAAAGTGTAGTTTTTTCGTCATGTTGATTCATGTTGAGCCATTGTATATTGTTTTTGTATTTTCTATAATATTTTCTATAATATATATATATATATATATATATATATATATATATATATATATATATATATATATATATATATATATATATATATATATATATATATTTATATATATAGGGTACTTGCGATGGGTTTAACTGTTTGTCAGCATAGGCATTAGGCAACACTCGTCAAATTGTTCTCGTAGGGAACGGCCGAATGATGGCCAAAAGAAACGTAATGATTTGTTAGACAGGAGAAGAGAGAGGTTCGAAATCATATTATAAGTAATTAAGGTAAAATTCCGGTCTATGGCCGGATTAAGGTAAGGCCGGTCTAGTGGTACAGTCGTCAACTTGTCCGTCATGGGTTCAAGACCCGAATAGACCGTGCCCCTATACGTAGGACTGGCTATCCTGCTATGGTAACAATAAGTCACTGAAAGCCAAGCTCACTTCATTAGTAGGTACAGGCAGGCCTTGACCGACAGCGGTTGTTGTGTCAAAGAAGAATAAGAAGAACAAGGTAAAATTCAAGATGGTGCTCTTTAATGAAAATAAAATACATAGTATTTATGTTTATTTATTTTTGTTCATATAGCGTTATCGTTAGTTCCTTAGATTGGAAAGTCCTCTCATATTCCATATATTTTTGTATCTTCCATATTTCATACATTTTAGAATGGCAGTTAACAAAAACATCGGTTAATGGATGTTAGATTTTTTCAATGTCAGTCAGACTCCATTTCAACACTTTGATAATTTTTCCTTATCATGAATTTTTCTCTATGCTGTCCATCCCTTGGAGAATCACTTTAGACCAGCGTTCGGCATAGTCCGGCTCGGGGGCCAAATGCGGCCCGCCGCAACATTCCGCGAAAGGTTTTGACTGATTTTGAAAGATGGAAAGAAACTATTCGTATACACATTACTGTATATCTTTTAGAATAACATTTTATACCATCGTACTCTTTCAACTTTAGTTAAAGTACTATGGAATGACGGATCGTTTGGTATGTTCGAACTCGTGATCAATATCCCCGTAACGTTTACATGGAAACAATAGCCTTTTTTCGGCTGGCTGTAGAACAAAAACTAGGAGAGATAATTTCTTTACATGTACATCATTTGAAAGGTAGTTATTTAAGCTTCCTTGGACAAATAAATCTAAGACTTTGGGAGTTGCTGTTCATCAATTATTCGGAATTTTCTCCACGATGGACGAATACATGCCTATAGGCATCCTAAGTTTTCGCGACAGAATTGTTAGAGTAGAGCTAGGGTTTCATGTCGAAATTTTGCCGAAACTCACCTAATACGAACGCATTAAGTTTTGGCGTCACTGTTTGCCATTGCGAAATCAGTGGACGCGATTTCTGCTTCCTGATATATGTGTTTATGTTTCCCAAGTACTATTTCACTGTTTGGCGGGTTGCATCGATCTCCCGGCCCAGATAACCCAGTAATGGAGCCACTTGTACCTCTGTCTTCATTTTTAGCTTTTTTGGAACCCCAAAACGCAGAAACGTTATCATGCGACGAAAAACTTATGTATGCAGTCCATTTAAGACGCTACGGGGTGTCATTCGTTGATCACGCACGCTTCTAAGTTGGTTGGTTTACTTTTTTGGTCATCATGGTTAGAGTTTGACTGATAGAGGTGTCAAGGTGAAGTGACTGATAGAGGTTGCCTGTTGTCTCATGGGATACTACTATTCAAAGTGCAATTAACAATTAGTTAGAACGGGTGAAGATAATCCTATGATAATCCCATGAATTGGTCAATTTTGTAAATGCAACGTTAAATTACATAACGGTTAACATTGTTTCAACACGACAATAAGACTTTCGGTTTGAAGGAAATCGCACACGAAATTTTATATTGATGTGATGCACTAAAGACTGGTTGCAATAAATTTATTTAAAGTTTTGCATGCGACTTTGCGATGGGAGAGCATTTGACTTTCGCCAACGCAAAGCATGCAAAACAATGTTTTAAATATAGTGAAACAGCTCCATACATTTTCACGAGATATTTGTTTTGTTATGTTTTAATCGTTATTCTTAATTTCACACAAATCAGTGGGTTTTTCTTTAAATTTGTTTAGGGATATTTTTGATCGTATTTGAAAGCAAAAACATATAATAAAAAAACCCTTGTTGTTTTAACGAGAACGACGATTCCACACTGTTGCTGTTTACGAGTACAACGATTGCCAAAGAGCTTTTTCATAAGGAATCAGTTATCAATTTATCTGACATGGCATGACTTGTCCATAAAGCATTTTTAAAATGTTTTACTGAATCTATGTTTGCTTCGATAATTTTTCAGCCTTTCAGACTTTTGTATCATCCCCGGAATATCTTCAATTTTTTACGGCGTGGGAAGAAGGGGTCTTCAAGAAGCTATATTGATCTCTTTTTGTAGTTTTTTGACTGATCAAAGTTTTGGCCATCTATTGCTGATTGTAAAGTGATTAAAAATTACAATTGGTTTTTAAAGAAGGTATCTTTAATTTTGCACCATACTAGGATGATATAGTTACAGAAAAACAACAATAATACCTAAAATGTTTCTAAAAGAATAAAATGTAATAATTTAAGCGCAATAATAAAAAAAACCGCATTCTCCTGGCCCGCGGCACTCGATCATTTACTAAAGTTGGCCCATTGCCTCAAAAGTTTGCCGACCGCTGCTTTAGACAAATGTTATTGTTTTTAGCATTGGAAAGCTCAAGGAGCAAATTGTATCGATTTGACATATAAACAGTTTGGATGAAATTTGTAATTACGCGTTTCACCAAATCCACGAAAGTTAACTGCGTACCTCAGAAACAGACTATATAGATGTTTTCCTAATTGTATTGTTTAAAAGCATATCAGAGAGTGCTAAAAATCTGTAATGATTCCTTATAGGCGAACAGATGATTATTTTAGGTGCATGAATATACTAATCGGTTATGCAATTATTATAAATATAGAAGAGATCTTTCAAAACGCCTACACACAATGAGAAATGTTTTTTCACGGGCTGTGAAGGCGTACAACTTGACAACAAGTTACTCATATAGCGCGTGGCCACGGGGCTGAAAAAATGTTGAAAAATTTTTCAACTTTGTCAAAATTGCTTGTCAACTGCAAAAAAGAGCTTTTCTCGTGGCCGCACCAAAAACATACACAAGAACGACAAAAAGCTCCAACATCTGAATATCATAGATATTTTGTTTAAGAAGCACTAACTAGGTACATAAATCAATTAGAATCATGCATTTTAGCATTATTATCATAACAATGGGTCACAACTGCGCCAAATAGCTGTTTGTTTACGCTTTTTCACGAACGTCAAATTTTGTCAACTTTTGTCAACTTTTTTTCCTGGCTGCTCCAGGTCACAAAATTTTGACAAAAGCTCAAAAAAGTGACAAAAGCTCACATTTTGAAAAATTTGTCAGCATTTTGTCACTCCCGTGGCCTTTCGCTTATAGACGTAAATTTTTAATGAAACAATCCTCCTAAAGGTAGGAGTGGTATTCTGTTTTTGAGTAAACAAATGAGATAGCTGGTTTTCAAAGTTTGGCAAATAAACTACAGCTCCAATAGGGTTTCTATTTATGTTTCACAGGGGCTATATGTGATTCAATGAGTTTAAGAACACAAAAACACACATTATCAAAAAAAGTGTGTCTAAATTGACTACAGTTGTTAGACCAAATAAAATGCAAAGTGCGAGTGGATTGAAACATTTTCTCTGGGTAGTGTAATTTATGAATAGCTCCTAATAAGTAATATCAAAGTGGTTGTAGCGCTGGAAAAGAATGTAACCTAATATATAACATGCCATAGAGTAAAATTAGACCTGAAAGCTTAAGTAAAACCCGGGCGTAATTCGTTTCCGATCAGGAGTCTCCTTTTTGCAAGTATTTAATACTATTCTATAACGTGATTTAATTAAGTCTTATAAACTTGTATAAGGCACGTATGTTTGGATACGAATGTAAATGCTAGGATATAAAATAAAATAAATAATGGAACCTTTGGTAAATGTCGAAAATATTCAATCATAAAGTGCTGTGTGTATATATTTAGTTAAACAAAATAGAGTTAAAGTAAAAATTAAGCACTAAGAAAATTGAATCGACGACTCAAAGTGAGTTCACGTTTTCATTAATTTCTTATAGTAACAGCAACAAACAAAACACCAGAATCAAAGAGTTAATGGTTAAATATGAATAGAATGTAAAGATAAATGTTACTACTGATAGAGTAACATTTGGGTGAAATTAAAACTAAGAATTACTAACAGTTCTTGGTGCAATTTATGATAAATGGGATGCTTTATTACGTTCAATAAGTATTTCACATTAGTTAATAATTTAGTGAAATATTTCTTCATCGGAAAGGCTCACTTTGCATGTTTTACTTTCTGGGGTGTGCTTTTAGAGTGATAGGCATGTGGGTGAACATAATGCGCATGTTCAAAAAGGCTGAAATCCAATGCCGTGGCTGTAGTGGTTTGAAAGTATGTTTGTGAGTGCGTAAATGCTTAGTGAAAGCGTACATAAGGAATAATAACATCATTTTAATAAAAATCCTTTTTTCAACTAGAAGACGTTGAAAGAAACAAAAAAATGACAACAACAAAAAAGGGAAAAAGCATCGTAGGCGTGCTATATTTTTAAAATGCTTAACTGAAGTCAATAGCGTGATCATGTGTACGCGAATTACTTGGAGATGGTTCTTCCCACGATGCTCTTCATGTTAGGTTGTCACATGTTCTATAACGTTTATATGGTTTTACGTTTGTGTGTGTTCGTTCGACGTTTGGAGTTATAATGGTCATGTAAAGCTTGGAGCAAAGAAATGTTTGCGCCGAGTAAGAATAAATAAGTGTTTGTCAGAAAAAACTCATTCCCAGTACACCAACGAGAGAAAGAGAGCACCAGCCACACATAGGATGCCACAAAGAACGACGTCCTACCGATCAGTACAACGATGGGATGCGGAATGGTAAGAAAAAAAACATAATACCTACTGTGATGATGATGATGGTCCTTCGTGGAGACGGTCGGGCGTATGGTACACGTGTCGTTGGGGAGCTGACGGGTGTTTAATTCGTTGAGCTGTCGGAACAGCTAGACAGAGACTCCAGGTTGAAGAGTTTGACAGTGAGTCCTTTTGCTTGGACATGTTACTTCGGTCATGCGGTTAAACCTGCTCGCTGTTGGCTTCAGTTGAACGAGTGCAGTCATTGAGGCAGTCTGGTCTGATACGGGGTGTGCTGGTAGTCGTACTGTTTTTTACGGGTTTTCCCGACGGTGATGATGATGTTCCATAAAATTTTTATTTACATCGCCAATCCCATAATCATTTAATAATGGTGAACAAGTATGAGCCAATACACAGCTAGTGTGACGGAATCATAGAAATATATCAAAACAACCAAACGGAATAAGTGCTATTTATAAAGCCAGGTTAATCGTGAAAGTGGCGTTAGAGAATAAATAAAACGATTAAAAAGTTGTTTTTAAAATGAGTGCAGTATAGTATATGCATAATTGTGAACGAATCAAGCATCATATAGATCAAACTAACAAACAAATGAAAATCATAACCATGATCTAATATTTTGCGGAGACATGCTATTATAAATTTATAAAAAAAAACTTAAATTGGTCTCTTAGAATTATTCTACAACATCTTTCAAGATGAATTTGAAAGATATGAAAGCTAACATCAATGTGAAAAACCTCACCTGAAATTGTGAATGCAATATTACGTGTGCATCAACATAATACAATGTCAGCATAAAACAATTACGTCTTGATGGAAACGCTTTGTGATATGTGTCAAAAACAATGGTAGCAAATATCCCATCATAAACATTAACAAACATAATAAACTAATAAAACTCATGGCTCACGCTACATTCACGTGTGGTATAGCGTGTTATATGTTATTTATGTGGTATACACATACCATATGTGTATATACATAAGGTATATACACATATTGTATGATTGGTAAAGCGTTAAACCTAAATATGGCAGTGAATGATTGTGAAAAGTGTAAAAGTTAAACAAAAGAAGATTTGAGCCTTTTTCAACTTATTTGGGCTAAATGTTAAGATGTAATGCATAGTTTAAGAAGAACTAAAAAATAGAATTGTGATTATATTTGGTGATACGCGAAAGAGGTTGTGTCATAAAACAAGTACACACCATTGTCAAAAATGATTATAAAAAAGGGTAAGTGTCATTATAGCTCATACAGTTACTGAACAGGGTGAAAACTGAATAAAAGCGAGTAAATCAAATAAATTTATTTGAAAAGCATAGTTTGAAAAATAAAAGTTATGCACAAGTTCACTCCAGCTAAAACTCTTGCTGAAAATTTTAGGTTTTTGTTGCAATTATTGCAATTAAAGTAAATATTTTTTTACAGTGTTTAGGTATATTTATTTTTCAATGTAGCTTCAGTTCATGAATTATTTTATGTAAATAACACATACATATTACGCGATATTTTGAATTGCTTTATTGGCATCCAAACTCTACAAACTTCTCTTAATGGTTGCTTGTCTATTTTACGATGTTCAGTACTGCAACAACAAAATAGATACATCGAATGATTGTTGAAAACATATTGTAACAACATTATTTGAAATATAAACATAAAGATAACATATTTTTGAGAGCAATAAAAAGAACAAATATTGTGGAGAGAATGTACTTTTGGCCTGTTTAAAATATCTAAAATAATTTAACTCGTACAAATTTAGTACATTGGTGTACAAAAGGGGAATAAATTTGTTCTAGAAATAATTGAAGTTTATGCTCGAGCCTGAATTTAGAGGACAAGGAACGTGAGTAAAGATGAACTGTACATGAATAACTAAAGCTAAAATAAAAGGTTTGCTAAACCATCTCAGTTTATTTGACTGTAACTTTTGTTATTCATATATACGTACATGCAGTATTATAAATGCAACAAAAATCTGAAAATTTTAACATCTTTGGTAAAGCGATGACCTTGCTATGACCATTGGTTACACCACTTTACAACTACATGACCTGAAAGGATTACTAAAGTAGAGTAAAAAAAAGTATTGTGGTAAAAAAAGTGTAGAACCTAATTAAACAATCCTTTGAAAATTTCGGCGGCAATACGATTTTGAACCCTTTTCAACCTTGGGAACAATAAACCATTAGACTGTTGAACTTTATTTGACCTCGTTGTAATGTGGCCCGTAAATGCCAGCTAGAGGTGAAGACAGGAACGGAAACGCAACAAACTTTTTTTTTAACAAATATTGAAATATTTACCATGTTTTATGATGTTTCCTGCTTTTGGTCCACTTGATGGTTTAAAAATGCTGAATATTTTAGCCTGTCAGTGGAAATACATTTGAGATCCGGGTTAGATTTTCCATAACTCAATGGACTATATGACTATGACTATAAGTTTTGCGTTCTACATTTGTTAGGTTTCAAAATTCACGTATCGACAAATAGTTTTGTTTTCTATGGTCCAAACTTTAATGGTCTAAATATAGTAAATGGATCTGTATTCGGAATGTCATGAAGCAAATGAAGCAAATACAACACAAAATGCATTTTAGGAATACAACTAAAACTAATAGTTTGTTTTGGAAGCATATGTTCTGTAATAACTTATTCCATTTATAACTAGAATGTATTCAAAAACTTTTTATATGAATGTGACAGAAAACTTAAAACTAAAAATTGAACCACATTTCGAGTAAAAATGTTTCGATGACAAAAAATAATTTCCACACCATGAATAAACAACACAACGGTTCGTATGAAGAGCAAATATTTGTTGTTCTCATAAACAGTGCGTTTCACAATTCGTTACTCTTTGCACCACCAGACTGAGTTGGATAATCTTTTTTAAGTGTGATTTATTGTTTTTTGTTGTTTTTCTAACTTTTATGATGTTTTCAGGGGCCAATCAAGCCAATACTAATTATTTATTTGATTTGATTGTGAGAGGCGCTTTCAATATTTGTATAGGGTGTTTAAGTTCTTTGCTTGTTAATGCATCTGGAAATCAAATGTTAATAAGATGCAACTAGTTTTGTTCGATTTGTATCGTTTTTCTTTGATTGGGATGTAAGTTTACGACGGCAGTACTTAGTTGTTTTCATGCATAGAAGAGGAAAAAACAAATTGTATTTAATGTAAATTTAATGTATTTTATGTCATTAATGTAATTGTCTGCTTGCTTACACTTAAGAAAGGCCTACCTTCTTGTGACCGCTTAGGGCCTCAGCTCGTGTTAATTCACCACTGCACTTTTTGTATCTGTTAAAAATGAATGTCTCCCTAAGGATAATATACTCAAAGTGGCATATGTGATTTGGTTCTAAGATGGATTGGATGACAGATTAGAAAAATATTGGTCAAAATATGCCACGTTTCTGCCGCGGTTTCTTGGATACTTCATAGCAGCACTTTCATTAGTTGTCCATAATATCGCTCGAAGCTAACGGTCTCTTGAAGATTCGCGTTAAGGAGATTTAATTGTAGGTTAATAATAACTTCAACCAATAATCGCTGCGGAGTCCACTTTGATTAAAATTGTTATTAAGATACAGTTTGCTCGATAATCAATCTAAAAATAACGTGTGTGCTAACATTTTAACAAACTTCTATATTTATTTACTTTTCAAGTTTAATAGTAAAATGCTTTTTTTAATAGTTTCTAGACGTGCTATGGAAGAAAGTGTTGAAGTATCCTCTTGATTCACATTATACTTGCCTTGTAAAAGGGTATAACATTAACTTCGGTTTAAAAATAATATACCAGAATGTTTTATAAAAAAATATATTAAGTCTATAACAAATTTATTACTGTTGTTCTACAGTTAAATCTCTTTAGGGTGCAGTTTCTTCGAACGAATTGTTAGTTTAAGATGAATATTTCGGCAGTGTCGTAATATTGCATACATTTTAGGATCTTCCAGATGAATGTCTGCCTAAGGTAAATTTGGCTAAACTGAATATGCAATTTGAAATTGGCTTGGTGTTTGTTTTCTAAGCTAAGTATACAAGCTACAAAATTGCGATTCATCCATGAAGAGATTGCACGAAAAACGACATACAATGGTGGCTACTGAAAGTTCGACACCTCTTATTTTAACCTATTATCAGACATTGCGGCACCCTTGACTTTCCTATAAGTAGTCTAGAGAACTGTCAAGGGCGTTGCAAAGTTAGATAATAGGTGAAAATATGAGATGTTCGATTTTACGTGACTGCCACTGTACATGAAAATCGTCTACAAATGTGTAAACGAAAGCAATGAATATAAAACTGATTAAGAATTTATTTAACAAATTTTAAAGTAGCCACTTTGTGACTTTATGTGAATTGAAGAGTAATTATGAAGATTGTGTGTTAAACGTGATGAAAGCTTAAAGATGGGTTGATCAATATACTCGGTTGATCAATATAATTCCAAACTTCGTATGGACTGCATGATTTCCCAGTATAGTATAAATTTGCAAAATAGTTATAATGCGGTGAAAGTATGATATGAAGTACTAATGTTAGTGGTATGTGTCCTGTGGTAGCCATTTGCATTCTTATGGATCGTGCGCAATATGGCGGCCCTTATGTTTTCGTTGAATTCGTTGGTAAGATAAAAGCATACATACGACCGCCCCAAAAATGGCAGCGAAATGAAAATAGGGCGTGGCTAGAAAATGGAACAGAAAGAGATGCACAAAAACTTGAGTACATCAAATGATTGATTTAAAGTTATATTTGTTAATAAAATTCTTTTCTAAATGGTTTTGTACTATTTTATTTTAAGAAGTTTACAATAAAGTAGCATACACACTTTTTTTATTGCCACCAACTAAAAGAAAAAAATAAATAATTTATCTGAACTACTGGGTATTTTAAAGTTTCGTAGCATACATGTTTGAAAATTAAAATACGATATTATTTTTAAATTTTAATGATTACAATGGTATAATATTTCGAAATATGGCTTATATAAGTTTCCATGTGCTCGAACAGACTGTACACTTCGAATGTAAGAAATGTCTGTACTCTGATGTTTATCAATTAAACTGTTATGTATTCTTTATTATTTATTTATTTATTTATATATTTACCAATAATGGCTCAGCCAATTTTGGGATTAATCTGTTAAAAATAAACTTAAACTTAATTTTGCTCACTGACACATGACAATTTGCTCCATATTGTGTGTGTCTAAACTTTGGAGTGAAGAAATGCCTATGTTGTGTTGTGCCGGTCTCGGAATATTGACATTGAATTGTTCCAATATAACTGGTTCATCAATATTGCCGCGGAACTACAAACAGCGCTTGAGCATTTTGTCGTCTTCTAGTTAGCGTTTCTAATCCCTGAAGCAGGCAGCGTGAACGATAGGACGGTAACGTGTTGGGATCGCTCCATGGTAGCCGTCGAACCATATCTTATGTACTCGGTCAAATAAATACGAATTTAGACACGAATTTAGAAATCCATTCCATTTGATCGAAATGAGTGAAAATATTTTCAGATGCATTTAAAAAATAAAAAAAGCTCTTTAAAAAAATTAATGGAATATGTGAGAAAAATATTCCATATCCATAGAGAAGCTAGGTTTCATGAATGTTTTATAAATATTTGGATGAACAACAATTAATACGCAGTGTGCAATAATTGGGTGGTGAGTAACAATAGGCAAATAACGCAATTGTTATTTCCAAAATTTTAGCAATTGAATACAACATCCCTCGATAACTCATGCCTAGCTTTGGATCACCTTTTTTAGCAGTGGAGTCATCCATGAGGTTTTCCAGATATGCGGGACTATCCCAGAGGAGTATGATTTCTGGAAGAGCCTGGCTAAGTGTGGCGAGCGCGATTTGGCACACTTCTTTAGGAATGCTGATTGAATTCCATCTGACCCAGGATTGAAACTCATTTTTAGTTTAAGTAACGCAGATTCCACAATTGCTGAGTTAATGTGTATCACAGGTACGTCAATAACATTGTATTGCAAATCGCTTCAATTAACACGGCCTGGTCACAAACACGAGGTTGGAACGCATTACAAAAGCGTGTGGATAACAATTGATATCAGGCTCAGTGGTAGCTGTTATTCCTTTATATGTAATTTCAGTGTTTGCTGGTTTTTTTTATTGCGTTTGGAGTCAACATAGGACCAAAACGATGTAGGACAGCGTCGTAGATTTTGTTGAGTTTGCAATTAATAATATTGATGTAATATTCTGTTGTAGGATCGGTAACGTCTTGATGGAGCATGGTAAACATTTTAGTTCTCATTATTATTGTGTTGTAGATATCGCTGCTGTGCTGTTTTTTTACGTCTTTACATTCCAATTAGCAAACGATTGGACCAAGGTGGATTTCGCATTTTCGATCTACAGGGTACTATTTCATTTAGGTTTTGATTAAATGCGGTCACTGTACCGTCCTTCCATATAGCATGCATATACAGAGTGCTCCAATTGGTATTGCGTATTGCACATTCGAGTGAGGCATACCGGAGTATTCTATTCATATACAGGCCTATTATATTGCGTTCGGCATTCGAGAAGATTCACTCGCTCGTTCATTATGTTCATTTTCGTATCGTTTTGCTAGCGACGTTCCGCTTCGAGTTACATCGGCAGATTCGAGTCGATGAAGTAAAAATCGGTACCGTATTGCTCGAACAAGAAGATGCATTCGAGAGATTTTCTGCCGACAGCTCAAGGCTTCGAAAACGTGCAAATTTAACCTCACACACAACCTGATTTGACACATCAATTGTAAATTGCCAAATAATTTCCGTTTTGATCGAATGTTAAAAACTATTTCAAATGGTTTAAAACTGATATATTCAGTCAGAATCATATCAAATAATTCGAAAAATAGTGATATTTTAGCTGAAAATCACGAGATTCGACTTACGCGGAAATTCGAGATACGCGGTATTTTGCGGCCGTTTACGGTCCCCATTAGGCCCGTGCCTGTGCTCCATCGGATGCGATTTTATCGGAAGGCCTGTCAAAATTTTATATGGGATTTGACAGATAACGTCGGAGTGCGATTTCGTCGTACGACGGAATCATAATTTTTTGATTTCGTCGGACGCCGCATCCGATGTTATCTGTCAAACTAAATGTGTGGTGTTTTGTAGGAACAATCTCTACTTAATTTTTCATAATTGTTATGTTAATAAAATCATCCAAATAATCGCAAAATTATACGAAAAGGCGTTTGACAGCACATGCGATGAAGCACAGACACGGCCCTTAACCGTGTATCTCGGGGACCGCCTGTACGCCTGATAGAATCAATGTTAAATACAGGAGTTTTCAGGTCAAATAGCAATGTTTACTGCATATTTTGTTGCTAACAACAAAATGTAACTCATATTTTGTCAAACTTATTATAACACCTACGACGTATTTGGACTGAGGTAATGTTAATATTCCCAACCCGTCTATTGTGACAGCCCTATTGAGGTGCAAATTTGACTGTAGATTTTAGATTTTTGTATACATTGTTACACATTTCATGCAAAAAAACGGAAAGGGGAAGATTTAAACTATACAGTGATGTGTCATTTGACTCGTAAATTGTTTTTGTTTTCACTAAATAATAAGCATCAAAAAATTCACTCCAAAATTGTTTTTATTTGTTTGTTACAATTGCGCGATCTGTCAAATCCAAATCAAACGAAACGTAAACAAACAATTTAAGAGTGAATCTTCAAAAGTTTATCATCTAATCTGATAGTAATTTGGTCCGGTCTGATAATACAGTCGTCAACTCGTACAACTTAACAACGTAACTATCATAGGTTCAAGCCCCGAAAGGACCGTGTCCCATACGTAGGATTGCCTATCCTGCCATCTGCAATCAATAAGTCATTGAGAGCGAAGCCCATTAGTGGTACAGGCAGGCCTTGATCGGCAACGGTTGTTGTTTCAAAGAAAAAGAAGAAGAAGAAGAATTATTTTTTTTATTCAGTAGGGAAGGCTTTGCCGTATTGCTTAACGAAGAAGAATTATTTAGTTGTTAGAAACAGTAAATGGCCGCTGTGCATTTATATAATATTTTAATTTAGAAATTATGCAAGCATTACATTACATTTGCTTCGGAGAGGATTTTCAATTTTTAAAAACTTGTGACAAAGCGCAAGGCAACAATAAATTAGGTAAAAAATGGGTTAAATTGTCAAAAAAAAAATCATGTTTTTTTACATGTACGGCAGGATTTTCTGTATCAAACCCGAAGTTTGACAGAAAAATACCAAACATACTTTTCATCGTCTAATAAGCTTGTTATACGCGGATTCGGAGACACACGGCTTTGTAAATGTGACAGTTATGTAAGCAAATTGTCAAAAGCAAAATAATCTATAGACGCTGTACGCAATTTTGTATAACACAATTTTTCAAATTTGACGATTTTTTGAACAAAATTGTACTTATTTGATTCACCAAATATCAAAATTAAAAAAAATATTTATTATTGATAATTATTATTATTTTAACAAATTGAACATTATTATTTTAACAATTATTATAACAAAACAATTTAAAAGTGTATAAAACTATAATCTTCAGTTGAAATCAGATTAATGGCCTAATTTAGTGGCTAAAACCTACCATTTGATGCAAAAATAATCGAATATTTGCTATAATGTAACTGAACACCTTGAAATTGGACTTGCGTATATTCGAGATACGCGATTGCCTCCGGTTCACATTACAGGGTTTTACTAGTCACATTCGAATGTAAACATAATTATTCATCGCCTCCAATATGTTTTTCAACAGCTGTAAAATTGTGTAAGACTCAAACCCTTACAATCGAAACTGACTTGAAACCCTGTAATAGCATAAATTGGGGAATATTTAGGAAAGTGGGGCAAAATGTGCATGTTAAGCAGTCTATTGAATATTTCTTTGAATATGCCACTAAACACAATTATTCTTACATTATTGTATGCCTCCACCATTTATCTATGGATTAAAATTGCCACATAGAATGAAAAAAAAAACTCAAAAACATTAAAAAAGAGTGAAATACAAGGTGATGTTTTATTTATTAATTTATTAAAAAACGGGGCAAAATGGGCATAGCTCTAGGGCAAAATGGGGATATGTAAAAAAACTGTGAAACGTCAAGACACTGGGGTAATATGGGCCACAATAACTGCGCTTAGGTAATGGTCTATGCTTTTGCGCACTTTCGTGAAATGTATTCTCGTCCTTTTGTTTTACTGTTCAGGAAAGCCCTTAAAATTCTTACCAAAATATGTTATCAAAATTAAAACAGTTTCTAAACGATTCAATCTACAAAATCAAATCTTTTGAAACTTTGCCTGGGGCATTATTGTGGGGATAAATACAACACCATAGCCTCACCAAGCGCCATATGTTCAAAGCATCTGCTCATTTGCCCCAAGTGTTACTGCCCATTTTGCTACACGTAAAGCATTTTTGTATTTTTTGTTATATTAGTAAAAATACGCATTCAATCGCCTTCCTTTTTTCAGACAAATTGTATAGAAATATCATATCTTTATAAATATACCATCCCTGTGACTCTGGTTCAAGTTTATTTTCAAAGTGGCAAAAATTACACCAATATGCTACTAAATTTTGTTGACCGGGCCATGTCACATCAATGTGCTCTATTGTGAGCAGGCCAACAACCAACCAACAGAGAGATGCTACTTAATCTTATTTAGTATTTTCTTGGTTATTTGTAATGTAACCACGAGGCCACATGAGGTGAAATATACAGCGAAATGAACTATTTGACAGGGGAAATATCTGACAGATACAGCTAAAGGGTTGGTGGAGACACAACATCCGCTTTCGAAATTCACTTAAAAAGAATATATTCTTAAGCAGAACATTCCCCAATTGCAAGAAATTATAAATTGTTGACTCAAAATTGACGAAGTACTCGATATTGAAGTTATTTGATGGATTTAGTTACGATTTTGTACACGTTATTTGTTTACGTTGCATGTCAGCTGCTTGCTATGATGTTTTATCCGTCAGATATTTCGCCTGTCAAATAGTTCATTTCGCTGTATATTTCACCTCATGTGGCCTCGCGGTAAGGGTTATGAAACTTACATGGTGCTCATAGAACACTCTAATAAATACATTTTGTGCTTTGTAAAGTATCTTTGTAGTGAAATAATGCTTAAATTGAAGGTGCTCATTTTGTCACACATGGCCATTTTGCCCCGGGTTTCTTTACATACAAAAACAATTCATACATAGACAGCTAGCGACATCTATGAGTCAGAGTGAATATGGTTGATATATTGGATAAATACAAAAAAAAAAATATATCTTCGTACACAAGAGGACGTTATCGTCGTTTAAGGCGGCGCTTGTGGCATCAATCGAACAAGATATCTGACTCGAAATAACGTTAAACAAACAAGCTATATGAAAGTGCATTTTTAGACACTCTCGATCAAACAAGACAAACCAGCCAATTCCTTTCTGTCTGTGATGTTCGGTATTTACCTGTAATGTGCTGTCTGTCACCTTCAAATGTTTACTTATAGATGAACAATGTTCAATAGCAGCTTTACATTGTTTATTTGGGCCCTAAAACAGTTTAATGATTATTCCTTTTGAATGGAATGCATCATTATTAATTACAATGTAAAATATGGGGCGGTCCCGTGGTACAGTCGCCCACTCGAACGACTCAATAACATGCCCGTCATGGGTTCTAGCCTAGAATGGACCGTCCCCCCGTAGCAAGGATTGACTCCTTGCTCCGGCTGCGTGGTAATGAATTAAGTCTCGAAAGCCTGTATATAGGCCAAATATAAGAAGTAAAATATACAGGTAGGTGAAAGTGGAAAAATTTGGCATGTTAAGAAGTTCAATAAAAATTCATGTGAATCTGCCACGAAAAACAATTATTCTTGAATTGTTCTATGTTGTTTTAGAATCTACTATTTATCTACGGATTAATATTAGCGCATATCCTCAAAAAATTGAAATTTTGTTAAATGAGAGATGCACAATTATGTTTCACGTGTTGTTGTTATTTTATGTACCAAAATAACATCGCTTAAGTAATGGTCAAAGCTTTTGCGCACAAGTCGTGAAAATTTACGCATTAAATTGTCCTGTTTTCTTGGATGGATGAAAATACCGTATCTTAAAAAAAACGAGTAAACAATACCATTAGTTTAGAATTGGTAAAAATACACCATTTGACTACAATATCATAAGTGGTATTTTTCTTGGTTGTTATTTAATAACGGGGTACAACACATATGTGGCAGTTGAAAATAAAGGTGTTTTGAAGTGCATCATGACAGGTCTTTCAGAAACTAGGAACATGGAAAAGATGACAGAGCACCTATCGAACAGATCCGTATTTGTTTGTCCCGTTATATGGCTACCAAAGCGCACCCTGAGTTTTAATTGTGGCAGGGAACATAATCACATGTATTTGATAATAATCTATTTTTGTTTGTTTGTTTTTATTCTGGTGGAATAATCAATAATTGTAGAAAATAACGTAAATTCATCTGTAGGTTTAAGTGTATTTGAATCAACCTGTGAACTATCAAATTTGATAGTTCACATCAATTTATTGCCATCCTTAATCACAGAATCTACGTTGATTATACTACTACAACTGCATTTTTGGACAAACAAAATGTCTCAAAACAAGGCGTAAGTCGAAAAAGTTGTATGTCGAATATCTGTTATCCATATATTTATATCCATATGAAGTTTATTACCGAAGTTTAAGAGTCGAAATCTATGTTCTCATTTATTTTATTGAAAATAATGTTTGATAATGTATTAATTTTGCTTTAATCTTTGTAAATATGTTTGTAACGGTAAAACGTAAAAAATGAAAAAATAAATTATTTCTTATAAATGAGAGCTGTAAACTATACCGTCGTATCTGCGAATCTCAAAAATTGTAATTTGAGGGTTTCTTGTATACTGAGGCACACGTCAAATGTATTGTTTATTTTAATCCTGTTTTAATTGTCACTAAAATATTGGTTTTTTTTTGTAATCTTTGGACCCCTTAGACCGACGGCGTCGCACCGCCGCTTAGTACGCGAAGCGTTAAAACCGCCACTGTGTTATTGTAAGATTTTTTTCATTACTTGGGATTTTCATTGTGATTACGTTTCGCGATACTTTGAAAAAATATATAAGCTTTTCTTTTAGTACATTTTTTTATTCTATCATTTAAAGGTAGATACATTAAATAACTGCAATAAAAAGTATTTACGCAATGCAATAATCTACAAATACAACACCTTATTGTAAACATTTTCGGCAGGACTGCCAGATGAATAAGTTGAATGAGAGCAATGGGCACAGACGCTTTTGATCTATGTTACTTCTATGCTATCAGTTGAAGATGAAAAGTTGTCATCAATATCAATAATTAAAATCAATAATAAAGGCAGCTTTGAGTCTTAGAGCAACTGAATAAAGTATTGCAATCTGCGAGGGATAGAATACTGGTAAAAACATCAGTAATATATTATTTTATCACACGCATGACGCTGATGAGGCACGCCACGAAACTTAATATCTTTCCACTAATTGGACTCAATACTAAGAAGAGGAACTGTAAACACCTTCTAGAAATAGATAAGAGATTCTATAAAAAATCGTTCAAAGATCTAAAAGTTCAACTTTGGCTTGGTAGAAAAATGACCTAGCAGACCTATTAACAGGTTCATCAGTCTTTCTGATGTCGCGTAATTGAGTCGTAGGCCCATCGCTTACAATCCCTAAATTAACTGCAGAGTAAATGATCAAGATATTTACGTATGTCGCTGAAAAAAGAAAGTTATAGGTAATATTGAAGTATTGTAATTCTCTTCAATTCCTGTTGGTGTCTTATAAATCCCCGTCCCGTCTTACGCTTCAAATTGTTCATCTTTTCATTTTCATGACGCTGTATTTGTATATCTTTAGATTTTTTATAATTTTCAAGATATTTTTTTGACACATCCCGTTACAAATGTATTCGACATTAGGGAGTTATATCGCAAAAAATAAAATGTATTATAATGTCAAAGTAATTTTAATTGAAAAGTAATGTAAGTCTTCAAAGACGAAATCACATAATAAATATCCATAAATATTAAATTAAAGAACCACAATTTAGATTTTCACAAATATCATTAGACGAGTACAGTAAGCCTTGGTTACTACAGAAAAGTACAAGTTTGGTTGCTATTGTTAGTTTTTACAAACCTTCTTAGTTTGATAGTTGTTGAGTTGGTAGGTTATTTCAGTGAACAGCAATTAAATTCTTAACACTTAAATTCTTCTTAACAACAATGCAAATATGTAGAGAAAATTTACGTAGCCTTTTTCTGGTCTTCTGTTTATATTCCTTATATCGACCCTTCGTACATGTATGCGCCTTCTTTCATAATATAAATCAAGTCAGGTCGAATTGTTCGTAAATAACGTTAAAAGTGAAAGAAAATACAAATAATAGAAACTATGAAATCTTAGAAAGTAGGAACATGTGTATCGCAAAGAAGTATTCTTAAAAAAGAAGAATTTATGAAAAAGATAAAATGACAAATTTATAATTGCAGTGAACCGTATCCAATATATTTGTTAACTCTAATCGAAATAATTTGTTGAAAATTCACTCTATTTGAATATTTATGATCAATCATTCTGTTTAAGCAGGGTTATGTCGCTCTAATCTAGAGAACATCTGCAATTCACAATCCTATGACTTAAATCAGCTTGGTGGATTTTGCAAAAGGTTTCAACATTTGTAATAACTATATATTAGATGAAAACGTATATTTGAATCTGGAAATATTTTTTTCTAAAAGTTTCTAAGAGTTTGCAAAATTGTGAAATATAAAATAACCTCAATAAGACAGCCCCATCTAAATGCAACAATATGACCAACTATGACTATAAAAATATATATTTTAACAAATTTACAAAGGCATGTTATGCCAATGAAAATGTTAAAAACGTCTTTTGAATATTGTAAGTTCTATACTTAAATGATGGATCAATAAAATAACCGTTAGTATGAGAGAATACAGGCAGTATCGTTCCATACAACTGACCAATAATTTTGAAAATAAAAAAATCCCTTTTAAAGGCAATACTATGTTGAAACTAAATAGATACAAAACTATAGAACGAAACTACCTAGGTTGTCTTATATTAACGATTGTTTTGTAGATCTGTCCTCGAACTATCGAACTTAAAATATCCAATACACGTTATTAAAAATCTTGTTTTTAGAATGGTATTTTACAGAAACGGTTCACGCTGTTTAGGTGTACGATGTAAAGAATGTTCATCTCATTGAAAACTGTGAAAAAATATTGAACGAAATTTGTAAATAAAAATATTTTGTAATAAATTAGGTACAAAATGATAATAATTATACATTTGTAAAGAACATAAACTGTTTCAAAAGTCTTTCAATTCAAATCATGTTTAGTTAAAAAAATGATTTTTTTGTAATTTTTAATGACAACATAATTTAAAACAAATAACACATAATTTTTGGACATTTTATTTAATAGGGCACACAGATTTTTTTTTCTTCTATTTTTCGGTTAAAGTCATCCCCGTCCCCGCTAAAAGTCATCGCGCCATCCCCCTATATTTCTCTAGCGATGTTACTTATCACGTAATCGAACCCTCGTTTTACTCATTACTCACAACATATACAAAAAAGCATTTACTGATGTATTCTAATTACATAAAATAAATCAACGATTGGTTTATTATATATAATGAACGGTTTATGTTATGAGGAAACCATTCTACACATAAACTTATTAAAGCAAAGTTAGCAAGTTTTAAACTCCTAAACTTGTATTTAAACATATTGCTTTTCTGTTGGTCTGCCTTGCTGGTCTTTGGTTGCACAATTCAACTAGACCTTGTGTTGATGTTGTGTTTGGCCATGATAATTATGAACGCTACTCTTTGTAGTGATAAAACAGCAAATACAATGATACTTTAAACAAAAAGATACTTCAAAGTTAACAAACATTGTCGTTAACTGTATGTTAACCCAAATTGTTTTTAATGTTATTTCAAAATATAGTTCTTACATAAACTATGGGAAAAAATAAATGTTAATGATTAGCAATGTAACAAAAGCTTAAGTTTAAATCTGTTGTAAAAAAGTGATAACTAGAGGACCATAGCTAAGAGCATCTAAACAAATTAATAATATCTGTCTATTATTTATAAGATACAGTGCATACATTTTAGCTTATCAAATGGTAATTTCCTATGACATTTTTTAAACATTTTGCCATATTATACGCATAACTGAGCAGGATACTCATGAAATAAATTAAAGCAACCGTTGTATCTAGACAACGGCAACAATCATTCCTCTGCGATCGAGTTTGGGGAAATTGGCTGATAATTTGTAAATACAATTGAAAAATAGAAGCAACTCGTGAAACAATTCACATACCGTTTCAAGGAAATACCGTTTGCAATAGGGCTTCAAGATAATCGATTGGTATTTTCAAGCCGCCATTGAGACGCTATTTAGCTCATCAAACATTTTATCAAGCAAATCAGGTCAGCGAGGTTAAGCGACTTCATTTGAAAACGCTGAACCGCCCAGAATTAACGTTATCGGATTGGTTTAGTTAACACAGTGTAGTTAAAGCGGCTTTTATACTGATTTATGTTTGATGAAGCTATTAACGTCTTAAAAACATTTTTTTGGGACTCAGGACGAATGAAAATATATTGTTGTTAGTATTAAGTTAGTCTCAGGAAAAATATTATTAAGTATAATTTCATATTGTTTCGTTTGTTTCAGAAAGCAATGAAACCCATTACCCTTCGCTTCGCGTGAGTGATCTCTTAAGAAAGGTGAGTAAAATGTGAATTTATTTGTAGAGAAGTATACAAAATAGTTTTAATAAATTTGATACAATACAACGGTACGCAATACTCGAGCTACGCTTTTCGCTACAGAATATACAACAATTATGCGCATGCTCCTCAAGTCGATGTAAATAGTAAGCAGGTGTTTCTCTGTTAGATGTTTGAATGTTCCTATAGTTGAAGCTATAAAAGAAGTGAAATGAAACAATGACAGTGAGACCAAAATTCTTGCCTACATGAGGCAAGAAAAGGGACAAATTCAAAATAAAAGAAGTTGAAATCTGAAAAAAATCTTGTTATATACACATAGTCCGTCGGAGGCACTTTATCGTCAAATGTTTAAACCACGGAACAATATTCTCCGAACAGATAGGGGAAAATGGACAGACCGTTTTTCGATCTTTTTTGTTTTTGTTGTCCTTTTTGATACATTTATGTGATAATAGGAGAACGGGTGTGTCTAGAGAACTTCTTTAAACGGCGAAGCATCTAATTGAAGCATGGAGGTGATTGAAAGAAATATGATGAAAAATAAAGAAGAGCAAAGATAGTAAGCTAGCTAGCATGAAAGAATAGAAATATATATGTATAGAAGGCTGTGCCATCAACAAAACAAGCAGAGAAGACATGTTAATGAATCAATTAACATTTTATGGATTTCTTCTTTGCTTTCTAAACTATTATTAAAGTAATTTTTGTCTGAGAAGATTGGTCGGTTGTTCAATATGCTGTATTTTTCTAGAGTTCATTCAGTATTATTCAGAGAGTTCATTTGAAATGATGCAAGTATTATATTAAATCATGTAACCAACATCTTTAATAGAAATGTAAATAATGTTTAACAATCATAAGAATAATTTTCGACAAAACATAAAAATAATTTTAGCTATGATGAACAGCCAGGTACGATGAACGTATTGAAGCGAAATTTTTAAATCTGTGTTTTTAGAATTTTTTGAACAAGATTAGTTAATATTTTCAACTTACACCAATATTCATAACGAACGACACATTGTTCAACAAAACTTTTGTTTCCTGTCAGCGTTTGAAAATTGTATTTATTCATAAATTTATTTATAAATTTATTCGATTAAGGTATCTAGTGCTGATAGTAATCACTGTCACTTAGAGTGTAGTAATTGCAGTGAGAAATCTGTGCAATCAGCACACTGTAAGCAATTAAGTTTTGTAAAAAGCTTGTTACCAGCGTTTATATATCACAAAAGTCAGGTATCGTATTAGTTTTCAAGCGTTCAAAAGCAACGATATGGAGAGGGCAACTACAGACATGCATAGAATCTTAAAATATTCAAATAAATTACACCAACCATGTCATTTTGAAAAACATCGTCGAACCGAGAACGCGAACGTGGCATGGTAAGAAATAAGCCATCGCATAACAACCAGCTTTGGTAAGTATTTATGCGTCTTGGCAGCCATATTCCAACGCAGGACGATCATGTTACAAGAGATAAAGCTAACTGGAAAAAGATAACTAATACATCGGTGAAGTAAGAAACGTTGTGAAGAAGAGAAAAATTGGTCTGCTGCATCATTTTGAGCATACGACAATAACCAAGTGTTCCGAGAGGCAATCTGTCTATATGGGGTAGATATTTTTTTGTTTGAGTAAGAGATTTGTGTCACGAACTTCTGTTGCATGCGGTTCATATATAGATTGTTGGAATTACTGAGACCCGGTTTACCAAAGAAACAAGCCTCATTCTATAAGACACCTGGCAACTGTTACGTTATTTCTCGACTGCCATCAGACGCCATTTTGTATAGTTCCTTTTGCTATACGAGAGCGTTTTAAATACACAAGCAACCCCCATGCAGAGTACGTTTAAACCGACGAACGCAGCGGATGAGGAAAGTAAATAAAATTAAATTTGCTGATATACAATCCCTCTTATAATATGGTAACTTTAACTGTTTTAACGGTTTATTGTTTCTATTTGTCAACTTTAACAGTTTCAAAACCATACTATTTTTCATTTCAGAATATTCCTAATCTTATTGGACGAAATAGCATTTTGGCGAGTGCTGCGTACGGTATGTATGTTAAAAATAATGTAGAATAAGGTATTTAAATTAATAGCCACACACTCACAAACCAATTTGAATATGAAGTTATTTCGGGAAATTGAGTATTTTTTGTAATTTCCGAAAGGTCGATTAAGGCCAATATATTACAGTTTATTGTACACATATAAATAGCCAGCTTTTATTAGTTGCTTATGAAAAGTTGAACATGTTTAGTTCAAGCACCAATATGAGCTTGCACTTTGAAATTATAGTAATACTTATTATATTATATTTTAAAAATGAAGAAGAAACAATCAAAACGGAAACAAAGTATGACTTTTAGTATGTCGCCCCATGGTAAGATCTTCACATAAAACTTAAAGAACAACACATAGAACACAAAATGGCAAAAATCAAAAGGTTCAGAACTAGTACATCGTACAACGATTACATAACGATAAAATGAATAAGTTTTTTTTAAATAATTAAAACCATTTGATCTTGGGTTGCACTATTTACAACAAATTTCCTGTGAATTTTAGTCAATCAAAATGCTCATTTAATGGGCTCAATCAAAAGCTCAATTTACCTGCTTTATACCATTAGATATTTTTTTACCGTTTTTTGATGTTTTGAGGTTGCAAGTGTTTGAAACGAGTTCGTTGATTTGTTGAACTGATTGGACTTATTTTGTTTGTAAGTCGTTGGATTTAGGTTAAAGAAAAATCTTGTAGTTGTAAGAATAATTGATGATATGAATTGAATGATAGCCATGGCCTATTATTTTTTTTACACTAGACTGCAATTAAATTGATTCGTCATCCTTTTTATACGTCTGTGTTTTGCCAAATAAACAATCGTTATAAAAGTTGGTGTTTAATGATCGTGTAGGTCCTATAACATAAAAATCAACACTCTCTCACTCACACACAAACAAAGCTAAGATTTGGCGAAAAATGTAGCACAACTACAAGCTATAGCGTTTGGATGTCGGGAATATGTTGAGCCATCGGTACTTGCTAACATGCCACTTCCTGTACTAAATACATAGTCTTATGTTTTTGTGATTGATTAATTATTTTAGGATTCAATTAAAGGATTATTTTACCAATATGTCAGAATAGGATGGCCTCAAACATTCAATAATACCTCTTATTGGTCCTGTAAAAGTTGCGGCTCGAATGCTAGTCGGTGTTTGTAAAACAGTTAGGGACGTGCGTGTCTACACCTATTCACAATATCTGTATATGTGTAGGTTGTGATACTTAAGATGGAGTGGATGATGAGCAAAGATGTTTTCAAAGTAGCGATTCCGTTTTATTATGATTATTTTATGATTATTGCATTAATTATGGACCTATGGAATAATTACTTAAACGTTTTGTGGAATGTTGTTATAAGTGTATCTTAATGGCTTGAAATATCTGGGACTATAAATTTATATTGCACTCTTTTGTTTTAACATTTGGTTTTATTGCATTGAATGTCATACGCGTGATTATATTTGTCTGAGCGCCACAGGTGATAGCGCAGAACGGAAGCATGCGTTGTGGTGATATAGCAGCATAAGTACACAGCTTTTATTAAATCAAATAATTTCACCTGTGAGATCAGCAGCAGTCGATTTTCGACCATAAAATAGCCGAGACTCGCATGAATAGTACAGTGTTTCAACAAAAGATGTCGCGAGTTGTGCGCTGCTTTTGTTGTGTTGGTGTTAAAATACGATACACTGACTTGCGTAAAAGTGCTGCCCCTTCTTTTTGAATGCTCACCAATACCAGCAACAACTGTATCAGTACATTGCGTATACGTACACGCCATAAGCAATCGAGAGTAAACATACGCGAGAGCAATCGGAAAAGGTTTTTTCTTGTGTTTAACAATAGCATATGGGGTGCCCTACAGGAGAGAATGCGAGATATAAGGTCGCTCTCTTTCATGTAAACGGTGCTTCCACTCACTCTAACGTTGATGTTCAGGTGTTCTTTCCTTGTCGAGCTAACAAGAAATCTTTGGATTGCGCAAGAGCGCCTTTATTTATCTCACACAGCAAAAGAAGCGCGTTTGCGGTGTGTTGTGCAAACACGCAAGTTCTATGATTTTGTTTTCAGTGTAAAGCTGAACTTCTTCAAGTAAAGACGAAATTCGGGAAGTCGTAGCGCCACACACACTACGCATACATTAGCGTTCAACGAAGTGGGAGTGTAGGAAACGGAACGTGGCGAAGCAACGTGAACGAAAGCGTGGGGTGGTAGCGAGGGTGGAATCAAACTATGTGCATCTGTTAACGCAGACGAGAAAGGTTGAAGCAAGATCGGTTCTTTTAAGTTTTTTTTGTGAGCATGGCTGTGCAGTTTAAGATCAGAACGATGGACATGTTTTGAGTTTGAATAATCCGTTGACTTAATGCTTAATTCATTAGCATAGTAACCTACTCGTGCAGTGAATGTACCAAAACTAACAAGTCTGCTTCATTTTGCTTTAATGTGTTTGACATGCGAGTTATGAAGTAGCAAAACCCAATCTTTTAGCAGGTTGGATACTTTGTAAGAGGAAAAAAGTGATTGATCAAGTGCTGCTATTGATTGCTGAAAGCTAGCAGTATTATTTTCCTTGGTGCATTAAAATGACTGATATGTTCGAGTTGATTGAATCAAGGCATCGGTGAGACAGATTAAAATAATCAATTCAAAAAATTATTTTGTACATTATTTTTTGTGATTAAACGAACAAGTGAATTTGTCATTGTCATTGAAATCTTACAATGTCATTAATTGTTAGCAGTTACTACATGCTAAAATCAGCACTAGTGGTGGATAGAGAAGCTTGAAACAGAGTGTTGAATTATAAGTTTTGATTGGGAAGCTTCCTTTGTTTTTGTTAAACATGAAATTGTGTGGTGTTATCTGTGTGTTGCTCGATATTGTTGGTGAGGATTTTTACTGATGGTGTCCAATTTAATTTTTGGTTAAGTGATACATAAATTAAATTACATATGCTGTGATACTTGCTATTGTCGAATTGTCTGAAATTTCATCAAATATTGATTGGGAAATCGTGTAGCTGAAAAAATAACATTGATGCATTAATTTGAGCGATTGCGAAGAATATTATAGTGCTGCATTATTTGAAGTGCTTCAAAGTGTGTTTGTGTTGGCTGTTGGTTTTTATATTTTTTATTGGTTGTACTGTTTTGTGAAAAAATACAAAAATTACTATCACACTGCTGAATCACCACTATCCTCATCACTCCTCTGACCTGGCGTGCGCAATATACCACGATCCCCACGATGTCACGGCAGGGTCGCACGCTGCTGCCGGGGCCTGGTGGGGGCAGCATTCCCATCCAATGCATGCGGTCGGAGCGGCTATGTATGGTGAGGATACGACAGGGCAAACTGGTATTGATAGTCGCAGTCCTCCCGCCTCTATGCACAACTCTTCAAACCACAATAGTGCTGCCAGTCTTATCGTACAACAACAGCAGCAACAACAGCAGCAACAACAGCAGCAAGTTGCAGCAGCTGCAGCCGCAGCAGCAGCGGCAGTGGCCCAACAACAGCAGGTGCAGGCTCAGTCTGCAGCACCTTCGCAAACACAGAATACTTCTTCTTCGAACGCATCCCAGCAGCAAAGTAGCGGAGGAGCAGTGGTATCCCCAGCGACTCAAATCGTTCCTCCATCCGCTGCTAGTGAATCACCGGGAAGCGTGAGTTCACAGCCATCAGGTACTTATAGATGTTTAGTACAATAAATGTTTATGAGGAAACTCAATTTATTTCCATGTATATAATTTGATTTTCTATTGAAAGCATTTTGTGAGAGTTATTAACACACACACACACACACACACACACACACACACACACACACACACACACACACACACACACACACACACACACACACACACACACACACACACACACACACACACACACACACACACACACACACACAACACACACACACACACACACACACACACACACACACACACACACACACACACACACACACACACACACACACACACACACACACACACACACACACACACACACACACACACACACACACACACATAAACGCACACACATACACACAAACGCGCACATAAACGCACACACATACACACAAACGCGCACAGATACACAAACACACACACACACAAACGCGCACACACATGAAATCAATTGTATTCACTGTATTTGGTTTTGTTTGTTGATCTAATTTTGAGTATGTTGTTTTGTTGTTTTGTTTTTTTGTACTTTTTACTCTTTAATTAATGGACGTCACAAAAACATGTGATAATTAATAATAGGTCCTATCCATATACCAGCAAAACGTCCCGCGTTTGATACAGATACTCGGTTGAGGCATTCATATCCCTGGGGCAACGACTCAGCGGCTGATTACGCTTACCATGCACAGTATCCACCATATGCGTTGGCGACTGATATCAAACCAATGTACTACCCTAGCTACCCAACTGAAGCCAATTTTCAACCAGTAAGTGATTCCTTTTTAGTTCTTTTCTCTGAATTACTTTTAACTTGTTTTAATAACTTGAGATTAATGTGTATATATTGTTGTTCTGCTTAAATTTTTTTGCAGCACCCATATTATCCTAAATATGAGCCAGATGCCTATATTACAGCATCGACTGAACGATCACGTGGAGTCACAGGTGATCAACCTTCTTTGCAGTCTAGCTACGAATCATACAACTCGTCTGGGTTGAGATCGTATTCAAGTGAAACATATCCTAATCCTGGTACGTATTGCATATCGTTCTCAACACAATACAGTCGCCGCCGCAAAAATTTTGCCCTATCCAGTTTTGACATTGCGCACCATATTTTTTTTACTCAAACGCACGTATTTGTGTCTGTAAGTCAACCATATTTGAATCTCGTAGGAATCTCGATAAATTTACAAGATATTTTAGCAGATTTATGATAACTATAGTTTAATATTATAACAACATTACAAACATCATGCAATTTGATTTAATTTTTTTTGAAAAACTAAGCATAATTGTTTACACTTGAAAATACATGCAAAATTTTGTCACTACATTAAAACATAAAAAATTGACAAAACATGTTTTATATTTTAACTAATTTTAATCGAACTATTACATACCTCTGGTAAAAAAACTTGACTTACAGTTTAAAATTGATGCCTTAGAGACAAAAATTGTTGCGCAATGTAAAAAATTCTTACATGCTGTACAAAATTGGTTTCTTGAAGACAAAAAAATGTTAGTTAAAGAATAAATTTAGCGGCAACGACTGTTACTAAATAGCAACCAAGACTAGGGAGAGAATGAAATAATTAAGGTCAATTTCACTTGCATGCCATAGGAAAATAAAACAACAAGTAGTATTGATTGAAATTATGATTTTCTGTTAAATCAATTGAGCTCTATTCTCTATTGTCTTGAGAGTATTGATGGGTGAAAATTCTACTTTAAATTCATTGAATACTATCTTTTTTAGAATGGAGGCTTGAAAAAGGTCATGAATGAAGATTCGTATTAAAAATGCTTTTTTATCAATCAGTTACGTCCTTTTTAACTGCCTCGCATTATGTCACTGCTAATCCAACATTACCTTTCACTATCAAAAATTTCGTTATACTTTTCTTTTTGATGACCAACGTACCACTTTTTAGTATTCGTGAGTTAAGTAGCTTATAGAATGTATGCAGTATAACAAATTTCAAGAACGTCTGATGGCATGATTTGATATCTAGCGTTAAGGAAAACATCATGCTTCGGCAAAAGACTTGTGCATTCGCTAGGCGTGTTTACAAGTTTTTTTGCAATTTTCTCATACATATATAGTTATAATCAAGTAAGGACACATTCTAACACAGCAATGCTATTTTCATATTTATAATTATTGAGGAAAACACTTTAACAAACCCAGTATCAAGAAACTATCTTAATCTTTTGTTACAACAATATATTATATCCACAATAAATTCCACTATTACTACTACTTGCTGTTAGAAAACGAATCGGAATAATAATTTAATGCCGAACACTTCGATAGTTTTAGTTTTACTCGTAAGATGTTGCCAAAACGTTGGTCTTTTTATTCCGCTGGTTATTTGGTAATCATCTCGCGGTTTGTCTTTCGAGCCCTTTTTATGCTATTTTTTTGCATATTCTCGCTCTTTTTCTCCTCTATTTTCCTCATTTCTCTCTTCCTAACGATAATATTGTCAGGTCGTAGGAACTATCCTAAGCTGCTGTTGTAAGGCTCCAACACTCGCTATGCGTGTACGCTTGCATTAAAGTGTCCTCATAGAAAACGAAATTACACTCTGAATACGTTTAAAGAAGAAAATAGGGTTTGAAAATGGATATCATGTACAAATTTATAAAGGATATTTTTGTAATTTTGTAACACAATCAGCTTAAAAAAGGGCACCATAAGGAAAGAAAAAGAGAGAATTTTTATTCAATAATTAACGAGAAAGAGAGTCAACCATTTCCAACAGCAAGAATAAAGAGAAAGAGAGGATGGCGAAGACTGACTGAAGTTTTAATGAGTGCGTAAGAATGTTTTTGTAGACATTCATGCTTCTTCACATGCGATACTGTTTAAAAGTTTCATGGTATCCAAGCGGTACAGGAAGTTCAAATAATAACGTTTTAATAAACTCCGCAATCACCTTCCATACAGTGTCTTATGTACACAGATAGATTTGGTGAGTGTGGGCGATGGTTTTGTTTACAGTTGGGCTTGTAAACCATTTAAAAAAAAAACCAAAAGAGAAGATGCATGTACCTTTTGTATATATTGTGCGAAGGTACGTTGACGTGTACTGTAAATCATAGCTAAGACAAACTTCCTTTTCATTACATTGCTATAACATCACGAGATGATCAGTCTGAATCTGTCTGAAAACGTATTTATTTATCTTTTGAGCTGCATATGCTTCCGCATTGTTTCGTGTTGTTTCGGAACTATTGACTGTATATCCTCTTTTGTACTAGGTACTGTATTAGTACTAGGTTGTAATGTCCTATTTATTACTATTGTGTTAATGATTACAGTTTTAGTGTTTTTTGAACACATTATTTTGCAACTAGGCATTAAATGTGAACACACAATATTAGTTTTTTAGCTTCCCATATTCCTACGATTGTTTAGGCGTTTCCCTGAATATGGTTCAATTGTATTGATGTTCAATCGGACGATACCAATAAATTGAGGGTCTGGTTGAGGGACCAATAAATCAAAAATCTATGGGATATAATGAATTCATCGTGAGAAGAGCCCACTTGATTATGTGAACCATCCAATAAATCGTGGGAAAACCTGTAAAACTTGTTGTTTGTCTATTCAGGTTATTCTATATAGGGTAAATGTACCAGTATTGGGCAGGTAAGTGCAGCAGTTTCACAAAATCTGCCCGTACACTTACAATTTTCATTATTTTGCATGGAAGTGACGTTATTTTGAACGATAAACCATCGTATTATGTTGCACTATTTTTTATTTGCCGATTTAAATGTGTTTTTGGAGATATTCGTGAAAATGCAAACACTGTTTTTGTTCCTATTTTTGGCAGCTTTGTCCTATTTCCGACAGGCTGTGCTCCTATTTTCGGCAACGCAAATACGGGTTATTCATTCATTCAAAATCAAAAATGTGTTATTGTTTCAGTTTCGGAAAGAGCCCACAGCATTGATCTGTCAAAAATTAAAATTTACCTTGTACCTATTTTCGGCAGCCTTGAAAGTGAATAAATGCCTGTTTTTCGTGATTTTAAAATTTCAAACGGGCGAGAATAAATTCTACAACCATAGCAACTTTCATAAATATCACACTATGATTGTGTTAGTGCTCTGGTTCTCTTAATAATGAAACCTGCCAACCTATAGGCTGACTACAAATCTACCGAAAAATTGTAAACTCTGCATATTCTGTTTCATATTTTGAAAAAATATGCAAGGAAATGATGTGAAACTTTGTAATTGAATAACAAAAGAGCATATCTCTACAAAAATATGTGTTGCGACAGTTTTCAACGCGTTTTTGCGTAATTACACGTTTTAGTTACCCTGCTGAAAACAGGTACAGTTACCATATCAGTTTTTTCGGAATTTGATACATTTGCTAAATGGGTTGGGTATGGGTTAAATAAGATAATTTTTACGAGTATCGGTATTGTTCAGCATTAAACAATTTATTAGTAGTTACGCGATGTAATTGTGAACAGAAACGGTAAAATCTTTAACGTGACGTAGATGAAATTGCTATATAAATAAATATGTCTTCTGTATGATATGTCTTCTTTTTCTTCTTCTTCTTCTTTGGCTCAACAACCGTTGTCGGTCAAGACCTGCCTGTACCACTAGTGGGCTTGGTTTTCAGTGACTTATCGATTGTTTTATGTACTCATCGCAGGATAGTCAGTTCTCGGCCGGTCAAGGCCAGTCTCGTGCTATAGTCGTCAACTCGTAAGATTTAACAACATGTCCGTCATGGGTTCAAGCCTAGAATGGACCGTCCCTCCGTACCAATTGTCTATCCGGCTGCGTGGTAATGAAATAAGTCTTGAAAGCCTGTAAGGGTCTGCATGTCCGCGTAGGACGTAACGCCAAATAGAATAAGAAGAATTTTGATAGCTTGTTTTATGCGATGCACTATTTATCCAACTATGTTAGGATGCTTATGCACAGGTTGTCTGTACGTAACATTCCGAGTTACGATGGAATTAAGAACCAATAAAACTGTTAGACGTACACTGTTTACGATCGCTTTGGCGTCTATGTGATGCCAATTACTCAATATTCAGGCATTTTCTTTTTCCAAAATACGAGCTGAAATTTCAGGTCATTGGAACAGTATTAATCATCCGGGTTGTATCCATGTGACAGTTACGGTTTGCCATATATATTTGCTATCGGTTTGCTATCAAAATTAAATGGGTTTTTTATTGGTATATACTACCCGATAATGATGGCGATAATGGTGATGGTTATTAGGGCGTTTCTTTTATAAATGTCATGAAGCTCGAATAGTGCTCGTGCTAATTATTCAATTCAGGTGAAAGAATATAATAGAAAAAAAAACTCTGTGTCAGCTTTTTACAGTCAGTTCAAAATGTATTCGTCTAGCTGAATATTTTACAGAAAAAGGTGAATTATGGCCGCAATACGTATGGGGCGATAAAAGTAATGATGAGGTTTGATAAAGGGATAAAGGTTTAATAAAACCTTCAATACACACGTTTTGCTAAAAAATAAGCATTTTAATATTGCAATAGCAACCAAAATACATAAAAAACTAAAAACAGTCGTTTGATGGACGCACAAAAAGTATTCGTCTATCTAGCTTTTGAATTATTTACGCTGGACTAACACTACGTAGACGTGAATTAAATTTATTATAATCAATCTACTGATAACTTCCTTCTAAATTAATGCATTTCTGTTGTTTCAATTGCACTTCAAGCGGTCAGAGAGGCACGAATGGCAAGGGAGTTAAATGAATGGATCCTGATGGCGAAAATCGTATCTTTAATTTATGCATAACCTATCCTACCCATTTTTGAAGGTTTCAAAATGTATGGGATGCCTCGTTCCTTCATTTGATCAGAGTTTGGCCTTTTTTCTGACACTAATTGTGTGACAAACTGCACCCATCCCTGACGGTTAATCTAACGAAAGAAGCTGTTTAATGTCCAAAAAATCAAATTTTACCAAATAATCAGTGCATTTTGTGTTGGCCAATGAGATCAGGATAAGATGGGCCACATTTGGTTGATGGGTCATGCTGCATTTCATCGTAGCAGGTCAAGTAATAGCTTTAATGAGTGAGTTGTTATAAACATGTTTTGTTTAAATAGTACCATACACAGAAAGTTGCCAAATCTGTTAAGGTGCATCAAATAATTCAGGTGCATCAATTTGTTTCAAATTAGGCTCTACTAACATATTAAAACATGTTTAAATCGCCAAGTTCATACGGCCGACGTCTACCATAGCGAAAGAAGTCTACTAAGATGCAGCAGTAAAATCTCGTGTAACGGTAGCACCATGATGCCATGATACTAGAACTCAGTGAGAAAAGGTGAGCTAGAAAAATGATTCAAATTGATAGGAGACGAGATGGGGAAACATATTCATGCAGTTTTTAAGTACTTTGAGTCCCAGTTCTGAGAAATTTTACTTAAAATGTATCACATGTTTCAAGAACAGTCGAGCTGGAGAACATACAGGCCCGAAAAGCCAAACCAGCTGAAACCAAACTGATGAAAATGATTTAGTAGACTCTCAATATGATATCAGTTGCCATTTTTTCAATGGAAGTTGTCCTCGTAGTCCGGAAATGCAATATTTCTACCAGAGAATAATTGGAACAATCTTTAAAGGCCTTTTTAAAGGTTCAAATGATTTCAAATGATGCGTGGTGCAAGTAGTCGCCAATAGTCATAAATGTAATAAGAAACAAGATCAGGACATTTTTTGATTCCATAGCCTTTGTTTTCATACGCATATTTCGCCAAAAGTCTAGTAGACGAATACTTTTTGTGCATCAATCAAATGACTTTTTTTAGTATTTTAAATAATTTAGTTGTTATTGCACTATTTTAATGCTTATTTTTAGCAGTACGTGTGTATTGATAATTGGCCATAATTCGCCTTTTTCTGCAAAATATTCAACTAGACGAATACTTTTTGGACTGACTGTATATGGAGTTTCAAAGTAGGCGGCTGAAATCATGTAAACACTCCATACAAAACCACTCACAAAACTAGCCTGCGATTTTCAGCCTAGATTTTTTTAGCCTCAAAGCTAGAGTTAGATTCGAGTACCTTCGAGTTAGATTCAAAACAAAAAAGTCAAAACAAGGTCGGGTTTTCATTCATCGGAAGGTGCATTAATGAGATCAAGCGGTATAATCTAGGATCAAAGTGTATGTAGACAGGTTTTTATAACCTGTTAAGCCTGTTTTTTATAACCAAATTTGAACGTCACATTTTGACAGGCTTTTTGACAAGCTTTTGCTCAAATAGGCTTTAAAGTAATTTTACTTGAGTAACTTGAGTGAAAATTTTTCCACATGATTTTCAACATATTACAAAACAAAAATTCCAAACACAGTCCAGCTTGTGGCGTGTTCAAAATTATGTGGAAAACTGAAAAAATATTTGAATCCATATTTATTTTTTGACAACAGAGAAAAACGTCTCGCGGTGTGAAGAATAATGAAATGCACTTTTGAAAGTGTACCAATTCACTTTATACGCCATAAAATACTCAAGAATAGATCATTCAAATATAAATGATTTATTTATTATATTATCGCTCTATTAAATAAAAATATATGTTTTCTTTACAGTAAGAAATAAAATAATGTACATTTGTACTCAATTGAATATAAATCATAGAATTATGTTTTTCGGAGCTTCTTATAAAATTAATATTTTCTTGAGGTCACGAGTTGATTTTTGTATGTCATCAACTTAAATGACAAATATTTTAATAACTTTTATAAATTTATGATTTACTATATTTGACAACATTGTAATGTTTGTATAAATATTTACTTTTTCGGACCCAAAAGGAAAATTACTAAAAAAGATAATTGATTTTCATAAATATTATTCGAAATGATATTACTTGCAAAAATAATTCCACGACCCTGCGGGCTGCCTTCCGTCAGTTTTTCCAGAATTTTAACCATAGCGTACGAAGTCATGCGAATAGGCATGTTATCAAGTTCTACCTTCGATGGTTATCAATTCCTCCTCAGTTTTCGCAAAATTGTTTGAGAAGAACTTTTACACCATATTGGTTCAGAAATTCTGGATGGGATTCAGCGTGGGGTTGTTGGACCGATTCGCTGACTAGGGTGTCACATCGAAATTCCGATGAAATTCGCCTAAAATGATCGATTTGAGTTGTGACGTTATTGAATTTCACTGCGTAATCAGTGAACGTGAGTTCCTCTTCTTCTTCTTTTTCTTTGGCACAACAACCGTTGCCGGTCAAGGCCTGCCTTTACCCACTGGTGAAGTGAGCTTGGCTTTCTTTGACTACTTGTTACCATAGCAGGATAGTCAGTCCTACGTATGGGGACACGGTCTATTCCGGGGCTTGAACCCATGACGGGCATGTTGTTAAGTCGTACGAGTTGACGACTGTACCACCAGACCGGCCTGACCGGTCTGTACCACCATACCGGCGGAACGTGAGTTCCGCTTGCGGAAATGTATGTCCATGTTTTCCAGATACTTTTTCATTAATTGGCCGATTGCATGACCTCCCGACCAAGCAAACGCAGCAATGTAGTCACTTTTCTCTCGGTCTTCCACTTCATCTTCTTTTGATCTTTTTGCCGCTCAGGCTGCCACTTCTTATTCGACCTGCACAAGCTGCGGCACGATGTCCATTTTCTTCATGGCGGGGTGCCTTTCTTTGATTGCTCACGCTTGCTTCACTTTTCACTATCGACCATCACGGCTAGAGTTCAGCTGTTAGAGCTTTCAAACATTGGCTGCTGACTCAAAGGCTACTGCTATTTAAAGTGCAATTATCATCTAACTTTTTTACATTTTTTAAATGCAAATGTGATGCAAAATATTAACAATTCTACATTTAATTGTAATTTGTGTTATGATTCGAGTAATGCGTAAACATAAAAAATCAATGAAAAATGAATGTTGAATCTTGAACAACTATATCTAAGACAGTGGAAAAACCTGATGATATTTATTATTTTGGACATGATTATTTCAATTACAAAGCATCCTTAACAAATCATACAGCTAATGTTTATATTTTAAATGCTTTTTAGTCGTTAAAAAAATCCCAAAACCCTAAAATTTTCTAAATCTATTTCCTAATTAGTGATAACACTTGTATATCATTCAAAAAAATTGAATCTTAACATTTCTTCTTCTTCTTTTGGCTCAACTACTGTTGTCGGTCAAGACCTGCCTGTACCACCTGCCTGTGCCTGTATCGAGTGATGTGATACAACGTACTGCATGCATGCAAAATAATAGATTTATTGCATTTTCGCAGCCCAGATTCTGCTATCAAATATTTGTCAATCACTTTTTCGCTGAGATAGAGGAAGTTTAGCAGCTTTCGGCGAATCTTTATTGAGTAATCCATGTATTGTCTGATGCCTACTTCAAAACAACGTAATCAATATTATATTTGATTAATTTTGATATTGAACCCTCAAATTCACAACTCCATTTTTAGACGGGCCTAAAAAAATTGGAACAAAATATCAACATAATTTAAGCTGAAGCTGTAACTGGATGTTAACCGGTTCCGCCCGCGAGGTTTAATTTTTTTTTCAAAATCAAATTTTAGGACTTTTTGTGCTGATTTGTGATACAATTAGGTCGTTTAACAAAGAATATAAGTTTATCTTTGTTCCGCAGCAACATTCAACCCGAAACATGGATTATTCATTGAGTTATTAGCAGGTTTGACTGAACATGTTCCACTACTAATAACGCAATGAATAATCCATTTTTCGGCTAGAATGCTACAGCGGAGCAAAGATAAACTTCTATTATTTATTAAACAACATAATTGTAACACAAATTAGCCCAAAAAATTAATTTTGAAAAAAAAAAGAAAAACATTTTGGACGGCTCCAGCTAACATCCCCTGTGAAAAGACTTCATATATAGGATAAAAATGAATGCGGTGGAATAGAAAATTATTTCGGGACAAATGAAGTAGCACGTCAGAATAAACGTCTCAAGTGAGATGTATTGTAAAACTCACATCGCATAGTGACTTGATAAACCCTGTATTGGAGACAAAAGATCCTGTTTTAGTTTGGTTTATAAGTATAGTTTGGGATGGACTATAAGGAAAGGAAACCGAACTGAGAATCAACCGGGTTGTTACAGTTTAATTTAAAAGTCAATGATAAGATCGCTTATTTGGCCAATAATTTTATGAACAATAAAAAAAGTTAATAGTTAATAGTTTTGTCGTTTAGAATATTGTATATACTTAATTTAGTTAACTAGTCAAAGTGATCGTTTCTATTATTAATGCTTTTTTGTATACATTTTTTATATGGACAGGCTCCAGCTTATCTGTTGGTGTCAGTGGTGTTGGTTCATGCACACCTTCCAATCCGCTTGAGTGGACAGGCAATGTAACTGTGAGGAAGAAACGGAAGCCATACTCTAAATTCCAAACGTTGGAATTGGAAAAAGAATTCCTTTTCAATGCATACGTTTCAAAGCAGAAACGATGGGAACTTGCTCGCAATCTCAACCTTACTGAACGCCAGGTACGCATTGAGAAAATTCTTTTTAACCTATAGCTAACGGTTATTTATTTCCATTTTCTTCGAGCAGGTAAAGATATGGTTCCAAAATCGGCGAATGAAAAATAAAAAAAACAGTCAGCGTCAATCTGCGCAAGCAAATAGTGGTAGTAGTAACAACAGTTCCAGTCATAGCCATTCCCAGGCGCAGCCTCATCACAATCCTCATCATATAGGCCTAGGACTGGGAATGTCAACACTACATGGCTCTAAAATGCATCAGTGACCTTTCGAGCAACAACCACACCAATCGAAAATACACACACAGCATAATCAGCAAGATTCTCAACAAACCTTTCAGCAACTTCAGTTGCAGCACCAACATCATTCAAATTCGACAACAATTCATGACCAAGCACAGCAACAGACACATTCACATTCTCTGCATTCTCACTTAATTCATCAACCATCTTATCAATCCAACCCCCCAGATAACCAGATGAAACAGGAGCTTTGCGACACAATTAATGCGTCGATGTGTAATAATTTTCCTCATGCACCACCCATAAACTATCGACAGCAACAATGATTTAAAATTTTAAACCAATTCGCCACATATGATAATTCGGTAGTAGAAGATGATGTGCCGCTATGGCAAAGTTAATACGTAAATGAATCGAGTTTGAAAGAAGTGAGAATAGAAGGACACAGGTATATTGAAAAGCCGATCGCCAACAATATCCAGATATTGCATAAAAAAGCAAGGAAACTCTGCGAACTATGTAAAGGAATCCACCGAATATAGAGCGACAGCGTAAGTTGCGTTTGCGAGGAGTATTCTGGAAAATCTGAAGTGTTGTTGGGACAGGTGTAAATAAATCTTAGGTATGTAAGCTATCCAGCCAGTGAGAAATGTCCAAAATTAAGACCGAGAGTGGGTTATTTAAGCTAAGGGTTAAGGGAAAACGAAACTTTCAACGAATCATAAATAACAGCACGAGGCAATATGAAGGGACAAGCGGAGCAACAGTCCAATTAGGAAACTGTTTCGAGCAATCATAATGTAGCCCTGTTGCTCGTGTCGGCGTATGAAGTAAATGAAGAGAGTAGTTGAAACAGGTAGTTCATAAAGTAATATAAATATTTAAAATCAAACTTTTTCTGTAAGTTACTTTAGATGCATGAAAGAAATGGAAAATTAGGTAAGGGAGTAGGAGGAGTAAATAGTACATGAAATAAGTTCAGCGTAAAAAAACTTAACTTAAATCTTATCTATATGTTGGCCCCTCCCCCCTCCTCCCAACACACACACACACACACACACACACACACACACACACACACACACACACACACACACACACACACACACACACACACACACACACACACACACACACACACACACACACACACACACACACACACACACACACACACACACACACACACACACACACACACACACACACACACACACACACACACACACAAAAGTATATATATATATATATATATATATATATATATATATATATATATATATATATATAAATATATATATATATATATATATATATATATATATATATATATATATATATATATATATATATATATATATATATATATATATATATAAACGTAAGAGGTGCAATGGAAGAAATGCAGAAGAACTTTAATAAAAAATTATAAACATTAGGAATAGTTTGACAGTATTTCAACATTTCACTCTATCGAAATAAAACAAAAATTTCACACATTATGAAACCTTGTTATTTTCGCTGTACAGAAGAACCGAAAATAATATCTATAACAATCAATATCTCTTTGTGCGTTTTGGGTACATGATACATTTAGATTATGTTATATGCAGGATCGTTGTACAGGAAAGATGCACCCAAACTAATGAGACAAAAAAAATGTACATACAGCAATCAAAAAGAGACAAGACGATGAAATGAGGGAAACGTGACTGAATTGCATGTGATTATTATTATATTACTCGTAAATATGATTACTTAAGAGATATTTCATTTGATTGGAAGTTTAGCCTAATGTATTTCAGTTCAGATAATTTGTTTCCCTTCAACATAATTGATTTAAAACAAAAATATAATGATTTATATTCAATGCTAGCATTTGTTCAACAACTAAAGGATTTATTCTGTTTACATATCTATGATAATTGGGTCTCATATGATTGTATCGAATCGAGAATATAGATGGCCACTACTTTTAGTTTTAAGTATATAAATTCATTCGAGTGAATTTTTTTAAGTCAAGAGTTTTGTAGGTAGTTATGGTACAATCGTTAATAAAATAGTTTTTTTTTGTATATAAAAGTTTAAGTTTTGCTTTATTCTTTGCATATCTCATAAACGCAATAATGCTAACATGGCAATTGCATTTCATATATGTTAATCAATAACTCTTGGAAAACTTGACTACATTTTAAATTAAAATTATTTAAAATGATAAAATATTTGAGTTATTGTGGACAAACTACGAAAATCGACCAAACGAAATATTTATTTTAGCATTTTGGTTCTTGGAAATAAAAGAACATGTGTTTTTGTGTAATTTGATAATAATTATTTATTTTAAATTACATAAATAATTATTTAACAGCGGAGAAACTATACATGAACAAGTTTTTAGCTATTAGTCTAGAATTTTGCTTATGCATGTACTCATCGTTACAGTTATGAAATTACTAATGATAATGTACAGTACTGACCGACAAAAACAGAAGCCAAATATACCCAACAATACAAGGAACAAATAAAATAATTAATGGTGTTTTAGCAAGCAGCTCTAAAACAAACTAATTATTCACATAGTAACCAGGAACTATTATATATTTACTGATTGGCTAGAGAGTTATAGAGCGTTAACGCTTGTTTATGCTAGTATGTGAACTATTCTTGTTCTAAAATTAATGATAGGAACATAATAAATACAATGAAACAAGAATTGAAACAATGAAACAAGAAAAAACAGTTTGATACTTTTGACATACTCAAGGTACGATTTAGTTTCAAAATTGAATGTTACACATAATAATAATAATAATAATAGTAATAAAATAATTAATGATAATAATAATAATAATAATAATGATATTAAAAATAATAATAATATTAATAATAATAGTAGTAATAATAATAAAACCTCTCAAACGAATTTATTTAACACATTCATATAATGCTTGCAGGTTGATGTTGAATTACATGTATTGCATGTTTTATGAATTTTTTGGGTTTTGTTTGAGTTTTACTCTACAACTCTATTCGTTCCATGGTTAATAAGATATCATCCAACTGAAATAACCATGGAATTTAATCACAGATGACTAAATCTCTGAATGTCTCATTCTCAAACAGGATCGTAAAAAAGAAAAAAAAAGGGAGTGAATGATAAATTGCGGAATGAAGCTGAGGGAAATGTCAAAAAATAAAATATGTCAATAATATTTCTGATAGCAGTTTCTGCATTTCTATCTGCAGTTTCTGCAGATGAGTGTGAACTGTTGATTACAGTAAGGCGAGGTCTAGACTGATCTATATGATCTTTCTACACTTGTTTTAACTATAGTGATTATGATTAGAATTAGTAAAAGATTTAATAAACATAATGAAGTGAAACAGTGAAATTCCCTGCATGGGTTTGCCTAACAGCATTTTCTAAATGATGATATTTGTATGTTATTTTTTTCATTTGAATCCTTCAGATCCGTTAGGATCTTATGGTAGTTATTTTGACTTTGGCATGAAAAAAAACGGGAGGATCCCTGGTAGACATGTCATCGAAAAGTTTTGGCAGTTGTTTGAACTGCCATAATGAAGCAGAAGTTATATGACATATTCATATTCATATTTGTCTACCTACCGGTTACAAAAATACTTAAATAATACTTATGACCAATGTTCCTCACCTAACAAAAATTAAGGCAGCACTGGATTATCGAGGGTTCTGAGGCGGGATCGAAAAGATGATAAGGGAAGGTTGAAATCAAACATAGAGGATACACAATTGAATTGACGAATTTCACAAAGGCGGGGGTCATTGCGGCTCACAGCAGTTCGGCTGGACGGGATCAGTAGGGGAGGACAGTTACGTACAACACGGTTAGGGACGTAGAAAGGGATAGAAGAAAGGATGGATGGAGAATCAATATTACCAAGGTGTAAGGCGGTAATAAAGGACGATTGGGCATGGGAACGGTGGTTTTATAGTAGCTCCAGGCCAAGAAACTGACATCTGTTCTCGTAAGGTGGCAGGGGGAGGACAATCCACCCAGGATTTTGCACATCGCAAACTTGATGAATGATCGCTGCACCCGCTCGATACGTTCGACGTGGAACTGAGCTGTATGGGGACTAGACTACTGAGCAGTACTTCAAAATCAATCTGACCGGTTAGCAGAACAGAGTCTTCAGCCAGACATCGAGGACTTTGACGATACAAATACGATTGACATGCACATAATTTAGAATGTACGAGTGAACGATTGGACACTGCGAACGACTAAACGAAATGACGTTACACTTATCAGGGTGTAAAATGAGGGAATTACGAGCACACCAACAGGAAAAAACTGTCAAGACTAATTTGTAGGGAAGCACAATCACTAGAAGATACACGGAGAAAGATTTTGAGGTCGTCTACGTAGCAGAGGAAACAAACAAGATGGAGGACAGTATGGACATCCTTAATAAAAATTATAAACAGCAATAGACTTAGTACACTACCTTGCGGTACGCCTGCACTACATGAAAAGGAATTCTTAAACAGGTCATTAAATTTAACACTACGAACGATCACATAGAAAAGAACGTAACAAAGAACGTAGCAAACAGATTTTTGACATCAAGCTGTGAAAATGCATGTAAGAGAAGGGAATGAGGAATACAATCAAATGCAGATTTAAAGTCAATATAAATAGTATGAAAATGTTTAACTGACTCTAACTGGAATGAGACGAAAGATGAAAAGGACATAAAGCTAGTTGTTATAGTACGATTAGCCAGGTTGTTGAGGGATAATAGTAGAAGAGTTTAATTTAAACGTTTAAGAATGGACAATGTGCTCAAATACCTACCATATTGTATTGAGATGCCAAGGTAATTCGAAATGACAAACGGAGATAATTTATTTACATGTACATCATTTGAAAGGTAGTTTTTTAAGCTTCCTTGGACAAATAAATCTAAGACCTTGGGAGTTGCCTTTCATCAGTTATTTGGAATTTTTGCCACGATGGAGGAAGACATGACTATAGGCATCCTAAGTTTTCGCGACAGAATTGTTAGAGTAGAGCTAGGGTTTCATGTCGAAATTTTGCCGAAACTCACCTAATACGAACGCATTAAGTTTTGGCGTCACTGTTTGCCGTTGCGAAATCAGTGGACGTGATTTCTGCTTATATGTGTTTATGATATATGTGCTTATGTTTCCCAAGTACTATTTCACTGTTTGGCGGGTTGCATCGATCTCCCGGCCCAGATAACCCAGTAATGGAGCCACTTGTACCTCTGTCTTCATTTTTAGCTTTTTTGGAACCTCAAAAATTAACCTGGGCTCTCTTGCGATGCTTTGATGGTTGCCTAACAGTGTCAAGATGTTGGTGACCAAAACGCAGAAACGTTATCATGCGACGAAAAACTTCTGTATGCAGTCCATTTAAGACGCTACGGGGTGTCATTCGTTGATCGCGCACGCTTCTAAGTTGGTTGGTTTACTTTTTTGGTCATCATGGTTAGAGTTTGACTGATAGAGGTGTCAAGGTGAAGTGACTGATAGAGGTTGCCTGTTGTCTCATGGGATACTACTATTCAAAGTGCAATTAACGATTTGTTAGAACGGGTGAAGATAATCCTATGATAATCCCATGAATTGGTCAATTTTGTAAATGCAACGTTAAATTACATAACGGTTAACATTGTTTCAACACGACAATACGACTTTCGGTTTGAAGGAAATTGCACACGAAATTTTATATTGATGTGATGCACTAAAGACTGGTTGCAATAAATTTATTTAAAGTTTTGCATGCGACTTTGCGATGGGAGAGCATTTGACTTTCGCCAACGCAAAACATGCAAAACAATGTTTTAAATATAGTGAAACAGCTCCATGCACTTTCATGAGATATTCTTTTGTTATGTTTTAATCGTTCCTCTTAATTTCACACAAATCAGTAGGTTTCCCTTTAAATTTGTTTTGAGAATTTTTTTATCGTGTTTGAAAACAGAAACAAATAATAAAAAAAACTTTAGCTAATTTAACGAGAACGACGATTCCACACTGTTGCTGTGTACGAGTACAACGATTGCCCAAGAGCTTTTTCATAAGGAATCAGTTATCAATTTATCTGACATGGCATGACTTGTCCATAAAGCATTTTTATAATTAGGGGAAGGTAGGTAAAGACGGACACTGCGGGTAAGATGGACACTTCTCATAAATGCATGAAAAAGGTAATTTTCGTGTAATTCAACAATGTAGAAACCAAACTGAAGGTAAAACAACACATTTGAGAACATTTTTTGTGTAATATAAGCGAAATTGGTTAACTTCACGATCAAAACAAATTTTCAATCGTGCGCACCTTTGTGGATCTAATTTGATTATTGCGGGTCTTTAGCTCTTTATCTTGCATTGTTTATATTTTCGGAAGTTTTATTACATGAACGATTTGTCATGATGGTAAAGCAAAAAACTGGCGAAAGAACGAGAATGAAAGCAATACAAAATCTTGTTTTCTGATGGTTTAAATATCCTGACACCATAGCGGGAAAGACGGACACTTTGTCATAGGGAAAGATGGACACCGAATTTGTTGAGTTATTTTACTTCTTATATCAATTGGTGATAAAAATATTTCTTCAAACACCTTAAATAAGGGTATTTTGAAGATATAAACCATTACGCAACTAGAAAAAGTAATCAATAAGCGAGAAATGAAACACCGGTCAAAATAGCAGTCATGCGTTATGATATTACTCGCTCGACGCTGATGAGGTTATTCACGAAATCCAATATTTTGTCACGACTTCAACAACTTTAATAAAGATAAAGTGCAGATATCAAATCGTTCAGGAATAGATGAGAGATTCTATGGGTTTACAGATATCAAAAAGTTCAATCTTCAATGTAAGAAATGGCTGGACCTATTAACAAGTCCCTCAAATATGCTGTGGTCGCGGACTTTCCGCGGAATAATTTCCTATAGCGAAGTTTTTAATTGTTGTTCTATAAGCTGGTGCAACCTCCACTGTTAGTGCCCGATATTAAAGAAAGATGCCTCAGATTCTGCATTCTACGTTCTATTAGAAGCGATGCTAACAATTCCTAAATTCACGGCTGGATGAATCGTTGTTGCAATTGGCCAAGAATTGGTTTATAAACGTACCAGGACGTGGAAAGCGATGGATATTGTTAAAATACTGTAAAACTCTTCACTTTCCTACGTTTTCTAAAGGTGTCAATCTTACCCTTCATGGTGTCCATCTTTCCCATATCAGGTGTCCGTCTTACCCGAACATTCCAAAACTGCACGAAAAAAATCATGTTTTTCATTCATGAAAAAAAAAAACGCAAAAATCAATGGAAACTTAAAATTTTCAACACATTTTCAGATAAAACATGAGTGTAAGATAATGTATGCATATTTTCATGGTCGTTGCACCTATATGTCCTTAGATTTTGACCATTTCCCTTAACGTGTCCGTCTTTACCAACCTTCCCCTACTGAATCTATGTTTGCTACGATAATTTTTCAGCCTTTCAGACTTTTGTATCATCCCCGGAATATCTTCAATATTTTCTTACGGCGTGGGAAGAAGGGGTCATCAAGAAGCTATATGGATCTCTTTTTGTAGTTTTTTGACTGATCAAAGTTTTGGCCATCTATTGCTGATTGTAAAGTGATTAAAAATTACAATTGGTTTTTAAAGAAGGTATCTTTAATTTTGAACTATACTTGGATGGTATAATCACAGAAAAACAACAATAATACCTAAAATGTTTCTAAAAGATTAAATTGTAATAATTTAAGCGAAATAATAAAAAAAAACACATTCTCCTGGCCCACAGCACTCGATCATTTACTAAAGTTGGATCTTTGCTTTAAAAGTTTGCCGACCGCTGATTTAAACATATTGTGTAACCTTTATAGCAAACACTTTTGCTGGAATACATTACAATACAATTGTAGCTTTCATCGTTATAACAATTCTTTGATGAAAAATGTAAAATGGTCGGTTCAAAGCTAGTGTTGATTTTGAATTGACCTGAAAAAATGTTTTTTTCTCTCTACTCTAAAAATGTACGGTTAACTTACACAAACGATAGGATAATACAATTAAATATGATAGACCATTTAATTATACATTGTTTTCTTTTATTTGTTGATATATTTTATAGACATAGTTAATTTTTCGAGGCCGATAGGTTGGCAGGTGCGAGGACGTCAACTCCCTCGTGAGATTGTACGTCATACAAGAAGCTCTTATGTCTCTGAAACCCTTCTTAGATTATCTTATAATCGAGTGTTGGCACGATATTGATAAGAATATAGCTTATTGTACTTTCCTGACATGCTTTCGACGGGTAAATAGAGGCTATTTTTATATCATCCAGTATATCCTCTAGCAATGGTTAACAGTATTCATGTACGTCCTCTGAAGAGCTAAAATATGCTGGGAATCCTCAAAATAGTTCATAAATTAGGTTCTCAGGTAGCTGATCCTCTTGTCGAGCCCATAGTAGTTTAAGAGCATAACATAGGAGAAGGAAATCTAGGGATGTATAAATACAACGACCATGAAAATGTGTATAACATTCTTACAATCATTTTTGATCAGAAAATGTGATGAAACTTTTAAGTTTCTATCGATTTTTGTTTTTCACGAATGAAAAATATGTTTTTGTTCGTGAAGTTTTAAATATTCGAGTTAGGCTGACATTTAATCTGAGAGAGATGAACACCATGAAGGGTAGAAAACGTTGGAAAATGAAGAGGTTTATAGTATTTTAACATATATTATTGCTTTCCACGTCCTGTCACCGTGAACAACTTGTAGAATGCAAAAACTAAAGTATTATTGAAATATTGGGCACTAAAAGCCGACGTTGCTTCAGCTTACAGAACAAAAGTCTAGAACTTCCCTTTAGGAAATTACTCCGAGGAAAGTCCATGACCCCAGTATGTTTGAAGAACTTCAAGCAGGAGGGGTTAATAGATCAAGCCATTTTTTCCAGCATGTCAAAATTCAACATATTGATATTTATAATCCCATAGCATCTCTCAACTATTCCTGAACGAGCTCATATCAATGCCTCTTCATTTTGTTGATTAAAGTGGTCCCAGTCGAGGCAAGATATTGGGTTTCTTGCTTTGCCTAATCAGCATCGAGCGTGTAATAGCATAAAGCTTGATGGCTATTTTGACAGGTGTTTCATTTCTCGCTTATTTCAATGTTATCTCTCATTAATGGATGGTTTATATCTTCCAAATACCTTTATATGAGGTATTTGATGAAATCTATTTATCACTAATTGATATAAGAAGTAAAATAAAACAACACATCCGGTGTCCTATTTTCCCTACTACAGAATGTCCGTTTTTTCCGCTTTGGTGTCAGGATGCGTATACACTCAAAAATATTTTTATTGCTTTAATCCTATTCTTTCGTCAAAGTTTTGCTACATAATCATGACTACTCATTCATGTAATAAAACTTCCTTAAATATGTTGTTACTTTCAGTTTGGATGATGTATTGTGAAATTATTCGATAATTACTGTTAGCATATATATTATATTTATATATATATACAGTGAACCCTCTCTTATTTGAGAGGCGATGGGACTGTCGAATAAGAGGGGTTTTCAAATTACAGAGGTGGAAAGTGAACGAAAGGTCCATCCAAACAAGAAAGAGACAGAACATTTAGTATGCAGCCTTAACTGTTGCTATAGGAAACTGCGAACAGAATCGCTAATTTGAGCATACATCTTTCAATAACCATGGCAACACCATACACAAATAAGAGGGACACAGATTTCAGAGGTTTTCCAAATTAGAGGAACAAAAATGTACTGGAAATCAAGGGACTGTGCAAAATGTTCAAATAAGAGAGGTTTTTCAAATTGGAGAGGTGTCAAATAAGAGAGGGTTCACTGTATATATATAGATATATGTATATATATATATATGTATATATATATATATATATATTTATATATATATATATATATATATATATATATATATATATATATATATATATATATATATATATATATATATATATATATATATATATATATATATATATATATATATATATATATATATATATATATATATATATATATATATATATATATATATATATATCAAGCTCCGAATAGCCCGTGACCCCATACGTAGGACTGACTATTCAGATATGGTAACACAAAGTCACTGAAAACGAAGCCCACATTACTAGTGGGTACAGGCAGGCCTTTATCGGCAACGGCTGATGTGCCAAAAAAAAACCAAAACACCATATATATATATATATATATATATATATATATATATATATATCAAGCTCCGAATAGCCCGTGACCCCATACGTAGGACTGACTATTCAGATATGGTAACACAAAGTCACTGAAAACGAAGCCCACATTACTAGTGGGTACAGGCAGGCCTTTATCGGCAACGGCTGATGTGCCAAAAAAAAACCAAAACACTACCGATGCTGATTACTACCCATTCAAACAAAAAAAAAATCTCAGGATGGAAATGATTATTCACAGAAAAAGAGGAAAATAAGAGAAACACTTTAAAATATAGTAAAACGTTACGAGAAGAAGTACGATTGGCACGAAAAGAAGGGAGATAACGAGAGGATTGGTAACACCATTGCGCCTACGCCGGGTGTGGAGTGCCAATCGAAGATGGGATGAAAAACGGAGGAGGAATGTAAAACGGTAGAAGAGAAAGAAAAGCGTTACACAGTGCGTTCAACATAGATAAGTCATGACTAACTTCGATCTCTTCTGCATCTTCTATTATAAAATTCTAGTAAAGGCTGATCAGCGTTGCTTTCCAGCGGTAGCTTTGATGTTTTTTGGCTGGATTATATCCATACAATGGCAACCACATCGACTATAGCAAACACAACGCCGACTCAGTTTTTAGTGTTTTGAAAGGTATGGAGACGAATGATACAAATTACAGTCTAAATTTAATAATTTAACGTTTTTCTGTGGTCTTATACGACGTGTCAGAAAAATGTTGTAATGAGTGGTCCAAAGAACTGTCTAGCAAGCCTCAAAGTCAGAAGAGGTAGGTAGGTGGCTTACTTTAGGTGTCCGCCACTGTGAATCCGGATGTATGAAAACGTAGCGAAAACATGCATACAAAAAGTAACTGAAACAAATAACCTTTTTTAGGAGTAACGGGTCATGCCGGCCTACACAGGCTTCCGATAGTTAGTACCACTTAGCCGGATAGTCAATTTTTGCTTAAGGCAACTCATAACGTGTGTGTTCGGGATCAATTCCAAGGCCGGTAGGTTTTTGGAGCCGATATACCGGTGTATATATACAATTTCAGTACCGGTAGGGTAAATATAGCAATAGCGGTGCAATTTGTAGGAGTACAGATGTGCTTTAATAGATTTAAATTATCAGGGAGGTAAAATTAGGAATATTTTAATACATAGCAATTGGAATAAGTTTTATTTTTGCAATTACAACCATTTTTACCATCCAACACAACACATTTACGAAAAAAAAAAAAAATACATATTTTTATGACGATTTCGTTGTACCTATAATGGTGGTATGGTTCCTATAGTCGTCGTATTGTGTTACCGTCCAAATAGACATACAGCGACAACGTCACGCGCGACGACGTCGCGCGCGACAAACAGTAGCTTAATTTTGCAAACAGAGCTACTCGTTGCGCGCGACAATTTTGCTTCATCCTAAATAATCGAATTATCTAGTTTTTTTACAAGCCAGATTAATGCCAAACGCAAAAAAATAGATTTGAACACATTTTAACCTATTTTTGTGTGTTTTCAAATAAAAAAAAAACAAGTTGGTTGACTGAGTCAAATAAGATACTTTGATCTACACCGAATGTAATTTTCAGCTATTTTTCGTCGCGCGCGACGTTGTCGCTCTATGTCTATTTGGACGGTTACTATAGTGTTGGTAAACAAAGATTGCTCAAAAACTGAGTATAATATATATGGGACTTAGTTTCGAAGCTGTTTTCGTATAAATAGCAAGTATCACATTCATAATATTGATTTCTTACACAATTAGACCGTAAAAAATGTGTAAATTTGAGTGATAAAAATATTGACTAAAAAACTGTATTAAGACTGCCGTCTAGCCAAGCCAGGAAGTGTGTGCTTGATTTGAAGTCAATTTTTCGCTCAGTTAGATATGCGTATTTTGGCCTTTTTTGATAAATTACTTACAGGAAACACATTTCTGTAGCTTATTTTTGTAATAACAATACGAAATGTTAACAATATCCCGGAGAAAACTTAAATGTCCTGTTTTTAATAATTATATAGCTATGACCACCATAAGTACACCCCTGTTTTGCGTACCTATAATGGCACCATGGTAAAAAAGACATAAAAATGCGTAAATATGTTGTTAAATGTTGTCATGTAAAGCGCTAACAAATATATAAGTTCGTTATGAAATCCTAAATTGTTTGGAAAATGTTCACACATTTCTCAAAATATGGGGTTTTCTGACACTATAATGGAATGGCCCAATTTTAAAACATTTATAGCCTTTTTGATAGACCAGACAACATTTTACAAGCGCATTTTAGAGCCATATCACCAATACATGAACGTTTACTCTATAGGGTCTAGATATATTTCAGATCCGGTATGGGAATGGGATTAACTTCACGATCAGTATGGTATCAGGATCAGTTACAGGATCAGTAAGAGATTAGGATCAGTTCCAGTATCTCATGACTAATCCTAACACTTATACGGGATGGAATCAGTTCCAGCGCCAGAATAAGTTCTTTAAAATTTTAGGTTCAACATGGGTTCGGGATTTGTCGCAGGAGCGGTTTGAATTATAAATCAATTTCTTTTAAGCACTTGGAATTAAAATCACATGGAATTTGCGTCGTATTTTAAGAAATCCGTTGCACGCATTCTTAGGTTATTATACACCCCAGAAATTATCTTGCATAACCCTGTAACCGGGCCAAATTAACTAGTCATGGCAAAAAACGGATGTATTGCCTGGTAAGTAAATAACCTGACTGAACTCACTCGTTGCATTATAACTCATACCAAACAATAAATCGATTGAAAAAAGTATTTAAACGATACTTTTAGTTAATAGACGAATGGATTAACTTTAGAATGTATTTTTTTTTACTCTGGAGGAACGGCCGTATTGCTAAAAAATGTATGATTTGATATGATCGTTAAATAAACAAATACGAAAACACAAACGGCAAATGATTAATTGCTAAAGTATTTTAATTGAGGCCAAGTTTCATCATGAAATGTTGAATACTTAAAGAAGTCTTTGTGTTCGCAATCAGTTAAGTCAGTAATCTTTGCGGTGGCAGTGGCGGATTAACACAACCGGGGGCCTTAAGCAGTCACAAAAATGCAGACCATTCTGAAGTCTTATGAGTAATGTTAAGCCATATGAAAATTGAGAAGCAAATTTACTTGTGAGCTGAGGGTTAGTTCATTTTCTCGACAGCCTATCACCAATGTTTCGGGAACCACGCGGCTACTTAGTTTGCGTACTGCTTTACACTGTTTTCCGGCTCAGTTTGTAATGTGAACGGCATTATTAAACAATCGTGCTATGTATTTTCAACAGTCCAGCTGTCACAAATAATAGCAGCTGTTTAAAAACATCTTAAAAGTTATGAATAATGCTGCTCACATTGAAAACTGAGCCGGAAAATAGTGTATCCGCCCTTGGGTGCTATAGTGATGGATTTCAATAGCCACATTTTGGCTTGTGAATTGTAGTTTGAAGAAATATGCTAGAAAAACACCAATTCATCAGAGCATAGTTTTTTTTCTTACTAAGAATATTCTTCTGAGTTTCATTTTATCATGTCTCTTCATCATTCTAAATTGAAATATTTATTTTTACAGTTTTTTATGCTTTGAATTTTTTTTTATTGTATCAGTTGCACTATTTTGTACAAAAGCACCCTACGCACTGCTCTTTTTATTTCCTTTTTAGTATTGTTTTTTTTTGTGGAAACATGTCTTAAACTGTTTGTTCAGTATTATTGTCACATTTTTCTGATTCTCAAGAAAACAAATTTTCGAAGGTCACTAAGTATACCACATCATTGTTTATTAAGTGCAAAAGTTTTGTTTGTTTGGTGCTAACAATTTGTTGGCTGACAGATGTTTTTGAAAGAATTGGAATCCGTTTTAAGCGTCAATTTCAGAAACAGTTGACAGAAACAGAAAATGACACTTGTTTCGGTAAATGACTATATGCTATATGAAGCTTTACCAACCATATAAATGTATAAATATGTTTGAATAGGAACTGAACGGACTGGCATTTGATCCCCACAAAAATAATGTACTTTATTTGCAAGCCGGTCTCATGATACAGTCGTCAACTCGTAAGACTTAATAACATGCTCGTCATGGGTTCAATCTCCAAATAGACCGTGTCACCATACGTAGGACTGACTATCCTGCTATGGGGTGTAATCCAAAAGTCACTGAAAGCCAACCCCACTAGTGGTACAAGGATGACATGACCGACGGTTGTTGAGCCAAAAGGAAAAAAAAATGCAGGAATATTTTGATGAAATGTGTTTAACCACTACCAATTGCCGAATAATCAGTAACATTAGTACGGGTTTATTATAATTTTAGTAAATAGGCAATAAAACGTAACTTTCGTGCGTAGTCTGGAGCCCAACTATTGCTTCTTCAATTGCTCGACTTGAGGTGATTCAACGTAAGCTCACGTGATATGCAATACGCCTGATTGCAATAATCTTCCTCCGTATGCTGCGTGGTGCCGTCTTCTAGGCCTTGAATCTCTTTCGGTTAGAAGACGCAATGCACATTGCTCTATCATCGCTGGATTGCTAAATGGCTCTATCGGCTCATCGCCTTTGTTGCATCGAGTCGATATCTATGCACCATCCCGAACACTTAGGTCTAGAGAAACTCTACGGCTCGCTCAACCCCGTTCCAGCGCTGGTCGGTCTGACCCTATGTTCCGCATGTCGGCGGTTTTCAACACTGTTTCGGATTGCTTCGACTTCAACATCTCAACTCAGTGTTTCAAGGAACATCTACGGCTTCTGCCGTGAATTGCGATACAAATCTTGATTTTGCTATGTATTTTTTTGTGTACTGTTACTTATCTTAATTAGGCCAAACGGCCCATTGAAGATTAAACAATAAATAGTAATAATAATAATAGTAACAAAGATAAACTGATTGAGAAGAAAAGTTCAGTATAACACAAAGCAGTTCATCTCAATCACTCAAGTTGACCATGACAGGAAAAGGGCTAAATTTACAAAGTATTTGTTACAGTTTTTGTTAGATTGTTTTCAAGCTTCAGCATATCAGCAGAATTTGGTACTAGCGTACTGAAGGATCAAACTAGACTTAAACACAGAAATTTAATGCCTTTCGCGTAATAAAAGTCCTTAACATTTTTAATTCAAGCCTAAGTGTTTCATTTGCTCTTGACAACATGAAGTCCTCAGCGTAGAAGTTGCTGCTTAATTTTGACTCTAACTCACCTATTTTTGTCTCAAAGGCACCAATTTTTGACTGCGTGTTACTAATTTTGTCTCTAAGGCATCAATTTTTAACAGTGTACATCAATCGCTTTATTTACAAAATTTAGCATAATTTCTGTTACCGTTTGTGCGCCATTATTGTAATTAAGTTGAGTAATGAATAATATCATTGATATAATTTAAAATATAACATCCGTTATGCCTATTTTGGAAGTTTATTTAATATATTTATGGATATTTAATGGAGTGAAAGATGTATTTTCATGCGTATGTAACGGCTCTAGAATTTATAAAAAAAAAATCTCTTAAAAATTAAATACATGGTTATTATATTGTTTTTGTGATTTAAAATAACATTTGCCAATAATCTGCATAAAACACTTTTAGATTTAAAAAAATAGATGAGTTACAGACAAAAATAGATGGGATAGAGTCAAAAATTTATGCGCACTGTCAAAAATTAGAGCCAAAATTAGGAGGCAACGGTTGTATCTTGTTGTGAAGAATAATCGATTGAATAAGTAAAATGTTATTTATGTAATTCTCATCGGTGTTGTTAAATCTCGTACAGAATGCAGGAAATATCTGACAAATAACTAATTATCAACTGTGAAGTGATTCAATTTAAAGCCTGTACGAATGCAATCAATTCATGGATATGTGTAGAAATTTTTTTTTATACATTGTATACATTTTTTTACCATTTAATTCTTAAAGATTTTTTTTCAAAACCAATTATGAACGTAAATTAAAAAGCAATAAATGACGGCGTTTTAAAGTTTATTATTTCCAAGGGATTCTTAGTAAAATAGGCCACCAAAATGTATCTTGTATCAAGCGAATCACAAAAAAATATATGATAAAAGAGCTTTTTTTCTGGCCGTAACTAGATGTTTCATTTCGTTTTTGCTGTATGTTTAGTACTATATAAGCCGCAGTACTTTAAAGAAGCTGAATCTGAAGCTTAGATTACTACATGATGATAGATTATTAATGACGTTTAAAAAACTAATAAGGGAAATTAGATAAAAACAGACACCGCGAGAAAGCTAGACACTTCTGAAAAATACACTTATTTGTTTTTAATAAGGGCATCGAGTTCGTAATGATCACACACAGCTAGAAATACACAGACAGACAAAATATCAATTGATAGTTACGACGGTCTCGAGATACATGGCGAATGGGGACCGAAAACGACAGCGAAATACCACTATCTCGAATCTCCGTGTAAGTCGCATCTCGTGATTTCCAGCCAAAATGTCACTAATTTTCGTAAAACTTTGCAAGTAGGAGGTGTCAAAGCAGTACAATTTGCTCAACGAACTGTCAAATTTTGTAAACCGTGAATAAGAGGTACACTGGTGGACATAAAAATAGGAAAAAAATTTTGGATGTGGAATAAAGGATGTGCAAGTTCTACCGTGGCCTGCGTTGAGTCCTGACCTCAACCCGATTGAAAATCTGTGGTCAACTCGCAAGCATCAGCTAAAGAACCAGCCTGCACGTTCAGCCGATGATCTATGGACACGCTGCAAGGTTATGTGGAAACGCATACCCAGAAGCGAATGCCGTAAGCTCATCGGCGATATGGCCAAACGCTGTCAGGAAGTGATAGCGATTAACGGTCACCACATTGACCGTTAGAATGTGCTTTCGCTCTGTGGAACACCGCAACACCTCCTCCCAACAACCACTTAAACAGTCCTTTTCAGGGCTACCAAATATTTCTGACAAGAACTATGTCTTTCGGTCACAGAAAAAAGTTCCTATTTTTATGTCCACCAGTGTACCTTGTATCTCGGGAACAACCTGTACGTATATGTAACAAGAAAAGGATCAATGGAACAAAAAGAAGTGCGGCGTTTCCCTACGTTAAGTAAGGGTCGAACATGGAGCAATCTCGGCAGAACAAAAAAAAAAAAGATCAGTTCGGATTGTAGCATTTAGTTATTATTGAAAAAAAAATTAAAGAAGTGACTGGCATTTTATATTAAAATTCATACAAATTCGTAAATGTCCGGAATCAACTGACACACACTGTGATTGGTTTTGGAAAAAAAAATTGAGAATAAGTTTTAACCAATCGATCAGTGTAGTGCTTTGCTTAACCAATCATTCTGACACTTTTTTAGCATATTGTTTTCCAAAAGTATCAGATTTAACTCATAAAGTTGCACCATAAAATATTCTATTTTTGCAATACGTTTCTACTGATATTAGATGGAAGCTCAAACATCGGCTACTTTTGATAAGATGATACATAGGATTTCAAGCTTTCTATGAGACAGCATTTGATAGGAAGATGATCAGAACGATACTTGGCCCCGTATGTCTGGAAGGACAATGAAGGAGCCGTTATAATGACGAGCTATACGAGATGTATGGCGACCTCACTGACGTGCAGCGTAAACTCGCCAGATTCTGGTAGGCTGACCATGTTGTACGCATGGAAACGGACGACCCAGTCCGTAAAGTCTTTTTAGGCCGTCCACAAGGACAGAGGAGGCGTGGTAGGCCCAAATTGAGGTGGCAAGATGGCGTGGAGGCGTCCGCCATTAAGGCCGGGATACCGGACTGGCAGAAGAAGGAGCGAGACCGTGAGCGGTTTTGGACACTCCTGAGGCAGGCCAAGACCGCATAGCGGATGTAGCACCGGATAAAAAGTTAGTAAGTTCTAAGCATAATAAATGCACAATATATTACGGTTAGAACACTTTGGACTTGGGAGTAATCGAAAACTAATGTTAAAACACGAAAAAATTCACGAAAAAACACGATATTTATCTTGGCCTCTCAAAAGATTGCAAGCCAATATTTTTGTTATCCATCCATATTTTCTAGCAGAATATGCCGTGTGATAACGCGACTGATCAATAAGGAATTCTATGGAGAATGACAGGAGTAATGGTTACTAATGACTTGAATGACACCTTGCATTGCCCAGGACTATACAACCAAATTTAGAACACACATAAACTGAACCAAAACAACAGAAAAGAGACTAATGTAGATCAAATGCTCAAAGGTTCTATAAGTTAACCAAACAATAACCATTACAATGCCCATCTGTTCAAAGAAGATTTGTTTAAGTACACTGCCCGAACCTACCTATATTAATTAATGGACCTTGGAGAGCATCAAAAATAAGAACCCATTGCTTCCAATCTTCTTCTTCTTCTTTGGCACAACGACCGTTGTCACAAGGCCTGCCTGTACCACTAATAGACTTGGCTTTCTGATTTTTCTTTCTGATTTACGCATAGCAGGATAGTCAGTCCTACAAATCATGCTAACGGACGTAACGGATACAGTTTGTTCGGGGACGACTATACCAAGAGATCGACCTAATAAAAAAATGGTTGTTTCCAGAACCTGCAAAAAAGTTGATAATCAGAATAACATCAATATCAACAATTAATATATTATTTTGCCACGGATAAACCAGTCATTGTCAGTTATTGTCAATATTTTTGTGGACTAAATCTTGTTAGTTGGTACAAAACTATCATAATTTTGAAAATAGCACAGGCATAGGACATTTTAAAACTAATCTGCTACGAACGTTTTTTAGTATTTCGTTTGTTTGGTTCAATAAAATACATTTAACATTAAAGTTTTTTGTAAAGTTACTGTTATCTTAATCTAAAATTAAAGGAACTATTTACGATCCGATTTTTGTATCATACTAGTTAAATTGGCCCGGTTTCAGAACTATGTTTATAGATCTTTGGGACTTACGCATTGTCTGGAATGTTCACAATTCAAACGTCTTGAAACAAGCAGCGATTGATTATCATCTCTGACAGATTGTGATTCGTTTGAGGGCTTATAAACATTTAGAAAGATTGATTTGTTTGAGAAGATTCCATGTTTAAATATATCCCTAATACATGGAGTGACCCGAAGTACAATCCTAAACATGTAAGACTTTAAACAATGTCCGTCATAGATTCAAGCCTAAAATGAGCCGTTATCTCATGTCAATGACTGAGTATTCGGCTTCGTGATACTTATTAAGACTTGAAAGCCAGTGTATAGGCTGATATTTTTTCGTAGGTCGTTACGCTATATATAAAAATAAGATCCCTTGTCGTCTTGCCTTCGTTCGGGGTTTGTATGAAAAATCAATATTAAATATAATTTTTTCCATTTTCAAAATCTCAAATCTCGTCTCTGTTTTAATGGTAATGCATTAGATATCCTATCTAACCTTATTTTAAATCTCATAATAATATGTATTTGTGTAACTTTTAGTGTAACTTTTGATTCTACTTGTTTTTCTTATTCTGCAGACTGCCATTGTACAGGCTGATCTGAATCTGATTTTAAAATGGCCCGCTGGCCTGTGTATTTGAGTTTCTATCATAGGATTATGCTTCCTTATACTTTTCTCTTTAAAGAGGCCCGTTCAAAGTTTTTGGCAGTTGATCATACCCCGATTCTTGCATCAATTTTTAGATCCGTTTCCAAGCTTCATGATTCCGACTTAATAGAAAGCCTCCTCTTTATCCATTCTTATCAGACGTTCAATTAATTGCCATTTATCGCCATTTAAACGAAAGCAGGTATCATGTGTTGAGACCGACCCTGACTTCTTCATTATTGATAAGATAATATCTATTCTCTCAATACTATATCGGGGTAAGAATATATCCATACGGAGCCCTTTTGACCATGATGTTCTAAGATTTACCACGGGACAGACCCATAATCAACCGACTGATAGGAATTAATGTCTTGAATTTATTACTATGGGTCATAGCCAGTTAAATTAAAAAAGTTGAGTCTAATTTGTTTTAATTTAGGTGTACATATTCAACTGTATTGACAAGTGAAAATTTATTTTCCCTTAAACCAAAACTTCTATAAATTAAGGAAAACGATGTAACTATTTAAGCTTTTTCATTCAGCTGTCAAAACTTTCCCACGCTTTTTGATCAAATGTTCTGGACGACTCGACCTCTGTATTATATAGACTTTGATAGCAACAAAGAAAAGGAGAAGGATGTCAAATTTGAGTAGTCTATAGCAACCACTCTCTTGTTGTCAAGCGCGTTTCTATACAATTGCTAAATTATCCCACCTTGGCGTGTTATAATGTTTATATTCCAGAAATATCATGAAAACGGAGGTTGTTATTATTTGAAGCAGTATTTTGCCCCGCACGTTCAAATGAGTTTGACATCGCTGCTCTACAACTTGCATTATTTATTCTCCGTCAGGTTTCTTGTATCCATTAGTTGTAGTGGTTAATAAGCATACTACAGGTGAAGGAACAGTAATTAAATCTGTGTCTGTGCTCCATTGCAAGCGACTTTATCACACGATTTGAATGATTTTCATAGACTAACGATTATTAAAAAACATTGAAGGTTGTTATAAAACTCCACACATTCAGTTAAATAAAACTGGATGCAGCGTTTGATTGTTTTGATGTTCAAAATGGTTTGATTTTGTCGTACGACGAAATCGTAAATTCGACGTTGTCTGTTCAATCACATACAAAATTTTGACATGCCTTCCGATAAAATCGCATACTCGTCGTCGTTGTCAACTCGTACGATTAATAACATGCCCGTCAAGGGTTCAAGCCCCAAATAGACCGTGCCGCCATACGTAGGACTGACTATCCTGCTATGGGGGGTAAACCAAAAAAGTCACTGAAAGCCAACTCCAGCCAAGTGGTACAGGCAGGCCTTGACCGACAAAGGTTGTTGAGCCAAAAGAAGATAGAGCACATACATGTATTCTATAAGTCTAAGCCTCCTGACACTAAAGCGAGAAAAAATACAAGTGTCATAGAGAAAGATGGACATATAAGATTCTTGATTTATGTTATATCTGCTTTAAATTGGTAAAAAAAGAACTCGAGGTTAAGGGCTAAACAGCAACTGGAAAGCTTTATGAAATTTAACATGAACAGAACAACGGTGAAAAAAACAGTCATACGGTTTGTTTTTACTCTCATTCGTTGTAGAGGCTGATACAAAACGGATTATTTTGTCACAGTTTGGAGTACTTTTTTCTGTGTTAAATGAATATTAAAATGAAAAACTTGCAAGATTTGAAGAAGATCGATTTTTTATTCACAAAAATTTATTTAGTTAACATTTGAATATAGTACATATCGTTTATATCCAACGTTTTACATATGTATGTATTTTACTTTTTATAGTGTTTATTTTCTCAAATCTGGCTTCCATCTGTCTGAATGATGGAAAAACAAGAACTTTTATGCAAATATAAAATATTCAATACATTTTCTATGAGAATAAATGATACATTGGGTAATGGTGGCATGATAATAGGATTTAATAATTACAACATTTTCTAGTAATATACCGCAAATACCATAACTATATGGACAGTACATTTTCGCGAATTGCGGAAAATTCAGAAGAGATAGATAAAAACGGTGGATGTATGAATTGTGCAGAATACTATTTAACATCTTTGTGAATATATGTATTTTTAATTTGAAAACCATTACTACATGACTTATTACAAACAAACATAAGAAAAAAGATTTTCAAACATTAATTGCAATTTGCCATGACAATGTTATCCATTTTGTGAACAACGGTTCAAAACTGATCCTTTGTAGCGGTCTAAGAGAACATAGAGTGTGACTTAACAACATGCCCGTCATGGGTTCAATCCCCAAATAGACCGTGCCGCCATACGTAGGACTGACTATCCTGCTATGGGGGGAAATCAATTAGTCACTGAAAGCCAAGCCCATAAGTGTTACAGGCAGGCCTTGACCGACAACGGTTGTTGAGCCAAAGAAGAAGAAGAATATAATAAAAATTTCATGAAATTTGTCATCGACACGTACCCGGGAAGGTGGTTATGAAGTTTATTGCTAAAAAGATTGTTTTATAAAATTTATATAAAACCACGGTTAGTCACACATAATCTATGTATTCAAAGATGTTGAATGTAAACAAAATGAAGTTTATAAGCAGTTTCCTTCACCTATATTAATAATGACGTTTGAATTGGTAGGTATGCTATCTTTATGAATTTTGTGAGTATTTTTTTCCATTAGATTCTGTTGTAGTCATCCATGATCATTGTCATTTTTTCAGCCTTGTATCTACGAAAGCACCATAAAGGCTAATACCCTTATTTATTTTGGAGTTCTAATGGTTATCATCGTCACTCTGCTTTATGGATGTTTCGATTGAGACAAGAATGTAACATTGGTTGAAACTGAAAAAAAGTTTGTTAGCCGTTTCTTTCGAGTGTTTTTTAGCTATTATAAATATTATTGCCAATATTTCATTTCATATCATGGTGTAATGCGTGCATTTTTAAGTTTTTCTCATTGAGCGTATCCTTATAAGAATACTTATTTTATGATACCAATGAACATCAAAAGAACACAAGCAAATTATGGTTGTAAAAAAAACAAGCAAAAGGCGTCGTCACTGTAGTCCCTATGGTGTTTAGAAAAACAATTATTTTACCAGTCGTAATAAATAAAAGTTGATTATATTTAGAAAAAATCGTGACAATGTAATACAATAATTTATTATACTTAAATTTATTTTTTGCATTCATAAATTTTGTTTGGGAATCAATGTAAGAATAAAAAAGGAAATGTAACAAAATGGAATAATCTTCTTTGATTTGATAAGTAGAGGAATACTGTTTAACCCAAGGCATTTATTTATTCGATGAATATATCCTGTTTTTAGAGTGTTTGATATAATTTATTTAGAATCTAAACGCTTCTTTAAGTAATTATTTTTTAATTTACCAACTCTATAAAACACAAAAGATAGTATAACGCATTACGTTCGATGGCGTTTGGCATAGTTTTAGAAGTTTTAAGCTTAGATATAAACAATAAATTGATATAAAATTGTACAGACATTCCACCACACAAGAAAATGTACCATTAGTTCGTATGATTCTCGTGTTTTTACTTCCTCTCACAAACTGTAGAGTAGTTTCTTTTTGTTTTTGAATCCGTCTAAAATGAACGATGGTGCGTGAGTATGCTGATCCTTGACAACATCATAGCTCTTTTCGGATGAAGTTATATGTACCACAGGGGAAACAAGGCTAAATTTACAAGCTCGTACAACTTCAAAGGAAAGATAAGGAAGGGGTATCAATGCGAGTAAATGAGAAAAAACATACCCCCATAACAGGCATGCAACGACAACGCGTTTATATTTTTCGTCAGAAACCTAATAAAAAGTTATAATTTACGTTCGGATACCCAATCGGAGGATTTTGTTATCTTTCATGCCTCTGCACAGTTTCTAGTTTCTTCTTTTGCTCTGTTGTTCCTCATTGAATTCCTTTCAGTGCAGGGAAGCTTGCCTTTTTTCGTACTGCCTTCTTTCTCACACACAAGGGTTTAGCAAATAGCTGTTTCTTTTCATCACCCCTAAAAGCCGGAGCAAATTCCACGCTAGAAAAGCGCTGCCATACTTGCGCACTTCCTTCTTAAAATTCTACTGTAACATGTGCGTCGGTGCACGATGACGACGAGTAGCAATCAACCATCTTTAGCCTGCACGATCTCTATACTTTTCCCCCGCTATTGTTAGCTGGGGTTGATGTAACACTCGAGGTGTGCAATGCAAACGCTTGTGTTTATGTGTAATATGGCATGATGGTTGATGAAGCTCGCATGTGTCTGTGACATTTCACCCAGTCTTTCATATGACAGTGTTGACTAGGGTGTTTGCTAGAGTCGAATTGGAGAGTGCAAGATTAGAATTCTTGGTATTTGTTTCATATTGTATATTTTCCATATCAGACGAAATATGGTTATTTAAGTTTGGCATAAAAACATCAACAGTGGCTAAAAGCGCAGAAATGTTAGGAGCTTATTACATCTAGAAGATATCTGCTATTTTATTATTGTGTATATTGTAGTGATTAATAAAATAAAAAAATATTAATGTTCAATCAACATGTTGGTCAGATTTAGATAGTTGTTATAAAATCGTGAATTTCTGTAACAGGCGAAGAAATGAGTGCAAATGCGCAAAATAAAATAAATGTTCAAGAATTCAAAGAATAACTCGAATTTTGTCAAGGAGCAATGAAACCAGTTTTGTCGAAAAGAAATAGCACTTATACAAATTGACGAATTGCAAGTTCCACAACTGTAGCAAGTAGCATCATCACGATCAACGACAATCAAATAAGACATTGAGGTGAGGGGAAAACCCTGGAAAGAGAGGGATGCGCATATGAGAGTGAGATGAATTTCGAGTTTCCCAGATGCTCGCGTAGCTCGTTGCGCAAGTGAGAAGGCAAGTCAGTAAGGGCAAACGTGTGAGTTGAGGTAGCGAATCGCTTGGATTCGACCGTAAGCCGCGAGTACGAAGTGGACGCGAGCGAGCGAGAGTGAACGGTTTCAAAAATACATACGAATTTTTATGTTATATACCTCCCTTACCCGATCCATTCAAACGAAAGAAACTTTTATACCTTTTTTGTTTAGTAGAAAAGATTGTGTGCTACAAAATTTGGGCAGTTTTCTATCAGAAGTCTTTCATTCTGATAGCATCTTTTTCAAATCAACTTTCGCGTCGTCGACACTGTTTTTGTCAACCATCGTCTGTTTGTACCTATCATCGCTCTCGGTTTCTGGTAACTGTCCATTAGTGTAACACCAAACGTCAGGTTAAATTATTTTTTGTATTAGAATGATTCTCCTCTTGGGTCTAAAGTTGTGTGGTGTGTGATGTTTGATTTTATTCAACACAACCCAAGATGTACTGTTGTTTATAACATATTGTCTGAGCAAAACGAATGTTGCGTAATGTGGTAAAGAAATAGTGAGACCGTTAAAACCTACAAATGTTGAAATTTAAAGTGTTAAGTGTAAAGTGCTTGCCTGTGAATGATTTCCGTGAATTTTGTTAAAGTGCTTATTTGAAATCAGAGTTTTAAAGCATTTTGATGGGATTGAATCTAAAATTTAAAACCTTTAAATAAAGGTCTTGATGTATGTATGAATTTGATACAAAATGGTGAACAGTATACATAATTAACAGTGTTGGAGCTTGACTTGCCTGGAAGTCGACGAAGTTTACATAAGTTTTTATAAAATGTGTGTGATATTACGCCCTATAGTAGCAATAAGAATTGGTTTGTTATTTTATATTGGTATATATTGTGGCAAAAAATTATAAGAAAGTAATGTGATGTAATCATTTTGCCTTGAAATGATGTGCTTCTTACAAAGAAAACCTTGGAATGCTTTTTTTATAATATATACCTACGGGAAATTCAGCTATAGTGTATTAAGTGCTAATCAGTGATAGTGACATACCAGGTGAGTGATTGTTTCTTGTTGCTTTACGAGGATGGGTGAAGTAACCAGGCTCATGCCAGTTTGAGTAGTCTTGAATGTGCGAAATGCAGATATTTGCTTTAAAAAAACCGTTCACATTGAAACTAATATGTAATTGTTAAAAACAATTTGTATACATAGTATAAATATATCTGTCATAAAACTGCAACGAATTTTCTTTAAGCTATAAAAGGATAAGTTAGTTCAAATTATTTGAACATAACGAAAGCAGTATTCATATAGCACAATTCAGGTTAAGGTTTACGCAAGGTTACAAATTATTATGTCTTCTGTTTCATGGTCAGAATGTCCTGCCGAGCTATCTGGATCGGAAAAGGGTAAATATTGGTAGCAAAAGACGATTTATGGTTTCTTACTCACATCGTTCTTTACGATTGCTATTGTCTATTTTATGGTGCAAACCTTAACCTTTTCATGAAAAGGAATATTCATGCGAGTCTTCTTTGTTTCATCTTTTACATTGATAGCATGTGCTATTTAGCTAGGGTATGTGGAGCAGAAATCTTGATCTATATTTCACGCTGAGCAAGAATGGCATTAAGAAAATGATCAGGAACGAGTAAAAATATTTTTGTTTATGTTTTTATGCTTACATTGCTAAATTGTAAAACAATGTGTTTTCCGTATGTACCGTTAGGTCATAACCGAAACGAAAGAAGTTGAATATATTTTACTGCTTTATTACAGTTCAAGTCGAAGGAACTGTTCGATATACCGTTGTTTTGGTACTTTAAAAAAACACCTAACGTTAAGTGTGTGATTTTTCTTGAACGGGACCATTTTTTAGATAAACTTTCAAAAAATAAATCCAGATTATAGATTACACATGACAAACATATATTTTAGCATAAAAGTGGAATTAAAGTGGAAAGTATAGAAATACTCTTTTTTGTCATGTGTCAGCTATAAAGGAAAAAAATGAATATGGATGTGTGAGTTTCACTCATGCGCATGGACATTCATGGCTGCCATATTGAAGAGGCGTGGTCTTTTCAATGGCCGACTGAATATCGGCAACGCTGTATTCATACAAAAATAATTAACATTCTCACCATCTTAACCAAAGCCCGATCGATTTTCATTATGCTTAGATAAAATTTTTGAATTGAAAGGTAATTTTGTTAATATCTTAAGTATCTGATCTAAGAAACAAAAAAAAAGGAAGCTTATACTATACTGCAATATGTTTTAATGAAGTTTGGTTGTTATATGCTGAAATCTTATCAACATTTCTTGCAAAACTACACACCAAATAAGCGTCCGGGTTTCAGCCTGGATTAGTTTACGCCAGGTTCTATGAGCATGTGGCGGCAGCATTTGTTAAATGGCATCATATCTAACATCCTAACATCCTACGCAGACATGCCGGTCTATACAGGCTATCCAGACTTATTCTGTATTACAAAACCGGATAGTTAGTCCTTGCTACGAAGTGGCCCATTCTTGGATTGATCCCACGATGGGCATATTATTAAGTCGTACAAGTTAACGACTATACTACTGGACCAAGGGGCGTCACAACTTTTTAAAAGCAAGTTGAATTTATTTTGTATCCGTTTTGATGTGCAAACGAGTCCGAAAATGTTCCTAGAACAAATAAAAGTGAAACAAATCGATTTGTTTGACTTGTAACAAAAATGTCCCAAAATTCAGAATAAGAGAGCTTCTAAGCAATCTGAGTTAATACATATGATTTTACGTATATAATGTGTATGGAATGAAAATAATTTACTAACAGGATACGCTAACGTACCATCATAATGTTGAACAATAGCTTGGTTAGGCAGTTCCAAACCGTCTTGTAGAGTGTAATGCCATTGCGAACCAAAAAAAAAAAAACAGCACAGACGATTTTACAATTTAGTTATTAGGGTCGTTAATTGAAACTTTATCTTAACCAAAAGTAAATTAGTAGTTACATATATTCCCTTTTGTAACAGATTCATGCCTGTGTTTCAAATCTTTGCAAAATTTGTAGAACTAACGACAACTGCCATGTTTTAGGAAGTATTTTTACCACTTAACAGTGCAGCAAATCTTTGCTCTTGGGGCACACTGTTAACAGACGTGGTATAAGAATGTTTGATTTGTTTTAAAAGAAAAGCAAATTAGAATATTGTGTAGAATGTTTGTCTTCAATGAAGAATAAATGTTTGACAGGGTCGTCAAAAATCGAGTCAAATATGTCAAATTTGAGGTATTATTTACATCATAAAAAAAATATAAAAATATTAAAAAGAAAAAAAGAAAATAAACAGCACACCAATACAATCCACTAGCTGTTACAGACTAGAGAGCGGTTGGAGATACCAATCGACTTTTAAATTAGAATATAATTACCACAATAAAGATTTAACAAAATAATAAATGGTCTTTGACAAATGCAATTTCAAAAAGGGGAAACGAAGAAAAATAATTTTTTGTGATAACGATGTCAAAATAAAACCCGGCATCAGAAAAGAGGAAAATAGACATACAGTGGAACCCCATAACGAGTACTTCCTATTACGAGTTTTTCACATAAGGAGCAAATAAAAATACTCTATAAATACCCCTCTTAACGCGTAAAATCTCGCAAGGCTAGCAATTTTATTTTTATTCCCGATAAGAAATCATGACCATTTCGAGGGCTTCAATTCAATGAATCGTTAAGTATCAAGCTATTTACAAAAGTGGGCAGTGTATAAGTGTGGAGGAAAAGCGTAAGGGAGATGACACATTAACGCCCACTGCTAGTTCAAAACTCACGAGGTCATATAAAAATCGAAAAATCGGGGCGGGCCGTGTGCGCGTTCTCATCACGTGCAGATAACTCTATTCAAATCAGATAGCGGAGCTGAGAGTTTTTCTGCGCTTATCGACAGGTGGAGCAAGTTAGTAATGTCTTTAGTTTAATTGCTCAATTTCCTTCATTCTTATTCGAGGCTCTCTTCGGTTCTTGACAATATTGGAGACTAGCATGTATTCTTAATCTAATTATTCGTGAAGGCGAGAATTACAATACTAGGAATTGATCAACGCATTACTATTACCAGTTGGAGGGGTTCCGTGTGGTTGTGATGCATATAATCTAGATATAGCTTTTCTAGACATGAAAGCAATTACTTTACTTTTCATACAAATTGTAGGAAAAACAGCCTCCCGCATAAATAATTTTTTGCTCAACCAGTGAGTCATTGGAACGGATTATACTCGTTATGAGGGGTTTCACTGTATGTCTAAATCTCAATGATAGTACGCTCCTGATTATGTTAAAAACGTCATAAGGGGATGAAACCTGTCACCAATTAGAAGAAGTCAAATATGATCAAGCCTTAGACAAAATCTTAAATATAGTTCAAATAATTTTCGACGATTATTTTTAATAGACATAGACCTGCGACGTCAAATTCATTTGACCACGCGGGGTTGAACGCTGTTTAAATGAAATAATAAAATACCACTATGAAAAAATACATATACGAAACAAAATTCAAAATGTTAGCAGTTCCTTTCATTGCATATTGGGATAACAGTTATATTACAATAAAAAATTCAATGCAAAAATTAGTTTTATGACATCTAAGAAATGTGTTAAAAAGGACTATTACTAAAAGATAATTACTAAACGTAGGAGAGATAAACTTCTGATATTTTAAAATTTGTGCCAGCTTTAAATATGTAGTACGCAAAAATAATGGCAACAACTGGCCAATTATGCGAGTCAAATGGAAAAGTGTCAAACAACCAAATTCCAAACAAACGGAAATTGCATCGGTATTATATAAGGTTGCTAAGGACTTCACAAGTTTCGTTGGATATTTGTTTTGATAACTCAAGACATTGCTCTTTTTGACATTGCTCTGCCAATCCTCTTGTTTAAAAAAAACTTTAATGTTTTAATGAAGCACAAGAAGCATTAGTATAGTATTAGCGGTTCGTAAGTAAGTAAGTACAAAACGCATTTTAAAATTGTTAAAACGTTGTATCCTTTGATGTATAATTTTTATTATTTTATTACAGTGAAACCCGATCACAACGAGTACTTTTTATTATAAGTTTTGTTCATAACGAGCAAATGTTAAAGCTCAAAAAATACCTTTGTAGCGAGTAAAATCTCCCATAACAAGCAATATCATTTGTGTTTCTGATGCATCTTTGAACTGATGTGTAATCAAACTCGTAATTATTAACATGCGTATTTCTTTTATTTTGATTATTGCTCAAGAAAATCATAGTTTTGATAATATAAATCGTGTAATGTAAAAGTTCTGTCTGGAAGAAACGTGTCAAATAATTATGCACATGTGTATGATATGTTGACGAGTGTCTTTGGCGTTTCGATACTAATATTTCATCAACGCATGATCTGCCAACTGCTACCACTTCGTATCATACGATATTTCGTATGACTACATGTGCATAGTAAATATGATGCCAATATTTAAAAAAATCGTGCTGAAGAATATTTACTGCAAACAATTGTTCAATTGTAATGAAACAGGCTTATTGTGAATTTTATATTTATTAATTTATACCAGCTCATTTATGATTCTGGAAACAATTATCGATCTTTTTATATAAATAGTATGGATACAAATTATCTGCATTCCTATAAAAGCCCTGGAACGGATTAAACTCGTTTTTCTATGCCTCCTGTGCGTTTTCTTATTCCCTCACTTTTTGCTGTAGTAAATGATAAATATTTATTTCTGATTGGAATTACTTGCAATGAGTGTGGTAGAAATTAAATATAAAAAACACTTCTCGTAACTTTGATCTGACGGAAAGCTGTTTGACAAAAACTGGTTTCTGTTTGAGTCATCATATTCATATTCATATTTATTTGTCTACCTTTTGGTTACACAAATGCTTAAATAATACTTATTACCTATGTTCCTAACCTAACAAAAATTAACACGAATTATCAAAAATTTGAGAAAAAAATTTTTTTTTAGAAAATTAGAATCTAAAATTTAAAAATTAAAAATTAAAAATTAAAAATTAAAAATTAAAAATTAAAAATTAAAAATTAAAAATTAAAAATTAAAAATTAAAAATTAAAAATTAAAAATTAAAAATTAAAAATTAAAAATTAAAAATTAAAAATTAAAAATTAAAAATTAAAAATTAAAAATTAAAAATTAAAAATTAAAAATTAAAAATTAAAAATTAAAAATTAAAAATTAAAAATTAAAAATTAAAAATTAAAAATTAAAAATTAAAAATTAAAAATTAAAAATTAAAAATTAAAAATTAAAAATTAAAAATTAAAAATTAAAAATTAAAAATTGAAAATTAAAAATTAAAAATTAAAAATTAAAAATTAAAAATTAAAAATTAAAAATTAAAAATTAAAAATTAAAAATTAAAAATTAAAAATTAAAAATTAAAAATTAAAAATTAAAAATTAAAAATTAAAAATTAAAAATTAAAAATTAAAAATTAAAAATTAAAAATTAAAAATTAAAAATTAAAAATTAAAAATTAAAAATTAAAAATTAAAAATTAAAAATTAAAAATTAAAAATTAAAAATTAAAAATTAAAAATTAAAAATTAAAAATTAAAAATTAAAAATTAAAAATTAAAAATTAAAAATTAAAAATTAAAAATTAAAAATTAAAAATTAAAAATTAAAAATTAAAAATTAAAAATTAAAAATTAAAAATTAAAAATTAAAAATTAAAAATTAAAAATTAAAAATTAAAAATTAAAAATTAAAAATTAAAAATTAAAAATTAAAAATTAAAAATTAAAAATTAAAAATTAAAAATTAAAAATTAAAAATTAAAAATTAAAAATTAAAAATTAAAAATTAAAAATTAAAAATTAAAAATTAAAAATTAAAAATTAAAAATTAAAAATTAAAAATTAAAAATTAAAAATTAAAAATTAAAAATTAAAAATTAAAAATTAAAAATTAAAAATTAAAAATTAAAAATTAAAAATTAAAAATTAAAAATTAAAAATTAAAAATTAAAAATTAAAAATTAAAAATTAAAAATTAAAAATTAAAAATTAAAAATTAAAAATTAAAAATTAAAAATTAAAAATTAAAAATTAAAAATTAAAAATTAAAAATTAAAAATTAAAAATTAAAAATTAAAAATTAAAAATTAAAAATTAAAAATTAAAACGATTTTTGCTAGAAATTCTTCTACCTTTCAAACTTTCTCCTCGTATAAAAGGAAATCAAACAAGGTTCGCGAAGGTAAAATCGAGTAGCAAAAACATCCACTTATTCCTGGTTGGCATTAAAGTGTTGCTAAAGATTGCTAGATTGGCAGTGGTGGGGAAAATATTTGTGCTCAAATAATCATATCGTCTGAGAGCATCTAATGGGACAGGTATTTTTGAAGAGGATTAGTATTTTTTATGGTGAAACTTTTCCCTTCCATCGCAAAAAAAACCGCGAACCATTTTGTGTTTCCATGATACATTTCTTTCATGAAATGAAAATGTTATTTTTATCAACATTTACGCAATGATATATGTTACTGCTATCTGTAAATAACTAGAAATCATTAAATAAATGTTATGCGCAAAGATCCCAAAATTAAGTTTAATTACCAAAATACACAGTATTTCGGTACACCTGCCAAAACTGCTAAAAAGCAATCATCGAATAGAAAAAAAACAGCTAGAAAAGATAAGCCTTCAACTAAAATGTATTTTTCATTTCTGTTTCTACATGCATCTGCTTCTATATGTCAGTCATTTGAAGACTTTGTAGAGATTTTCAACTAGCTTGGTAGTTCCACAAGACAGTGTCCTTAGTTCATTTTTGGTTATTTTGTTTATTAATGATGTATGAAGCATTTTCCCCGTAGATGGCCATCTTCTATACTCCCATGACATCAAGACCTTCCTATATTCAATGTATCACACTGTCTGTCCCTGCAATTCTACCAAAATGCATTTTCTGAATGATTTTTGTCCTTTTCTGACTTTGTCTCGGAAAATGTTCAGTCATTTCGTTTCCCCACGCACGTCACATAATACCGTTCAATTATCGTCTTGGCTTGTACATCACAAATCGTTTTTCTGTCGTGCAGGATCTTGAGGATCTTTTGGACTCTAAGCTTTTGTTCAACGTTAACTGTGACGGCATCATTGGCCTAATCATAAGTAATATTCGTGACCCCTCTTGTCTTTGGTCTATTGCTGTTTTGTGCGCTCTTTTATCGAATATGCGAATATTGTTTGGTGTCCTAGTAATTCAGTGTGCATAAAAAAGATTAACAAGTCTAGGAATATCTCACATGCCTGATATTTAAACGTTGTTTGCATTTACCACCGATAATCTCCCTTCATGGTTCTTTCGGGTCGGCCTGGTGGTACAGTCGTCAACTCGTACGACTTAACAACATGCCCGTCATGGGTTCAAGCCCCGAATAGACCGAACCCCCATACGCAGGACTGACTATCCTGCTATGGGTGGAAATCAATAAACCACTGAAAGCCAAGCCCACAAGTGGTACAGGCAGGCCTTGACCGACCACGGTTGTTGTGCCAAAAAAAAAGAAGAGTCTACCTTCATACACGGAGAGTGTAATTTGATGCGTAGTCTTGAGAAATTGTAAAAACGTCGCCCGGGCCATCTTGCTTCGAGGTTTTCTTCTCCATTGATTGTAACATTGATTCGCCTATCTTACTTTCCCGCATTCGTATATATGTCTCTTTCAGATGCTTACGCCTCGTCCTCCCATCACTTCGTTATTTCGAAGTACTAGATATACAAGCTGTGAGTATTTTTCAAGCTCAAGCTTCCGCTCCCGTACGCTTTTGGCTATTCAGTCCTACAATTCTGTCCTTTCTCTCTAACCTTCTCTCCTCTTCCTTCTCTCCTCTTCCTTCTCGCGAGCATTTTGATATTGGGGCCCTTCACGATTCTAGCCGGTTTTTTGTATGGAGTTTGAAAGTTCGAGGCTGAAATCATGTAAACGCTACATACTAAACACCACACAAAACTAGCCTGCAATTTTGTAGCCTCAAAGCTAGAATTAGATTCGAGTACTTGCTCTAAAAATGGCAAAAAGGTGATTTTTACATTTATTCCAAGGTGCATTGAAGAGATCTGGTGATCCAGAATCATGTATGTATGTAGTCCAGGTGGTCTCATAGCATGTTTTTATAACCAAATTTGAATAACAATTTTTGACAAGATGGGTGAAAACTTTTGTTCAAACAAGCTTTCTGGAGGCTTGACGAATACTCAAAACACTCTTAAAATCTTCATTAAGAAGCAGAAGCGATAAAAATCAACCTTCTAAATTCATAGACCTTGGGATAAGGCCACCTGTATATTATACCCACTTAGATAGCTGTTTGAAAACTGCTATACTATTCAAACAGCTGACAGGCTGAAATTTCAGCCAAGGTAAATTAAAAATATCAGGCGGTGGAAAAGCGCCTTTGGGGGGTCGCCATAGTTGATGGACTTTACGTCATTTTAAAACCGCTAACCAATGGTTTCTGCACACCAAATATAACAAAAATTAAAGATTGCTTGGTTATTAAGTGCATTTATGTATGTCTATTGATTTTTTCGAAAAAAATAGTAATAATAACGAAAAATTTGATGATTTGTTGCGTAACGGAATTTATTTTCAAATAAGTAAGAGGTCTAATCTCACTTAAATCGTCCATTTGTATCGTATTTAATTCCACATTAATGTGTGAAAATAGGAAACATAAATTATTTCTTCGTTTGAATTATCAAACATGTCTAAACCCAATTAATTATATAATTATTTCACGAAATCACTCAAAGTAACTCACTTCAATCGATGTTTTATTGTAAAATTACAACTAGCAAAGCCCAAAATATATTTTTTAAGAATATATAATCGAAAAAATGTGGTAGATAAATTAAAAGAACCAATTAAATAAAAGTAAACAAAGTTTGAATCCTGTCAAGTGACGAATTGTCAAAATGCACTGTATTCCACCACCTGTTCTTATTAATCCACCTTGCAACGAACTTAAAACGGAAAGGACCCCATAGTTTGATTTTCCAAAACCCAAGCAGCGGGCGCCTAATATTTTAGATTAAAAATACCTGCTGTCAGACCGTATGTCCCTGGGCTCGAAAAAGTGTGTTGCAGTCCTTTGATACAAATCCACAGATCCCGGTATCGTCAACATTTTCTCGTATCGTTCCGCAGTCTTGTGATTGACTAACATCGTCATCAAAGTGTCCCGCGTCTTGCGTTCTATCGCAAAACCCTGAAATCATCTAGATTCCGTACCAATTTGCAGTTGCGTTTCACCATATTGAATTTTGAAAATTGTATACATATGGTGATGCATCAAAATATAAGTACACACCTCCATGTTTGTATTTGAAATTCAGATAGTGCTCGAAATGCACTGAACTTGACACATCAATTCGTCATCTAAATATAAAATAAATTCCTTTCAGAATCCAATCATTCATAAAGCCAATCATAAGCACCTTTCCTACTTGATACAATGGGCATAACAAGTACTACACCGCACAGTAGGTAGTTTTGAGCATTTGTATGGTAAAACTCTGAGATTCAGGTAATACAAATGGCCAGGCTTTAACTCTTGAGTTTTAATGTAAATCACAAATTTTTCTACTTTGTTCTTCTTCTTCTTTTTTGCGTAATGTCCTACGCAGACATGCTGATCTATGCAGGTTTTCGAGACTTATTCAGTACTACCTTGCCGGATTGCCAGTGCAGTCGATAATCCGATACCTTGATAATCCGTACAACCAAACACAAAAATGATAAAATTTGATGAAAAAGATAAATACCATTCTATATTTTTTTAAAATGTAATCTTTATTTGCCAACGTGATAATTATGATAATTTCTCATATTCCGATTAACTTCTGAGTTTACTGCTCCACGATGCTTAACATTAGGTTAACGAAACTTGTTAATTTGACGCAATTTAAACTTTGTAATCAAATACTAAACATAAATTGGGTTTGGTCTTGATTTGTACGTTTTGCAAATTTATAAAAACAAACTATGAGTTTGTAGCATAAGTATTCTTTTCATAGCTTTCATACATTTTTAGATACATCTGTGGTATCTATACCTATCTCTACGGGACCCGTCAAATTGACTGGTGGGTTGATTACATTTAGTTTATTTAATTAATATGTGATATTTTTCAATAAATGTAAATGTAGGAATGAAATAGAACTATAAAACACTAATAATCATAACAAAAATCTCGATAAATTATTTAAATAAACTGGCCTCAAACGGAATTGCCGATCAACTTATTGCTCGTATTTTTTCTAAACTCCCGCGGTCATCGGTCAAAATGTGGCATCGGAAAGATATCGGTTTATGTGTTCGGTGAAACAATAACGACTACAGTAGAACGTCGATTTTCCGGGGACGGATTAACCGACGAGTGGCTTAACCGTGCGCAAGAATTTGACTGTTGGTTTGTCGTGGCGAACATTTTCTGCGATGAACCGGTTAGCATTAGCAAAAAAGCGGTTAGCAAAAAACATTTGTTGTGCAGCAATTTAGTGTCTATTGATACTTTTTGACAGCATTTTTGATAAAAGACAATTTTAAATCTATTGTAATTGATTCAAAAAATATTCTACTAGTAATTAATTGATTATTTCGATGTGAATTTCTAGTAAAACCAGTGAATTAAAAAAAAAAAATGACATTTTTTGGACCAATATCCGTGGAAATCGATTAACCGGCATCCGCCTGGTCCCGAGCTGCCCGGATCATCGACGTTCTACTGTATTACAATAAAATAGCATTGTGCAGATACTTTTTTTTGTTGAAACCAAAACCTGTGAAACGATTCATATTGTTTAATAAAATAAGTTTTTTTTATGACCAATTTAAATAAGTATTTTTTATCCACCCGTCAGATTGACGGGTGACCGTAGAGATAGGTACATAAGAGAAGACCTGAAGGCGTCATCCATCAATTACGTAACACAAAAATTGCAAAATTTAGACCCCCTCCTCCCTAGTGTAACTCTAACGTTTTAAGAAACTCCCCCTGCCCCAAATTATGGTACAGATGGACGCCATCCCCCTCAAATATCTTAATTTATTGAACAAAATCCGTTTTTTTGTGATTTTTTTTGTTTTTACTTTATTCTGATAGATCCATAAAAATTTAAAATTAATCATAAAAAAATATATTTCACATTATATAAAGAAAAGATGTCCCATGCAGCAATCAAATACAAAAAGATTGTGATAATCGGATCCTCAGCTCCATGCAAAGTACTCGCATCACCATCATCAGAAGCGTTTTTCATCCAGCCATCTTCCTGGCCCTCCATAAATATGTCTATCGTTCCAGAAATGTTTTTTTGGCTTCAGATGTTGTATCATCATCAAATTGATTATTCTATTTCAAATAACATGTGATGTTACCTTACAATGTATGTCTAATAAATTACGAACAAAATCGGTAATGTTTGCAAGAGCTTCGGCTGCATTTACGATGTATTTATAAAATTACGATGTAAATTAAAAATAGAGTTGATATTAAATTTACGACCATTGGTCAACTCTGACGACAAAACGACTGACTGCATCAACTCCATCTTGAATTTATTTGAAACGAATTGGGTTTGTCAGGAGTTGGATTGGTATAACAAATGTTTACAGTGTTACAGTTGATTCTCGTGCCAATTGCTTCCAATCGCGTGGCACGCACACTGTGGTCGTCGCAGTAACGGAATGCAACGTTACTGCGACGATCCTGTTCTAAGTTTTTTCCGTCCGTGGTAGCCAAATTTGACTGACCAAATTCGGCTGCGTAGTACATAAAAAGTAGCGAGATAGGTTTTAGACCGGCATAACGGCAGAGGTTGTGAAGTTCCCAAGAGAAAACCCCGTTTTTTACATACTACTTACTTATCCGGCGCTACAACCGCTTTGCGGTCTTGGCCTGCCTCAGGAGTGTCCGAAACCGCTCACGGTCTCGCGCCTTCATCTGCCAATCCGTTATCCCGGCCTTAATGGCGCATATTCTCGCAATTCGTGTGTTGCTGGAGTCTTCTGGATCGCAGGAGTTTGTGGAGCCCGTAGTAGGCACGACTTCTCGGAACAATGCGCCTTCGGATTTCGCTGCTTACGTCGTTGTCCGAAGTAACGTTGTTACGTTACGTTGTTCTCCGATGTATACAGTCCTTAAATAACTTTGCAGATCGCTTTGAATTTTCTTAGAGTGGACTTTATGTTTCCTTTCTTGTCCTTGACTATCCTTTCTTCCCATTTTGCAATATCTTTCATGTTTCAACAATTAGTTTTTAACTTTTCCTATCTTGTTGAAGTTGTCTAGCCTCCAACTTTTGTGGAATTCTTTGCGATTAGGAGAGCTATACTAAGAGTAGGATAGCATAAGATTTAGTTACTGAAGTAATTATATTATACCATAAACATATTAAGTAATTATACCTTTCATGCTTCAACAATTAGTTTTTAACTTTTCCTATCTTGTTGAATTTGACTAGCCTCCAACTTTTGTGGAATTCTTTGAGACTAGGAGAACTATACTAAGAGTAGGATAGCATAAGAAATAGTTACTGAAGTAATTATATTGTTAGGTACATAATTATATCGAAAATTGAATATTGAAAATAATATGATATGTGATGTATGACATTAAATAATGAACTCATGAACCGAGATAAAAAAGAAGCTTAAAAATACATCTAAACGTCATTCGATAATCTGCACTGAATCATATGAACTGTACAGGATTTCAAATCAAATAATATACCAATTTTCCTTTCGGTGGAATATAACAAATTGTTAGTGGAGAAGAGTATCGTTGCTATGGAAGTTTGCAAGCATGTATGGGAATCGCTTCCCCACACCAGAGCATGTTTTCAAAATAGCAGTTCATTTTTGCAACTAGTTTTGGAGTGCTCGCTTGTAGCACTTTAGAAATTAAACTTAGATTTTTTCAAACTACGTGATTTTTTACGAGTTTGGGGTGATTTAACACATGTTTTTGAAACGTTATTAGGAGAAAAGAATTAGGAATTAATACTCTACAACATATATTAGAACTAAATATTCACTGTGTAAGTGTTTCCTACGTCTTATCCGATTTTACATTACATTCTTTTAGTTATTCTCATTTTCAACATATTCTGGCGTATTTAAATGTAAAAAACCTTGCGAATTTAGGCCTTTCTTTGATATATTACTTACAGGAAATTTACATTGAATTCTTTATGAGGAATCTGTTTGAACTGTTTTTTTTACTAAGCCCATTATAGTAGCATATTTGTAACCAATGTTTTGTGAACCTATAATGGCACTATGGCAAAAAAAGAACGAAAAACGGCCCAAAAAGCAATGAATTGTAGCCGATTAGCTACAAATTACATTACTTATTACTCCACTGTACAAAATTCTACTAAAATTCCTTAAATATTTCATACGCTAATTCCTATTCAAATTCCTACACTATTCCTGTACTGCACATGTACTACCGAATATGGTTTAGAGACCAGCAGAATCTGTTATTCGTTTTTTCCAACGCTATTTTGCTATTACTAGTTAATTTGGCCCGGTTACAGGGTTATGCAAGATAATTTCTGGGGTATATAATAAGGTTATAGGGTATAGTAAAAATGCGTGCAACAGATTTTTTTAAAGGCAACGCAAATTCCATTTTGTTTTTTAAAGATAAAATTATTTATATTCATATGGGACTAATCCCGAACCCATTAACATTTTATAGAACTTATTCTGGTGCTGGAACTGATTCCATTCCCGTATAGGTGTTAGAATTAATCGTGAACCTGATCCTGGAACTGATCATAACCCCTTGCTGGTTCTCTAACAGATCCTGATACCATACCGGTTGTGAAGTTGATGCCATTCCCATATCGGATCTGAAATATATCTTGACCCTATAGGGTAATCGTACCTGTAGTGGTGGTAGTACCAATAGTGGTGGTATGGCTCAAAAATGTGCTCCATACGATGATTTAAGAGTAATTAAGTATATTTATGTCATTATGAAATCTGGTCTTTTAAATATGGTGGTGAAATCCCTTTTAAAAAGGCTAAAAAAATTAAGTGCCATCATAGTACCATTATAGGGACACGTAATAGGCATGTTCCAAAAGTGGTCATAGTTATGAAAAGATTAAAAACAGGACACTGTAGATTTTTTCCGGGATATTGTTAACATTTCGTATTGTTTTCAGAAAAATAAGCAACAGAAATGAGTTTCCTTTAAGTAATCTACCAAAAAGGCCAAAATTCGCACATCCAACTGAGTCTACCATCGCTATACAGTCAATATTTTCATCACTCAAATTTATATATTTTTTACGTTCAAATTATGCAAAAAATCAATATTATGAATGTGATTCTTGCTATTTATATGAAAACAACTTCAAAACTAAGTTCTATATATATTATACAGAGTTTTTGAGATATCTTTGTTTACCAACACTATAGTAACACAATACTACGACTTTAGGAAGCATACCACCATTTATAATTGTACCACGAAGTCGTCACAAAAAAATGCTTTTTTTTGTTTAATTTGATGGTAAATTTTTCACTCCCTGACACTTTAAATCAATTAAAGCACTTCTGTACCCCAACACAATGCTCTACTATCGATACATTTACCTAACCGGTACTGAAATTGTATATATATACCGGTATAATGGCTCTTAAAACCGTACCGGCCTTGGATTTGATCGCGAACCCACACCAGAACTTACACTGAACCCATAACGGTCCTGAAATTGATCCTGACCCCATGCAGATCCTGCAACATATACCTTCCGGTTCTGGAAGTGAACTACATACTGATCCTTTAATTGATTAAGATTCCATATCAGTCATGGAACAGATCCTGATTCCGGGCCCTGATGCTGCTTCCTTTTATATTTCGAGACCTGAATAGTACCTGAATCTGACTCACTAATGGAACCATCCAGTCCAGTTTTCCTATTTTTATTTCTTGTTGGATTGAGGGGTTCCGCGGTACTATCGTCAACTCGGTCGTCTTAACAACATGCTCATCCATGGGACCCATCCATGGAACATGGACCATCGCCCTAAGCATGGAATGACTATACGGCTAAATGGTAATAAGTATCAAAAGCCTGTATAGGCCGGCATGACCCGTTACTCCTTAAAGAAGGTTATTTGTTTCAGTTACTTTTTTGTGTGAATGTTCTCGCTACGTTTTCATGCATCCGGATTTACAGTGGCGGCCACCTAAAGTATGCCACCTATATTTTGACGTTGAGGCTTGCTGGACAGTTCTTTGGGCCACTTTTTGAAAAACTTAACTTACACGTCGTTGAAGACATTCTTTATGCTTAGACCAAAAATTAAGCCCATATATAGCAAAATCTCGAAAGACCACGGAAAAACGTTCAATTATTAAATACTGCCTGTAACATGTATCATTCTTCTCCATACCTCTCAAAACACTAAAAACTAAGTCGGCATTGCGTTTTCTATAGTCGATGTGCTTGCCATTGTATGGATGTAAACTAAGCAAAAAAACATCCAAGATACCGCTGGAAAGTAACGCTCATCAGCCTTGCCTAGAATTTTATAATAGTGATTATTTAAAAATTTATAAATAGCAATAACTACTACTTTTTTGGCGTAACGCCCTTTCCGGACATGCTGGCCTATACAAGCTTTCGAGACTTAATTCATTACCACGTAGCCGGATAATCAATCCTTGCTACGGGGGAACGGTTCATTCTAGGCTTGAACCCATGAACCCATGACGGGCATGTTATTGAGTCGTTCGAGTTGACGACTGTACCACGGGACCGTCCCATAGCATAATTAAACTATCTCAAAATACATCGATCATCTCAATCTTATGTAGGAGTCAGTGGTGGGTCATCATTATCATTATGAGTATCAGTTCCATGAACAGATATAGGTTCACGATAGGTTCCTGGACCAATATGGGTTTACGATCGATTTTAAGACTGCTATGAGTTCATGATAGGTTCCAGGACTAGTATGGATTTGTGATCGGTTTTAGGACCGCTATTCACTATCGGTTCCAGGACCGGTATGTGTTCAAGCTAGACGCATGTGTTCATGCGGTATGTGACGCTCATTTTCACTCATTTCATCAAACATAGAAGTGAAAGACCAGGTGGTCTCAAAAACTGTTTTTCATAACAAAATTTGAACGTAATTTTTTTACAGAATGGGTGAAAACTTTTCCCCAAACAAGTTTTCTGGCGACTTTCCGAATACACAAACAATTATAGAATCTGCGTTCTATTCACTGAAATAACTTCAAAAGCACATACAATATTTCTTATGTTAAGCAAAATATCATCTGAACGAATTAAAATCTATTTTTATATCATAATCAAACCGCTCATGGGGAGACCAATGTGTATTAGTATGTGTTGCTAAGAACAGAGAAAACAGTTCCTATGGGAATTCATTAAGCCATTCTGTCAAAAGGAGCTTTTTTGTTTACAAAATTATTCGTCGATTTGTATGGGACGACACCACAAGATCTAAATACACGTTGCATTTTACAGAACAAAAATTAGAAAACCTTCTACATTTTGTACTGCCTGCACTTTCACCAATATGTTTATGAATTATCATTAAAAAAAATCATCTATTCGCATGTTGTAATTCCATGCTGTAGTAAGGCCGGTCTGGTGGTACAGTAGTCAACTCGTACGACTTAACAACATGCTCCTCATGGCTTTAAGCCCCGTGCGAATAGACCGTGCCCCGATACATAGTACTATTATGTGTAATCAGTAAATCACTGAAAGCTAAGCTCAGTAGTGGCACAGACAGGCTTTGACCGACAACGGATGTTGTGTAGAAGAAGAAGAAGAAGAAGAAGTTAAGTATGTTTACGCTTATTGAGTAGTAAACAGTGATCGAAAGTCATTCAGATCAAAAATTAGCTAGAAAATGAGACTTAAAGCGTTCATAATGCTCAAAAGGCTTCATAAACATAGATTCAAGTGCTAACGACAAAAAAAACAGATACCTGTAAATTGTAAACAATAAAAAACGATGAATTTGAAACTAATAAAAATTAAAGGTATTTTAGCGTGTATAACAACTCCGCCTGTAAAAAGATCCCCTTGATCAATTATTCAATAATTTAGGAAAAAAGTTGTTTTTGCATTTACAAAATTTTACAAAAATTTAAACCAACATTCCATGTTACATATTTGATTCATACCAATTTTTTTTCTTGTTTTTACTACAAGCGAATGGAAGGCCATCAGTTTATCCTCATATTATTTTAGTAATTTCTGAGCTTTAATTTTGACCTCATGCTAAAGTGCTTCCATTTTATGGACTCAAATCATCAATTTTAAAGAACCGGTGAGATCAATTCTTTCTGCAGTTTCCAACGCTCTTTTTTATTTCTTACACATTTCATTGTGCATCTTTGTGAATACCCAAGATGCCAAAACAATCTTTATATTTAATCGAATGTATTGTCTTAGGATAATCTAAAAATATCTACACGTGAATAACGACTCCTGGAATCTGAATTTGGTCATTTTTGACCTAAAAGGGGGTCATTATACACGCTGAAATACGGTACATGCTGTGGAGTATGTGGAATAACGAATAAGAAAACATTCAATGGCAAAAATAGATAAAAAAAATGTTGACAACATCGACTGAAATAACACGAATGTCGACAATCATCCTTGTCATGAACCATTCGATATGTATACGTTGCTGCTAGCTCACTCTGTCGTTCGAAACCTGAAGTAAAATCGAAGTACGAATTAAACGTAGAAGCATTGATGCATACACATATATGCTATGGAAATATGGAACATGGTGTGCGTGCTTCCTCGATGCTTGTTTTCAAAAAAGTTAGGTGTTAGTGGAAGATAGTGCGCCTGAGCAGTGGTTATTTGTAGGTGCCAAATAAAAGCAAAAGATGTAGTAGTCTGTGAACAAAACCTTTGCAAAAAAGATTAATATATAAGATTTACGGAATAAATTAATTTGGGTAAAAAATTACAGACCTTACATAAAATTAAGTTTATTGCAATAAAAATATATTTAAACAATGCGCATTGTAGCACTATTATACATACACCAGTCCAGTTGTGTGCGCCTTTTTCATTTCTGGTCCTTTGTTTAAAGGTTTGCTGTGATAATAATGAAGGATAACAAATTGAATTATGTTAATATAACTGAAGTTGGCAAACATTACTATAAGTAATGTATAAGTAATAGTATAAGTAATAGTAATAGTATTATTATAAGTAATAGTATAAGTATTGCATAAACATTTCGAACTTTTTATGCATCATAGCAAAACCGTGTAGATCGTTAAGCTAAAATTAGATTATGAACTTCCATAATAGTCTACTGGTACCATAGGGCGAATAGAGGGTACATAACATCTTCCAGCTATCTTTTAAATTTAGCTGATGCTTCAAATGTAGAATAGATCATTAATCGTGCAAGATATATAAGATTTTATTTTCCTCTGATTGGTTTCAACGTGATAGAGAAATTTCACTGATATAACTTTAACAATGTAACTTTAACAAATATAACAACCCCTTTTGTAGATGCAAAACAGATAAAAGAGATATAATTCAAAATGTATAAAAAATGTGTTTATATTTATGTACATATGTGAACATCTATCAAATAAAAATGTATGTATTAGTGTATGTAAATAAATATAAGGCTATTAGATTAATTGTTGTACCATTAACAAAACAGAAATCATTTTGCTTCGATTTGTTCTATTCTCATTTTTGTTTGAATCGATTATACCATTCTATGTTATTAACAAAGGGTAATTAGAAATACTTTGTTACCATTTTAATATCTAGATAAAGCTATACTGTAATAATTGAAGCATTCTCTCTTAGTAAAACCAAACCATTTCCTGGAAACGCTCTCGAGAGAGCACTTTTGCCCTCTCGCTCATGTCTATCAAGTATTTTTTATATGGTAGATATTATTATGCTAGTACTCATTGATTCGGTACTGACTGAAGAGCCGTGTGGGTTTATTTTTTATTACAATTCTTTATTGCTAAGATACATAATGTAATATATGCAAGAACGTCAAATTTCTACATCTTATGCATTATGTATGGAACGGTTTTCATTATTTTTGACATACAACAACGGTGAAAATATAATGGAAGGTAATTTCAACTAGAATCAAGAAGAGACAAACATTTTGGATATTTTAGATTTCGTATTTAAAGATCTATTTTTCCAGAACCACGATATAGGGCATCATCCTGGGTATAATTATAAATAAAATGAAAAGTTTTCAAGACCATAATGAATTTTTCATGTTTAACAGTGACCTAGACGTAAGAGATATGACTATGGTGAAATTAAAATTGTTCACAATTTTCTTTAATTTTACTTGGAAATTGGTTGGACTGAAAGTAATGTTCAATAAACAAAAGATGGTTTTCTAGTTATTTTATGTTTTTTGGTTTGATTGATGAGTGGGAAAGGGTACGGTTTCGTTTAATGGCTGCTGATATGGGTATGTGATATTTTGTGGTTTATCTGGCATATGTGAAGTATAATCGTTAACGGTTGTATGCTTAAAATAGATCAGAAATGTATTGAACTAAGCGTTGCTACAGATTTTTCTCGGGGATTCAAAGTTTGGAGGTTTAGACTGTGCGTGATCTAGTGCTTCGGTGGAGAGTTTGTAGAAAACGAGAAATCTCAATCAATTACCATCCAACTCTTTACGTTTTGCGAGAATTAGAGTTTTCTATCACCATAAATTAAAGGATAATTTTTTTTTTATATTTCTTTGTATTTTAACATGAATGCATGAAACAAAACATATATTTTAACATGAATGCATTGAAAAACGTGAGAATGTGGTACAAAATTAAATTTAATTGAGTAATATGTATAAAACACTGGTTCATTTTATCGTCACACATTTTTGTTTATTTAATTAGGCTCGTATTCTCACATCAATGTGCAAGTCAGTTTTGTTCATTGATTCTGATTGTTTTTATCGATTTTCTGTATCGATATTATTATGTACTGTGATTTTCATGAGCAAAACAGCACAATGATAAGATCACTGCTGAAAAGAATGAAAATAGAAAACAAATTTTGATGACATTTTTTTTTATTTCGAAAAATAGAAGTATTTGGTTTATTAATAACATGTAACCAAGTCTCGAAGCTCAAGAAAACACCTAACTTAACGGAGTAGGCTTCTTGCTCGTAGCTCATATTACATTCGACATGGGGCGCCTTTGTTTTATGCCTTGGCACGTCTTGAGTTTATGGTGCTCCAGCGTTGTACATCACGTTGTATTCCATCTCATTAGAGTTTAGTGGCAAAGATTTGTTATCTTTTGTGCTATGCAATCACAATGAAAGAGAGTGTTGTAAATTAAGGTCCTGATGAAATAAGGTTAAACATAGGACGGATAGTTGGTGCTTACTCTACATTAGTACACAGCGTTCACATTTATACGTTATTTCGTTCAGCATGATGCTCGAGATCAGGGATTGGCAATCTTTGCATGTAACGGACCGGATTGAAAAAAAATCATGAACCCTGCTAGCTGGCTTTCAGACAGAATTCATTTGTACTTATACTCTTTGTTAACCATAACTATAACTTTCAAAAAGTGGTTTTTGATTTGTACTGTAATTTAATATAAAGTTTAGCATGTTATTTCAATCTAGCTGTCGTATGTGACTGAAACCGTGAAACACTCAAATACGCCGAAATCAAATCAAATTCATTAGTTTGCTGAGAGAGGTGCAGTTATGAGTGTGCTATGTGTGGAGACGCTGAAGTCACAGAGTGTGTTGTGTTATAACTTATTTCAAGCGCATATAAAGCGTTTTAGTTCACAGTTCCACAAAATTCCAGTACAGTTCAATTTCAGTAAAAAAATATTGATAATCAAAATGAAATTTGCAAATTTTGGAAATACTAGAGGCATATGACAAATCAAAAATAATCTACTACAGCTATTTTTATTTAAATTTTTAAACGTCTAAGATTTAACTTTTGTAACGTAGCTATCATCCCAAAATGAAATAAAAAGATCTTCAAACGGTCTGATTTTACCCACGCGCCCCACATTTCACCCACGCGCCTAATGTGCCGAGCCCTGCTCAAGAATGCTTGCATTTAGTAATTGTTTTTTTTCTTCTCTGTGTTGTCCTCATACTCCATGGTGGTCAATAAATGAGAGTATACGAGCCATATCCATGCTGAAATATAAACTAATAAATAACTTTATTTTTTCTGATTAGCTTACTTCTATTTTTTATGAAAGAATGATTCAAAGGGGTCGTTGGCAGTTATTATAACACAACAACTATCACAAGTATACACCTACTTTGCTTTGTTGTTCTGTTCACCTTAAAGGTATCAGTTTGTTTTCTGCTAAAGATGTTCTGAAAATGGTGGCCATAGTTTAAAAGGCATGGTATTATGTTTTTCCTTGATTAATAACTACAGTGCTCACACAGCCGGTTTTCATACATTATTCATCAAGCTCTGTTCAGCTATGAGATAGATGTTTTAATTCAAAGTGGGTGGATAGTCACGAATGGTTTCATTTATAACAACAGGCTTGAAGCAGAATGTTTTACGCTTGGATTACAAGAAGCAACATATAAAGTTTTTGTTTAAAGTAGTGTAAAATCTCGATAGAAATTATACACTTTTAGAATCATATAGTATTTATTTATTTATTCCTATTAAACATCACAAAGGTGGGCTTTCTATACCTACCAAAGCTACTCAAGGCATTGGCTATATGCAATTGTGGTCATAGAAGGAAAATAGTTTAACATTTTTCTGGGTCCTCTCTTTGGCACACATCACAAATTAGATAATATTCAATGAACAAACATATACATTGATGAACTTAAGTAATAAAAATAACAAACATTTGCAGTTATAATGGCATTATAGATTATATAGATTACAAAGGATGTTTGTATAAAGCTATTTGATATTTTTTCTTAAAGTTTATAATAACAACAAAAAGTCTATTGCTGATGCTGCCATAACCATTAAATACTCAGTTGATAACCATAGCTACTTCAGGCATTTTGTTTGAATAAGTAAACGGGTGTATATAGTACCGTGAGCTTTACGAGCTACAATACGAGGCTAATGGATGCTTGCCTATGTTGAAACTGATCAAAGTTTTATGTGAGCGCTTACTTTTTTCCGTTTTGGTGGTTGTTATTTTTCTGGTATTAGAAAAAGAAAATGCGATCCGCAAGCATCCCATAAAAAAAACTACCTAGATACTTTTGGTAACTTGAGGATGCTAAATAACGTTTACATTAAAAAAGCAGCCAGAAAGGCACTGTTAGGTAAAGCATAGTAAGCTCTGTTTTGATACTAATGAAGAGTATGTTTAAGAAACAACTATATGAATTTATGAGCAGCTTAGATTGTCTTTGTGTAAACCGTATTGTTTTATTGTATGTGTATAGGACAAAACTCGCAAATCGGCAATTGGGAATGCTGGCAATACGGCGATGGAAGCCAAGATGACATTGCCACGCCCCAAATATTACAGATCTCGTGTTGTTATTTGCGTGAACGTGCCAGAGTATCAATGTTTCTCTTTCTTCGTTTTTTACATATTCTTTTGCCAGTGGTGGTCCTCGGCATGTATGTATGCTCCTCTAATTTGCTTTTTATAGAGGTTTTGAGCCTATTTATATATATAGCCTATTATATATGTATGTATATATATATATATATATAAATATACATATACACACATATACACATATATAGCTATATCCATCTATACATATATACATATTTATATTTTTATATTTGTATTTTACTACATTTCAAACTATAATAAATTATCATTGTGGAGATTTCGACCATGGAGATTTCGACTCGAGTAAAAGAAGGGGTGTAAATACAATAGTCATCAATCCAGAGCGATTGAAAATCTGGTTACAGTCTTTTCCAGAGTTACGCGAATTCGAATTACGCGAATTTTTATTTTTCACAGTTCATATGTCAAATCAGTAGAAATTTCTCCGACAATTGTCAAATGGAAAATCAATTACAATTTGTCAAAAAAAATAAAACTACATAAGTAATAAAGTGCATTAAAGCAAACATTTTAATTAAAAAACATTATTTAACAAGAGTATTTTGGCTGCAAAACATAACATGCGACTTACGCGAAATATTAGTGTGATGTGGAATTACATTTCTCATCGCGGTGAAAAACAATGTTTTAATAAAAAAAACATCCGAATTATGTGGTATAACTTCCGAAGCTCTTGGAAAGCCCTGAAAACCCCCTTTTCAAATCCACCAAAATCTCTAAATGTAAAATGGATCCCAAATATTTTTCGCATAGACTATGAAAAATAGTGGCGCAATCTACAAGAACTGCTCATAAGATAGATCAAAACAAATAGCTTGTCATGTAAAGAAACTCCATTTATCCGAGACCGACGAATTTTACCAAGGCTTCGCATTGGACATACTGGGTTTTCCAGGGTTTTCCAGATCACTTTCGAATGTAAACATTGCGATTCACCGCGTGCAAGATGTTTTACATGTGATCCACATCAATCTGATATTTTACTTTCATCATAATAATTTTTAATTTCTTCAACATGTTTTTCAACCCCCCTTAAGCTGGTTTGGGTTTGACAATTCTTTGTTGTGAATTAACCATTTTGTGTTAAAACTAAGGTGCCTAAAAAGACTACAGGTGGGTCTTTAGTTCTGAATTTTGTAGCCATGATGGATAGAGATTTCTATGGAGATTTGAAGATAGGGATTAAGGGTTGCTAAGGACTTTGTATGAGTTACTAAGTAACTATGAACTCCCAAGCTGTCAAATGAAATTTTGTCAACGTACACTGAACGGACCGACCAGTAGTAATTTATAGACCTTGATTAAAACTGAAATTTTATTTTGAAGCAAATAAACCATTTGACAGTTGTTCAAAAATATCTTGTATGCGGTGAATAATTATGTGCACATTTGAAAGTGACTTGGAAAACCCTGGATTAGCCACGTTTCAACGAAACGATTTCTGCATGAAACCTCAGGTCAAAATCACCATTTCCCATGGAAATGGAAAATTGAGCAGAGTTTGGCGAACCTTATTCGTGGAATTATTTTTGGGATTCTTGCTATTGGGAGAGCATTCGTTTAAAGGTTTTTAGTGATTTTCATACAGCAAAAACAAATGTTTATGTGTATCCGTTCATAAAAGTGTAATTTTGTAATCCACTAAAGAATCGTGTCATGGAAATGCAAAACAGTTCGCGAATCTTTTTTGACGGTGGAAGGGGAAATATTCGCCATCAAACAATCATTCCGTGGAGAGTCCTATTGAAACCTTTTGAGGATTTAATTGTGGTGCATGCAGTAGTCTGTATGCATTTTCGGTCATTTTTCCTACGTTTTTTTACAATTATTCTAATTGAATTCTTAATGAATATCACGAAAAGATAGAAGCGTCAAGAATGCAAAACACATATGTTGGTTAATAAATATAAATATAGTGCAATTATCGATTGTAACAAGAGCAGTGCTGAAAATTAGGACGGAATCATGTGCACCTTAAGAGGGTGAAAGCAAAAAGAGAAGAGTCCTGATTATGGTCGTTTTAAAGTAATAACTTACTAATAAAACTATTCCATGCCTCTTTTATGATATGGAAAAGTATAGTTTCACTAGATTTTGTAAAAAAAAATACAATTTCGCCCTGAAAGGTGTTTGGAAGTGAGCTGATGTTTGTAAACATTTTCATCTAACTGTCATCTAACTAACATCTAACTGTCAAAAACTAAAATAAAAATCAATCCATGTCAAGCTATGCATCGTCCTCTATATTATATAGACTTTCGCAAACAATACCAAATAAAAGACAATATCGACATAATACGGTACGAATTTATTGCTTGAACTTCAACTCCCTGGCAACTACTGAATAAGTGATTTTTAGTTGGCACGTCCACACAAATAAATTTGAAGTTTTTCTCGGCAGCCTATGAGATTTTTGTAAATTTTTCAAAAATCGGTGTTTTCACGAAAACGTATGCTTTTTAATTGAACTGTCTGCCAACTATCGAGCGTTCAACTAAAAAGAATGACAATTAAAAAGCGTTCAACTTTTGAATTCTGACTGTACTAACACCAGATACATTTTAAGAAAACAAATTGTTCAATTATCTACACGCATCTTTCCTATACAGTCAAATTTAAAACATATTCACTCGAATTAACATTGAAGAGACGAATGTAGCTCAAACAATCAAACTTTATTTAAGCCAAACAAATAACAAGAATACCAACAGTAAGCATTTATCGAGCAATAAGGTATTCATCGCACTACAAACGGTAAAAATTGTCCGAAGTGGTCGCTAAAATAAACGGCGCACTTAGACCAATGTAAGATGGTGAAATATTTTTTCTAGTTTCAGTCACTTTACACCAGTGATCTCCAACCTGTGATCCATGGCGTTGACAGATGTGGTCCACGATAGAATTCATTTTTGAAAAAGAAAAACCTATTAGTATACATATTGTGCATTATTTACTCTTTATTTTATTTTATTTTATTATTATTTACTATTTACTGTGCATTATTTCAACAGGCATGTTGAAAAATGTTAAAAATACTCAAACTGAAGGAAGGATCAAAACTGATCAAAATTTTAATTTCATCGCTTATTTTTACCTATTGAGCTAACGTTGTGCGTTCATTGAGTTGAGTTTACAAGAGATGATTGTAAAATTGATTGTAAAAAAATAAATTATTTATTGTTGTTGATACAAAACTGATTCTATAGTAGTGTAGTGCTTATGAAACGTTGAAAGTTTTCATACCTGCAGTAAATTTTTTTATTTATTTAGTGATGGAAACATTAATTAATTGAGATTCATGATTATGCAAGCTCTGGAAATTTTGTGACAACGAAATCAAATGGTTATGATGGAGTTAATTTGGCTAATTCATAAAATACAGTCCACATTCAATAGATAAACTTTGCTAGCTTGCCGACTTACAATTTGTGCCTATTAATTATCTAACGAGAAAAAAAATCAACCATGCGTGCGTTTTAGTGTAACTATCGAGCATCTGACAAAAAAACTTGTCAACTGAAAGGTGTTCATCTTTTGAAAAAGACTTTAAACCATCTACAGTGCAAAAGTTTAAAAGATACAATATAAAAATACTGAGATTCATGAACAACATCAAACATTACATAACTTTCAAATATGGAAAAAAGGATGTTTATAGGTTCAAGGCATGGCAAGGTTATTGAACACTTAAATAGCTATAATTTTTAATTACTTCTGAAGTAATAACTTTATGATCTTTGGGAAGTTATTTCACACTGTAATAAATGAGTCAACTTACCGTTGCTTCGGCACACGCGTTGCACTATGAACAGGAAACACAAGACCTTGTATTTCTTTACCTAACCCATTACAGTTATGGTAAAGGCCAATAGTGTTCCAATATTTCACCCTCAATAATGGTTTCACCTTGTTTATGTACCATGTGTTCTTCTGTTAACTCTTTAATATACACCTTTCGGTTTCATTTTGCTTTACTATTGAAAGAAATAATTAACGTAACCGTTAACTTTACATCCTTGATCCTTATCTTTAAGCTTGGGTGAGTGAAGATGTGCGACCTTCATCTTCAGCAGCGTATAGCACCGGATCAAAGAGGAAAAGACGTATTTTTAAATTACAGTGGAACGCTATTCATCCGAGTGCATCGGAACTCGGCATCGCCCGGATACTCGAATAACACGCATAATGGATCCAAGTATATTTTTTATCACAATCTCTTAAAGTTTGTTTTTTTTTTTTTTAATTTTTTATGTTGTTTTGTAAAACCTAGTTAGGTTTTATGAACTTCATATTTGTAATATAATGTTAGAAAAACAGGGTAAATGTACCAGTAGTGGGCAGGTTAGTGCAGTAGTTTCACAAAAACTACTCGTACACTCACAATTTTTATTATTTTGCTTGAAAGTGACGTTATTTTGAACGATAAACTATCGTATTATGTAGCACTTTCATTTGCTGATTTAAATGTACTTTTTGGATATATTCGTGAAAATGTAATAACTGTTTTTGTTCCTATTTTCGGCAGCTTGGTCTTATTTTCGGCAGGCTGTGCTCCTATTTCCGACAACGCAAATACAGGTCAGAAAATGTTTTAATCTTTGCAACTATGTAGACAAAAATGTAGACAAAGCACTTAAATTATTAATTTGGCCCATTTTGGTCATTTTGCTGATCACGCGGTGCTTTTTGAAAAAAATCTAGATTTAATTTCTACAGCGCTACAACCGAGCGCTCCATAGCTGAATGCAAAAACTCCGTTTTGGACACTTCTCCTAAGTGTTTGACAGATTCCCCTATATGCCTGCAAACCTTCATTTCTCCTATATCCGTTGCAAACATCCCCTAACCATTTCAAACAAAGTCTATCAGGTCAGGTGGTCAGGTCAGGTGGTCTCATAGCCTGTTTTTCATAGCAAAAGTTGAACGTCACTTTTTGACAGCATGGGTGAAAACATTTCCCCAAACAAGCTTTCTGACGACTTGCCTAATACACAAACAATCTTAGAATCTTCGTTATTTGCCCTGAAATATCTTAAAAAGCACTCAAAATATTTCTTATTGTAAGCTAAACCAAATCTGAACTAATTAAAATCCATTTTTGGATCAAAATAATGCCGTCGATGAGGACACCAATGTATACTACACATGTGTTGCTAAGAACAAAGCGAACGGTTCCTATGGAAATTCATTTCACCCATTCTATCAAAAGGAGCTTTTTTTGATTCCGAAATTAGTTGTCAATTTGCATGGGACGAGACCACCCGGTCATACACTTTGATTTCAAACATGCCACTGAGTGGATCAAGTAATCCATTATATGACTCGAAACCCTGTGAAATAAATCAATAAACTCGGTGTTCATCTTTCCCTACAATAAAGTGTCCGTCTTTCCCGCTTTAGTGTCAGGATGTTTGAACCACAAGAAAATAATATTTTTTATTGCTTTCATTCTCATTTTTTCGTCAGTTTTTCATTAATGATCACGACAACTCATTCATGAAATAAAACTTCCGGAAATATAAACAATACAAGTTGTAGAGCTTAAGATCCGCTGCATTCAATTTAGATCCACAAGGATGCTCATGATTGAAAATTTATTTTGTTCGTGGATTTAACCAATTTAGCATATATTATGCCAAAAATGTTCTCAAATGTGTTGTTTAACTTTAAGTTAGGTTGCTATTGTTTATTTTTTTTTGAAAATTACCGTTTTGATGCATTTATGAGAAGTTACCATCTTCCCCGCAGTGTCCGTCTTTACATACCTTCCCCTACGCTCGGTAGTCCGTACTTAATTAGTCCTACTCCGTACTCGGTAGTCCTAACAGGCTAGAATAAACTCTACAACCATCGAATCTTTCCTAAAAACCACACTTTCATTGGTTTACTGTTCTGGTTCTCTTAATAATGAAACCTGCCGAACTATTGGCTGACAGCAAATCTGCCGAAAAATTGCAAGGAAATGATGTGAAACTTCATATATGAATAACAAATGAGCATCTTCTTCATTAACACATCAACCGTCGTCGGTCAAGGCCTGCCTTTGTACCCACTAGTGAAGTGAGCTTGGCTTTCAGTGACTTATTATTACCATATCAGGATAGTCAGTCCTACGTATGGGGGCACGATCTATTCGGGGCTTGAACCCATGACGGGCATGTTGTTAAGTCGTACGAGTTGACGACTGTACCACCAGACCGGCCCAACAAATGAGCATATCTCTATTAAAAAAATATGTGTTAGGACGCATTTTCAATGCGATTTTTCTTAATTACACGTTTTTAGTTACCCTGCCGAAAACATGTACACTGCCGAATTCTGGTACAGTTACCCTTTTTGAAATTTTCCATTACTTTTAGCGGTTTTGGTTACGACAATGTGCTCTGATAATGTTTTTTTTTTTTTCAACTTCCCGCTCGCCATCCAACTCCGCCGAAAAATTCGCCATGACACAATCGTTCCGTGGAGAGTTACCCAATGAGCGGCCTACTAAGGATATTCAATATGAAACCTGCAATACATCGTTTGTCAGCTGTCTGTTACGCCCCGAGTTATGCTGTGTGGATCCGTGCGGTAACGCTCTAGATTGCGCTCTCCCCTGTTTCTATTCGTTGCTTGCAAAGTGTATTTAAACCTTGTGGTCTCGTCCCATACAAATTGGCAACTAATTTCGGTCACAGAAAAAGCTCCTTTTGACAGAATGGGTGAAATGAATTTCCATAGGAACGGTTCGCTTATCTTAACAACACATACGTAGTATACTCATCGACAACATTACTACAGGTAGAATTCAATACTTGAACGCTTTTTAATTGGCATGCTTTTTAGTTGAACGCTCGATAGTTGGCTGACAATTCAATTAAAAAGTATTTGTATGGAAAACCCGGTTTTTGAAAATTTCACAAAAATCTTATGGGCTGCCGAGAAAATTTTTAGAACATTTTTGTGTAGAGAAACGTGCCAACTAAAAAGCACATATTCAATAGTTAGAAGGGAATCGAAGTTCAACCAATGAGTTCAGACTGTATTACTGAAATGTATGCAGTATAACGTATAACTGAAAATTAGTATTTTCGAATGTGATACTAATTTTACAATAATTAACCACCTACAATATATTTTTCATTGGCTGTCAAATGGTGTATTTGCTTCATAATGAAATTTAAGTTTTTACACTTGATTTTCAACAAATAACAAAGAACTGTCACACTCAATCCAGCTTGAAAATTGTTGAGTGCTGAAGATCAGGTGGTTTCCCTTTAAATTTGTTTAGCGATATTTTCGATCGTATATGAAAGCAAAAAACATATAATAATAAAAACTCTTGTTATTTTAACGAGAACGACGATTCCACACTGTTGCTGTTTACGAGTACAACGATTGTCAAAGAGCTTTTGCATAAGGAATCAGTTATCAATTTATCTGACATGGCATGACTTGTCCATAAAGCATTTTTATAATTACTGAATTCACGTTATCGAATTTTTCAGCCGTTCAGACTTTTGTATCATCCCCGGAATATATGCAATATTTTTTACGGCGTGGGAAGAAGGGGTCTTCAAGAAGCGATATTAATCCCTTTTTGTTATTTTTTGACTGATCAAAGTTTTGGCCATTTATTGCTGATTGTAAAGTGATTAAAGATTACAATTAGTTTTTAAAGAAGGTATCTTTAATTTTGAACTTTGCTTGGATGATATAATTACAGGAAAACAACAATAATACCTAAAATGTTTATAGATTAAAATGTAATAATTTAAGCGTAATAAAACCGCATTCTCCTGGCCCACGGCACTCGATCATTTACTAATACTAGCGCTTTGCCTTAAAAGTTTGCTGACCGCTGCTATAGAGAAATAAATAGCGTAGTAGCCCAGCATATGACATTTCATACGCTCAAAAGTAAACACCAATTTATAAGCGGTTTTGATTTTTTTTGTCGCAAATTTGAGGAATAATGAATTCTTTAGGAGAGCAAAAATAAAGAACTGTGATTCTCTCTCTTGTGGCTCAATTCGTCTCGATCTTGGTGCACTTCACACACAACGAAAAGGCAGACAGACACAAGGAAGACAGATAAAAAACCTCAGAAAGTACTCTGAAATTATTAAGCTTAAACTTATATCATTTACAATACGCTAAACAGGTTAGTTTGATAGAAAATTGCTTTCCAAAACGAAGTATTTTACATACGAAAACTCATGCACTGAGCGTTTAGTAAGTATTGAATGAAGATTCCATTTGAAAAATCCATTTGAAAAAACGAAGAAATCCATTAGAAAAAAACACACGTCGTAAACAATAGGGATCTAAATAATTGTCCATTGTGAGCAATGGCAATACAGTATGAATCGAGATGTTAAAAATACTTCAGCTCATTTTTTCGTTACTTATGGAGACAAATCTATCAGAATTGACAAAAGTAGCAGCATTGACTGTATTGTATCAATACGTTAAGTATCAATGATTTCACACTTGAAGCCGTAGATCTTGTTTCACATGTCAAAAATGCACTGGATCAAATAAAAAAATAAATAAACAAAAGTGAACTTCGACAATAAGTTTTGCTATAGTTATTCTTCTGTTTGGTAATTTTCGGCTGATTTTACTGTTTTATTGAAGAGACCTGTGATGTAAATTTTTGGAGTGGTGTAATTTTCTATTTAATGCACAATTTGATTAAACTGTATGGCTAATATGCATAATTTCTGTTTAAAAATAGTACGTTTGTTTATTTTTTATAGCAAAAATGGATTATGTCAAAAAACCAACAAAAAAAATCAATTATAGACACTAACAAAAACTCCAACTTCTATTCTTGAACATTTTATGCCCAATTAATGTACTCTTTCCAATACACTGAAATCGACAAAAAAGAACCCTGAAATGGATGTTTTTCTTTCAAATAGTGTCTAGTACAATACGAAACGCGGTTACAATACATGTTTATTGTTGGTTCAAGCCGAAATTCCGCAACATAAGTAAAAAGCATGCACCTACTTCCACCTACTGTCAACGATAAACAAACCACCGTCATATTAGCTAAATTTGAAATGTAAGCATTTTTAGTACAATTTTTAGTATATATTTTATTATTTTACGGATTTTTTCAGCAAATAGATGATAAAAATAAACTCTGAGCTGTTAATTTCCCTATTTTGACGCTATGCAATGTGAAATCTGAATCTAAATGAAATCTAAAGCAACATTCATAGACCACCTCAACGATATGTTTCCGAGCAACAATGTTGCGCGTAACAACAATGTCTAAGCTGCACATGCGGTGTGACAGCCCAGTTTCTGATGAATTTTTGGATGACAGATCAAAGTGTATGTAGATAAAAAAAAGATCAATTTGATAGATCGTGTGAAATTAATTTCCACCCAGTTATTCACGTGCTTTGAAGATTAATGAGGGAGATTTTAAGTTTGTTCGATCAAAAGTTTTCACCCGATCTGGCAAAAATTAATTTTGAATTTGGTTATAAAAAACAGGCTATGAGACCACATGGTCTCCTATTAGCCTCATCCTCAGCCTCATAAAAAAGTATTCGTATTTGCCTCATCCACATCATCAGCACCATATCCTAGAAAGATAAGCCAGATTGAAATAATATTATAATATCTTATTACAAACTAATCTATTTACATCTGCTTCTACTATTGATCGGATTGAAGCTATTCAGCGCAAATTTACTCACTATGCTCTACGCCTTCTTCCCTGGCGCAACCGTTCCAATCTTCCATCGAATGATGCACGATGCCGTCTTCTAGGCCTTGAGCATCTTGCCGTAAGAAGACACAACGCACAGTGCCTTTTTATTTTTTTATCTAGTAATAATAATTGGGTCTAGTAATATTCTGCGGATACCTCAGCTTCGATCCAGTGCTGGTCGGTCCATATGATTCGTATGTCTGCAGAGTTCAATGCTAGCTCCGATGCTTCCGAGTTCAAAGATAGACTTCGACTCCTGCCATGGCCTATGGAGTGTTGTGTATTACTATTACCATCACTCTTGTAAAAAAGCTGTTGCAGTGGAACGTACATGCTTTTTTTCATCTCCAACTAGGCCACTGTGGCCGTTGAATTAAATAAATAAAAAAATAATAACAAAATTGGAATTTTTTCTCAGTTTCCTTTACTAATCAATAAAAGCACAAATGTCGACAATAACATTAACAATAGAAAAATCATAATTTGCACACAGGGTGCTCGAGCACAAATTAAATAACTGCAAGCTAACAAGCTAATTGTAAATGAATTTCAACATCACATATTCCATAAAAATACAACAAATTCAAGTTTGGGGATCTGACAAAGATAATAACATGTATATTTGGATGTGATTGTAGTGAAAATAGTTTTGCTCGTTTCAGGAACAATGTTACATTATTGAATCAAGTTAAACAACAAGTTTAACAGCTATTGGTGCAAATTTTGTGACAAAACAGCGCTGTGAAGTGTTTGGTAAGCTGAACTTCAATTTAAATTTTCACGTACAGGATATAATTTTTTGTATGTGTATGTAATTTGAATATGGTGTCTGATGTAACGGCTTTTCGGTACTGTTCTCACGTGACAATATATATATGAAAATACACTAGTCCTTCGTATAACAAGTTCAATCCGTACGCGTGTCTTACGCGTTTTACGATCAACGTGTTACGTGGAATGCTCTTTTCTATAGATTTTGTATGAAAAGTGAAAAAAAATTAGCGACGACTATTAACGGCAGTTGTAGTCTTTTTTTATATTTCCTATACATGATCAATTCCATTGTTTTGTACAACTAACTTTTTCATAGAGTCAAACCCAAGGAACAAAATCGTTGCTCGTTATACAAGACTTTACTCGTTAAGACAGCTATTTTTTGGGCATTTAGATTTGCTCGTTATGCAAAAACTCGTTAAAAGGAAGAGACCTTATAAATGAGACTCGTTAAAAAGGGTTAATCTGTAGTATCACTGAGGCTCAAGGGCCCCTTGCAAATCAGAGCATACGATCGTTCTAAGTTTTGTGTGCGACGCGTACGTGGTGCGAAGCTATTTTTCTTATTAATCTAGTTACTAGCTTGTAATTATCCCCAACTATCCCGCTTGTTGCAATTATGTTTCAAAGTCCTCTTTCGGAATGTTTTTATTATTTGGTGTTTTTTGCGTTGTTTTCTCGCAAAAAATCACATTTGAGAATTTGTTTATTATATCTAAAGATGTTTGAGAAACTTCAATTGAAACTACTAGCATGACATGTGAAGAAAACACATAAAACAAATATATACAGAAACGTAGTTGAAACTCAGACCATTTCTGTATTTTTCTTGTAATTTAACATAATGGAACATAGCATGTTTTATATTCAACCGTCAATTCCAACATAACAGACAACCTTCGAGTCATGACGAACGGTAAAATTTCCTCCCTCAGCAGTGTTCATTTGATCGTAAAAAGTATCCAAAACTGAAACGAAATAGCTATGGAAAACAACAAATAAAAAGAATCATAGTCGCTTTTACATTTGTACGGCTTGAGGGTATTGAGCGTAGCTAGGGTTTAAAATTGATGGTATGAAGTATGAAGAAAACGACTTGATGCGAGTAGAATATTTGATGAAGCACCGGTTACGGCGAATGCTCCACGAACTTTGATGGTAAAATTCATGGTGATGAAAAAGGAAAATGCATGGAAAAATCTTGACTCTCGTTACACAGTGTACTTTTAAAGAAAAGTAACAAAATTTATGTTTCGACTTCGTATCTCAATATGCCCCATGCATAGATGGTCGATATGAAAGATGTCTAAACCGTTGGTGTCAAGTTAAATGAATCGGAAAATTAGATTTCGTCAGAAGTAGTCTTTTAGCTGAATCATGGAGACAAAACCGTGGGAAATTTTTTTTTTTAATCCACCCGTGACCAAATGAAATTGTCAAAATAATATTAAATAATAATAAATGTTCACTTCACACTAAAACAAAATATATTTAAATCGAACACAGATATTCATTTTATAAAAGTATCTCATAGAGAACCTTATGATTCAGATAGTAAATTGAAATAAAACTTAATTTTGGTCATTTGCCAGTTATTGAACACTTAATGGAACAACTATAACAATAAATTATGTTAGAGGTAGATAAATAAAGGACAATGTCAAGAAATAATTTTTAACTCTAATCGATAAATGCAACGAAAACACATCAATAATAATAATAAAATTACTATTATTGTCTGGTTAATATTCAATTATTCTACTCTCTCCATAAATTAGGACTACTGCTTTCCTATGAAAAGTGTTTAAGACGAATGTGGCACTTTTCTGCATTTCATCACAGATGTAATAGCAATTCTTTAACTTTCAATAAAGGTCATTTTGAATATTTTGTCCAGAATAAAACACACAATGTATAATAATCATGTATTTCAAACATTGCATTCGAAAATTAGTGCGTCACTGTATATAAAAAGTACTACCACAACGGACATAATACACAAAAAAGGAGAAAATAAAACTCAAAGAATTCTAACGGTTGCATTTTGCTCCGATTTACTGGCTGTATTAGCCCCATAATGTTCATAGTTCAGATAATTTGTTGTTAAAATATGAGTAAATCTGCTTACCTATTAGAATATTCATGTATGGTTTGAATCTCTGATTCTAGGAAACAAAACTATGCATTCCTCGTATAAAAATCAACGATGTTTGGATTTTTATCTGTAAGCGGAGTAAAAAGCGAAACTACATCAAAACGTGTCTCAACCGAAAAAGATAGTATTTTGTTAACATTTTTTGTTTCTGTGCATGTATAATTTAAACATTGCGAGGTTTCCGAATAGTATCTCCTGCGCTATTTTTTTTTTTAATTTATGTGAATCTTCATGACTTAATAATAAAATTAACTTTTCACTCCGTTCGTTGTCCAACTGATCACTAACTGATTTTTTGTAGATTTTCAAAAAAAAATGAGCAAATCTAGAATATTTTAGAGCGCTCTTAACTGCTGAAGGTTTTTTCCACCAATAGTGTTTTTTCCAAGGAAATCTAAAAGGTATGTTTTGCCCCAGAACCCCAGAACATATGAACCGAGCAATTCTCATTATTCCAAACATGTCCTATAAAAAATACGAACGAAGCTACAATAGCCGGTTTTGATGGATACCGGATCGCGAAATTCTTTGCTTGTTTTGAAAGTTCTAAAACGAAGATACAAAATATTAGATATTTCTCAGAAGCTTAGTTTGAATCATTGTCTGTTTTGAACCGTTGTCAACAAACAAATGAAGTAAAATATGGAACAAATTGTTGTATACTATAGAACGAAAGATACAATTTAGACGATTCTAGAAACGTATTATTAAGCGATTGCATGTATCTACCTGTATAGTAAAAGTGCAGCACAAATAACTTTCGTCTTGGTATTTGCGATAGTAATGTTGATGAAATGTGAATGGCTACTGCTAACAGACGTGATTATTCTTGCGACATCACGAAAAATTCTAGAGTAAATGTACCCGCATTGGGCAGGTTGGTACGGTAGTTTCACAAAATTTGCTTGTACACTTACAATGTTTATTACTTTTCATGAAAGTGACGTTATTTTGAACGATAAACTATTGTATTATGTTGTGCTATGTTTTATTTCCCGATTGAAATGTATTTTTTGGATATATTCGTGAAAATGCAAACACTGTTTTTGTACCTATTTTCGGCAACTTGGTCCTATTTCCGGCAGGCTGTGCTCCTATTTCCGACAACGCGAATACGGGTCAGAAAATGTTTTAATCTTTGCAAATAAGTGAGAAAAATGTTTATTGATGTTGGTGTTGAACAGCACTGAAATTATCAATTTTATGTTGCCCATTTTGGTCATTACGCTGGCCGTTTTTACATTCTCTTTGATGTGAGTTACAAACAAAGTAGGCATTGAAGAATAGAGACATTACAACGGCTACAGAGTACGACTTCGACTGGTTCACAAAATATTATTTTTCTCTCAAGTTATTCGATTAATCACAGTGAAATTGTTGATATTTGATACTAGAAATGTCGTTTTATGTGTCGACATACGCTTTGTAGTGTTCTGGTCAGGTTTTAAATGATTACTCAGAAAAATCAAAAGTGTGTTATTTTTTAAAGTTTCGGCTGGAGCCCACAGCATTGATCTGTCAATATTTATCATGTACCTATTTTCGGCAGTTTTTAAAGTGAATAATTACTTGTTTTTAGTGATTTTAAAATTCTAAACGGGCTAGAATAAATTGTACAAGCATAGAATCTTTCCTAAAAACCACACTTCCATTGGTTTACTGTTCTGGTTTTCTTAATAATGAAACCTGCCGAACTATTTACTGACAGCAAATCTGCTGAAAAATTGTGAACTCTGTAATGTTTTTTTTTTATATTTTCAAAAAATTGGCAAGGAAATAATGTAATACTTCGTATACGAGTAACAAATGAGTATATCTCTATTTAAAAATATGTGTGGAGACTATTTTCAACGCGTTTTTGCGCAATTACACGTTTTTAGTTATCCTGCCGAAAACAGGTACACCGCCGAATACTGGTACAGTTACCCTAGGCTGTTTTTAGATTAGACCTTTGCAAGCTTTGTCTCTGGTATTAGTCTGGATAAGTGAAAGCTAGATTTAATGAATCGTTGAAAATTCCTAAGTTTGTAGTGTGGATTCTTGCAGTAAATGACATTACCATAGGGTGTAAAAAGTGCTACCATTTTGATAAACCCCGATTCTCATACGGAGCACAACATGAACATGGTTTGTTTCTGAGCAATGAGAGGATTTTACGAGCAATTTACAGTAGGAAGTTTTTACGAGAGTGCGTGAATACTTTGTGCCTAAACACAACCACACTGACGATATTTGCTGAATGTGCCAACAGAAAAGTAACAATCGACTCACCTTACAATACACAAGCCAAACAATTCCATTATTTGGGCAGAGGAGACAGCATCAAAAACATGCGCAATAGTCGTTTACGTCGTATAATGCTATGGAGGTGAACAAAAATGTCAGAAGGGCCCATACATTTATTAGGTTGCCTTCATTATAGGCCTTAATAAAGGCTCTGGCGATAGATGAAATATTAAATAGCAGCTCAATATTACTCACAAAATACAGATAGTTAATTCAAAAGAAATGCGATTTAAGACTGCTTAAAATGTTTAAAAAACACAACTTCAACAGTTCTCTACAACTAAAATTTGATTTAATTGAGAGAGGAGCACCGGTACGATATATTTTTAAAGTTTGAATTTCGAATATTTTGACACATGAATTGTATGTATTGCAGTTTTCAAAAGATGATTTTTATGAAATAGTGTAAGAATTCGATAATTCTAAAAAATGCTAAATCTTATCGAAAAGGGGGGAGGAGGGGGGATGCTGACATTAACTACAATAAACTACCAATAAAAACTAAAAACTACACATAAACGTGTACAAATATTGTCTATACAAATGGTAGAGGTGGTGCAAATTGGACTCCTAAATATATCTTGAAATATGCGGATTATGGCGCGGTTAGGTTATCTTTTCTAAAGATGGCACGCCATCTATCGGTTCAAACGATTTCAAGCAGAACATCCTCGGAAGGAAAGGTTGGAAACGTTGAGTGGTTTATTTAAAATAGATTATCTGATTCTATAATCAGATATTGTCGAACTTATGGTTAGCAAAAGCCATGAAACCTAAATCAATCGCAAGTAAGCAAGCGAAGCCATCACAATGCTTGTGTCTAATTATAGTTCGAATAATATTGGTCATAGTTATGCCAGCATTGTGACATTCACAAATTTCCGGGCTTTTTTGTAGCAGCAACTGGCTTCATTCACCTTTTAAATGGCAAGCGGTATTTTTGCGCTATTCCTGTGATTGGTCTGGTTGGTAGCTGTTCATCGGAGAATAAAAATGAAAAGATGAAGAGGCACATGCGCTGTCCGTTTTATTCAAGTGAAGAAACTCGGGGACTGCTGCGATTGGTCGAGACACTTGTTTGGTATTATTGCTGCTACGGATGCAGGGCGGTATCGGAGGCCATATTGTGTTGAAAAGGCATGTGAATTAGTGTGCGTGTTCTTAAAAAAAATATTCTGCTAGGGTAATGTGAATTTCAAGCATTACAAGATCCGAAAAAAAGATTATGTAAAGTCTTACAGGATTTTGAAGTTTTTTAAAATGGTAAATTGTTTAAGCTTAGAACGTCAACGACAGCTTACAATTATTCGAATTAAAAGAAATATTATCAAGGGCTAGTTATTGAATTTGCTGTGTATTTTGTTACGCAATGTAAATGTTTGTAAAAGTTTTCAATTCCTATATTGTTTTGTAAAAATTTAAATTTATTCAGAACCTCCCTTAGCCCCATGTAAATCTCTCTAGTTGAAAATTTATAACATTGAAAGTGTAGTTTAAGGATATGTTTTGAACACACATTCCTACCCCTGAAACTTTTATTTTCCAAATGGATGAAAAGCTTTCCTGGTTGCACACACACCAGCAGCCAAAAAAAAATCATGCCAGCCATATTTCTTTTTTCAAAGTAGATTTCACAAATACATACACAAGTGACAATTGACACATTGCAATTCTCTCTTGCTTTTGTTCTCTCTCTCTATTTCGCTCTCTCTCGCTCTCTCTTTTTTCTCTTTCTATCTGTTTATATATATATACATATATCTCGCTCTTTCTTTTGCTGAACAGAGCCTATCTTTCTCTTGTGTTTCAAATGATTTGGATTCTCTTTATTGTGCTCTCGCAATCATGTAATCGGACCTTTCACTCTTATCTTGCGCAGTATGTACGGACAGTTTATGTTATTTTTTCTTCTCTAAAAATATGCGGAAAATGAGATCAAGACAAATCATGTAGCATGCGACATGTATTTCCCATTTTCGTAGTTTCATTTCGCTTCTGACTGTGCTATTTTAATCTGAAGATCATGGAACAACATTGCACGATATTGTTGAATGTAAATTTAGGTTTGTTCAATTATAATATAGGTATTTCAATCTTGAATTCAATACGTAAGAATTACCTCGATGGGCCATTCTTACAATATTAAATTAGTTTTTCTTCTACACATCCTAAATTCAATTTAAACTAGATCAGAGTTTTGTAAAGTAGTGAAGATTATGTTACTTTTGTTTGTATTCTAATATTCGAAAATGTCTTGGATACAAACATTCCATGATTAACAAAACCATTTATACATTTTTAAATACATCTAAAATTTTAAAATCCCTAGCATTTTGTAATATTCTTTTAACATTTATCACCATGTTCGTATTACAGATGGCGCGGTCTTGATGAAAATGGATTAAAGGTAGGTGTTCCAATATCCGACGGCACATACATGATCATGAATGAATTCCGACGGCGAAAATTCATTTTTAGTTTGAAACTCCTGAAAATACCCTTTTAGCTATTTAAAAACAAAAACATCTTCCATTTGATTTTTTTGAAAGCATGAAAAGTTGATCAATTAGTAATTTTGATGTACTGATGGTTATGAATATCTTAATTTGTTTTCATATTTTTTAAATGTAACATCAATATTATGAGCTCTAATAAATTAGACATTAGATAACATTGGTTTTGCTCGTTGTTATCAATATATTGTCATGTGAGTTTTTAAGTACTTACTTACTTACTTACTTAGTGTACTACAAACCGCGAACAGTAAAGAAATGTTCGAATATAACGACTATTCAGGAAACTATGTAAATACGATCCACTTATGTTGTGACCTATTTTTTTTACATTTTACAAGTGTCATGAAGGTCAAATTGCAATTTTGTTTTATCTCTTTACCGGTTTCGCGAAATTCGCGAAAATTTTAAAGTATAACTACTAAAATGAATGTATTATTTTAACTATTACACATAATCTTGAATAATTGCTAAACTTGAAAGCAATTGATAATAAAAGTTCTTTTTTTAAGTTCCTATAGTAATATAAATAAATAGTTCAAATACACTTAATGATAGCTTTTTAATCTGTATCTACGGTTATACACGATCTAGTGACGCATTTTCGACACATAAATTACCTAACCTAATTACCAATTACCTCTTTTACCAAGCCAGTCATATGTAGAGGATGTTTTGTGATAGAATAAAGAAGAATATGAAGAACACAATAGGTTGTTCAGGCATTTTTTTATAATTTAATGCTTATCAAAAGAATACGTAGGTTCTTTAATGTGTGCATAAATTCTAACTAAACGCGATGTTAATATGTAATAGTCAATGGGGCATACGAGATATTCACCTGTTCGCCTAATGTTGATCATTTTTAAAACTGAAGAAGAAAGGCATGGGTAGAATAGAAAATGAAATATTAAAATTTGCGTTAATATCCCAACGATGGGGATAGAAAGTGAGATCATCAAGCATTATATTATTTAAAGTGCTTTGGATTGTTAGTCTGCTGGTCAATACACTGAAATACAATTTAGTTTTTTTAATTATAAATAATGTATTGATAAAATGATATAAATAAATAATATAAATGATATGAAATGATTAAATAATACCATAAATACTCACAATGCAACTTTTTCTTTATTTTGTGTTTCAAGCTCAGGTGTATATATCAAAAGTATTATACTAATTATGTAGGTAAAATTTTTGTTTTGCAACAGTAGCATGAAAAGAGAATGTATACGTGATGTACATACTTATTTTCATATGAGATACATTTGAGTCTACAATTGAAGGATTGCATCTAGGTTGTATAACAGATTGAAAAAAAACTGATAAAAACAGTAAAATTGTGAAAAAGAAACAAAATATCATCACCATTTCTCCATCCGTACTATGTCATCTATTAGAAATGATCATTACTGGCACACTACTTATGCTCACGTTTATATGTTGGGAGCTAAACGCTTCACCCATAGAAGATCTTTTTTTCTTTTCTCTTGTTTATGTTTAAGCATTTATAATCAAAATAACGTTTCTTTGACAGACCAGAATGATCTTTACAGATCTTTATCTTTACAGACATAATCAAAACAATTGTTTGAAAAAAGTCAATTTGAAAGGTTGTTTAGAACAAAATGGTCCTTTGACATAGTTCATTCAATAACTTTAGATATTTGCGTTAGAGTAGCTATGTCAAACTCGTTTCAGCTGAGGGTCGCAAGTACACATGTTTGGTGTTTCGCGAGCCGCAATTTTGAGGATAAAAAATATAGGGGAAAGTTGGTAAAGACGGACACTGCGGGTAAGATGGACTTACTTACTTACTTACTTGAAGGCGCTACAACCGCTTTGCGGTCTTGGCCTGCCTCAGGAGTGTCCGAAACCGCTCACGGTCTCGCGCCTTCGTCTGCCAGTCCGTTATCCCGGCCTTAATGGCGGACGCCTCCACGCCATCTTGCCACTCACCTAAAAAAAAGACTAAGAAGGGTACGATGGACACTTCTCATAAATGCATGAAAAGGCAATTTTCGAAAAAATTAACAATGCAGCATCTAAACTTAAAGTAAAACAACATATTTGAGGAAAAAATTTGGCTTAATATATGCAAAATTGGTTAAATTCACGCACAAAACAAATTTTCAATCAAGCGTACCCTTGTGGTTTAAATTTGACTACTGCGGATCTTAAGCTCTGTAACTTGTATTGCTTTTATTTTCGGAAGTTTTATTACATGAATGAATTGTCGTGATTATTAAGCAAAAAACTGACAAAAGAACTAGAATGAAAGCACTTAAAAATCATGTTTCCTCGTGGTTTAAACATCCTGCCAACAAAGCGGGAAAGACGGACACTCTGTCGTAGATAAAGATGGATACCGAATTTGTTGATTTATATTTCTTCTTATATTAATTGGTGATGAACAGATTTCATCAAATATTCGTTATGCTAATACTCGCTCGACGCTGATGAGGCGCTTCAAGAAATCCATTAACATCACGAATTGGACAACTTTAAGCAAGAAAAAAGATTGATACGCCATCGTGCCATCAGGAATAGATGGGATTACAAATATAGAAAAGTTGAACTTTGACATGGTGGAAAAAATGGCTTTAACTTTTAACAAATCCCTCAAACATGCGTGGACTTTTCACGGAGTAATTTCCTAAAGGGAAGTTCTAGACTGTTGTTCTGGAAGCTAGAGCAACGTCAGCTGTTAGTACGTGGTATTTCAAAAATGCTTTAAATTCTGCATTTTGTGACAAATATTACAAGCGGCGCTCACAATTCCTAAATTTTTGGCTGAATGAACCGTCGTTACAATTGACCAAGAATTGGTTTATGTACGTACTAGGACGTGTAAAGCAATGGGATTTGATAAAATACTATAAGCTTGTTTAATTTCCAACGTTCTTGTTTAAAGGACGTGTAAAGCAATGGGATTTGATAAAATACTATAAGCTTGTTTAATTTCCAACGTTAATTTTTCCAATATTAATTCATGAAAAAATATAAAAAGCGATAGAAACTTAAAAGTTTTAAAACCTTTTTTGGTAAAATATGAGTGCAAAATAATGTATGCACTTTTTCATGGTAATTGCATTTATACATCCCTAAATTCTTACCATTTTTCTTAACGTGTCCATCTTTACCTACCTTCCCCTACTCCAGTATTTATATTGAATGTTTCAGATCAGTAATGTTAAACTGACTTTTTGCATTCCTTGCTTCAAATCTGGAAACGTTTGTGTTTAACAAATTTGCGATGTTATGTTTCTACTTGATCTTTTCTTTATGTGAGACAATTTTTAATGTACTTTCAAAGTAACATGCAATATCCATTATCTTTATTATGAAAATAGGATATTTTTCAATAGCCTCATTTTTACAGCGCATATTTCGCTAGAAAAGATCTGTCTAACACACTTTTTCACTCAAGTAGTGGAAGTCTAGCAACCTTTGGCGAATCTTTTTCCAGCTAACCAAGCTATTCATCGCAGGATTTTTCACGTGGAGCACTTGTTTCTGATGGATGAGTAAAGATTCGCGAACGAAGATATGGGCTATGTAGACTAATCTATTAAGAAGCTTTGTAGTGCAGGGCTTCTACATTTTGATTATTTTAATCCTTAATCTAAATCCTTTTACATTTAATGTAATCCTTTTATCTAGGTTTTGATTTTGGGGAAGTTAGAAAGTTCATTAATTCGTCTTATAAAATGTGGTTTTGCAAATAATTTAAGCTTGGCAACAAACGCTTTCAATGTGTTATACATATTGGATATTAACTGATTTTTTAATGATGGTATGATCACGAAATTTTTCACAAGTGTATGTTATATTAACGAATTTTTCTTGAGTTGCCAATTGCTGCCTCCAATCGGCGACAAAGATGTAACATTCTAAGGTCGGTACCGTGCCGAGCCGTTCGGAGCAATCCGGAACCAACTGAAGCCTATTCAGCAGTCGGAGACGTTGGGATCGTCAACATCGGTGAGAACGACCGGATCCAGTTATGACTGCAGACTTGTCGCTCAATGCGATAAACGACGACTCCAACGGTTCCGTATGACTCTGGATGGCACCGAGTGGAACTGTCAAGGTATATGAAACTTGGTCATAATCGGAGTAGCGATGAGCAGAAAGGGTTTTGAGCCGTGGATGCGATTCCGACAATACATCACTAGTTTGAATGTCAATTGACATTCATCTTGTGAATTCAGAACTGGCTCGTGCCTTTAACAATCGTAAGGGACTGAAAAATTAAGTATTTTTACTAGGCCAGAGCGAAAATCAGTGTCTTCTTGCTGGAGTAAACAAATTTAAAATAAAAAAGTGTTACATACGAGAAGGAAATCTAGTGTACTCTAAAATGAAAGTTAAATGAATGTCGCCAAAAAATGTCGTCGAATGAAAAGACATTTTTTGACGTGACTGTAGAATGAAAGAGTGAAAACTGAATGCGAAGCTTCAAATCGTGTCAAAATATGCAATTTCATGTCGAAGAACGTCACCGCTAACAACACTGGACAGAAGTCACTAGCAGATTGATAGACATAAAATTAATTCATGTCATCGTAGTGGCCAGCGTAAATGAGTAAAAAGCTAAAAAAACGAATACTTTTTGCACACCCTTCAAACGATTTTTTTATGTTTTTTTTTATGATTGTGGTTGCTATTGCACTATTTTAATGCTTATTTTTAGCAATACATGTGCATTGATGGTCCTTTTATCAAACCTCATCATTACTTTTGGTAACCCATGCCTATTGCGGCCATAATTCGCCTTTTTCTATAAAATAATCTGCAAGGTGAATACTTTTTGGATAAACTTTAATTTTTATTTTTTTGGTTTGCATATCTTTAAGCAATTTTCTAAAAATTCTCGCGAGCCGGATTCAAAATCGACGTTGGTCGCCAGTTCGACATAACTTCGATAGAGTATTGCTATAGCAGTTTAACGGCAACTTAGTTTTGCAACAATTCAAAGGATACAAGGTCGCGTAAATGAAAACGTGTACGAAGAATATGCCACAATGTTTGAAAAATTAAAACTCGAGGATATTAATTTTAGTATCCTGTCTGTACCATCACCCACACCCCCCCCCCACACACACACACACACACACACACACACACACACACACACACACACACACATATTTTTGGTTATGGTGTTTCGTGGTATAGTTTTGCAAACCTATGTAAAAGGGTGCATACTGATAGAGAACTTTCTGAATTTATGTACCATGGAAACGGTCAAATATTTGAAATTTCTATTTATAGAATTAGGCATATAGAGAGAGAGAGAGGGAGCTCGAGCAGTGGCACGGAACCTTGAAATTAACCAACGATATCAACCAATTCTCCCGGATGAAACGGTTGGATTACTTAATGAAAAGAATAATTTTTCCATTTTCTCCATAAGAAATTGTTTCGTTGCTTTTATTCTACAATGTCTGAAAATGTTTAAATGTTAGTAGTTACGGTTAAATGACGATAAAGTGTTAAATCGGCACGGTCCCGTGGTACAGTCGTCAGCTTGCACGAATTAACAGAACGCCTGTCGAGGTATCAAGCATCACATGAACCGTCTCCCCGTAGCAAGGACTGACTATTCGACTGCGTATTATTTAATAACTCCCGAAAACCTGCCTGGCATGACCGCTTAGGTTAGTAACGTTGAAGTGTTAAATCAAATAACGTTGCATTTCAATCAAACCAATCTTACGACACATTACTATGGTTCTGGTTTATAATCTGTTGTTAGACAATTAAATTGCTCGTCTATACTCTAACACTACTTTAGACATAGTTTTAATTAGTGTAACATATCTATTTATATGAATTATTGATAGTCACATGTTTTGCATGACAATACGAACACATTCGTCGATAGTAACCAAGCGTTCTTATTACATTGCCTCTAACTAGTGGAACAAGTTTTCAGTGAGTACTTCGATTTAAAAACAAGTATTAGTTTTAGAACAAAATCAAAATCTAGGTTGTTACTTGTTTTTAATGAGTTTGTCTAAAATCCTAACGAATGAGCAGAAGAAAGATTGTTATTGAAAATATTTTTGTCGTCTAGAAGCAATGCTGTCAACAACGAATTCATTAATAATTGCTATGGACACAAATTGTGAATAACTGGTTATGGTAGCGGTCGGAAAACTTTGCGAGTAAAAGAGTTAAGTTATGCAAAAATTTGCGAAGAGTTTCACGTAAATAGTCAAATATATAAACCAAGAGCATGATTGAATTTTTTAGGTTTGTTTAGGATAAAGTCAATAGCAAGGTTTTTGGTAGGTCCAGTCCAGTTCAATTGTCTTAAGATATTCCGAGGTCTTGCCGTAGATTTAAAAACTTTATTCACACGATATTGAACAAGTTTAGAATTCGTTAGTCAATGTTGAAAATACTTTCAATTTTATAACATTTATTGGTTCATTAATTATTATTTTTTTCAATGTTTTACGATGCCAGACTTTTGTGGTTTTATTGAAGAGTTAGATAATGAACAAAAATGAAGGCTTAAGAAAATTATGATTATTTAACATTAACATAATAATAATTTAACATTTTCAGCTGACTTGTTTTATTGATGATGTTGACAAACTATATACGTACAAAATGAAGTTTTTGAAGTCAGCGACTAAGAAGCCAGTAGAGAAGGAGATCGAGCAATGAACGGATCAATCTCAATTTAGACTGACTCATTTTCATGATTACATTGCATTATTATACTTCGTTGTAGGTAGAGAAAACTTTGACAAAAACAATCACTTCAGCACACGCAAGCGTTTTGAAAGGTTGAACCGGCTGATTCAACGCAATATTGATGGGGCTCTTGTACTATCGATTTATTTCACTGCTTCTAGTACACTTTCAGTGCATGGTATAGGCAGCTCTTTACCTCATACGTCTATACATCGGATGATGTAAGTCTTTCTTTCACATTTTCAAAAATATTCACGTTTCATATTACAGTGCCATCGTTTCATTCAGGTATCGTTCTTTGGGATCTTTCAGTAAACCATCTATAAGCGTCTTGTTTTTTCCGGAAACAGTTTTTTACTACTATTTTTCAGCCTTCCCATTTTCCTTTCTATCTTAAGTATAGTCTAAGCAGAGGATGCGATGGAGCAAATTTGCAGGGGTAAAGAATAAAAAGTGCGAGTTTCGTGATCATGGTGGCTTTTGTAGTACCATGCAAAAACTTGGTACGGAACAAAGATATATATATATATATATATATATATATATATATATATATATATATATATATATATATATATATATATATATATATATATATATATACTTGTTGTTACTTGTTGTTACTTGTTGTATTACTATATGTATAACTATATGTATTATATATATATATATATATATATATATATATATATATATATATATATATATATATAATGTCTATATATCAAATAATTTATTTACATACATAAATTGGGCACTGGCAAAAAAATATAAAGTATAAAGTATAAAGCGTTTTACAATAGCGAAAGAACGGAAAACATATTTACTACATGATAAAAGTGTACATTAATTTTATCGTGTAATGTACACATGCATAACCTCAAGGAACCGTCGTGGGTTCAAGACTCAAATGGACCGTCTCTCCGGAGCAAGTACTGACTTTTTTTCTTTATTTTTATGCAGACAGGGACTGACTATGTGGTGACGTTGTACTCACTATGATAAGTCACAGTACAAGCCGGTAAAGAGAAGAAGAAGATGCATAATTTTTAAAAAAAGGAAACAAGGCGTCAGCACAAATAGAATAAGCAAAACGTTATGACATGTTGATACTTGCTCGTATATGAAAGCGTTTTAAGTACATGTAAGAGCTGTAAGCACATATACCTTCATAAATCATAATTCATGCTGACATGCTTTGAGCGAATAACCATAAAGTTTATAACGGATATGAGAAACAAAACTAATTTTTCTTGCATATTTCGATATGCTTGCAATGCTTCATTAACACAGAAAGGAGGAGACAAGAATATCAAAACACACATCGTTCGTATTCTATTCGTCATACTTTTGGCATCGAGATTGTTTTATTGCATCGAAAGGGTTTGACATGAAAAGAAATTCACTGCAAACAACGTTTAACAAGGAGGCAAACAAGTTTCAAAAAAGAAAAGAACGTGAATTGCCCACTGACCTGGTTATGTATCGGGGATATCTGTAAACACACCGATTGAACGCCATTATATTTTCCCTTTTTCTACAATCACTTTCACTTTCACTATTGTGGCATTGCTGTAAGGACTGAGAAATATTTATATATATATTTACCTGGCGTGTTTTGATTTGGTGTTTTGATTTTGATTCTTAAAGGGTGGTCTACATGTTTTAAATATATATTTTGAGTTACATAGTTTTTAACATTATTTGAAAAGAAAAATCAGTTAAATCAGTGTAAAAATCTATAGTCATAAAAAATACAAAAGTTCAACTACAAGCAGTTAAAAGCAAAAGAAGATAAGAATTTCTCGATTGTAAAGATTATGGAAATGATGAAAAATATAGGTTTAATATGTTCAAGCTATTCTAAATCAGATTGTCAGCCTAAAACAATCGTTTTTAACAACTTTAACAACAAGCATCGGGTACGAATGTCTGCTCTTTCGCATACTTGAGTTTTTGTAATTCATTCAACTAATCTCGAGCTATTCTGTTTGTTTTCACTTCACAGTTGTTGGTGTAAGAATTTGGTATTGTTAGAAATATGTATTGCAGGTTGTATATTTATTCATCTACAGTTTGTGATAATCAATCATGTGGAGCAACATATTTGTTTGATTCAACACATCCCTTACGCACGCTCGTATTAAATCGAGTATGCTTATTTATATACACGTATTCCGTAAAGGAATTGATGTTATTTATTATATGACAATAATTATTTTGTTGTTTGGAAAGCGATTTTTGACAAATAATGTAGTAATTTTTTTTTAAATAGTACACAAAAATAGTGTTATTTGTTGAAGTAGAGAAATGTTCAAGGTGTTTTTTTTATTTACCTTCGTTCAAGGGTTACCGCGAGGGTTGCTACCCGGTGCGGAAAAATTATATGAATAGTAAATAAAGTTCGCCATGATGAAACCGGCTAAACAGGGTTCCGGAGGAATAAATTGGTTACCACTCCTCGGCTGGACCCTCAAACTGCGCCTCTGCCTCTGCAAGTCATCCTTCAAAAAGCAACGGAACTCGACACAACTAAATGAAAAGTCAGATCTTTAGTAAAGGATGGAATGAAAGGACAAGTGAATAGGAGAAGATTTTTCCATCATCAGTGACTGCCAAGGACGTGTTCCAGTGCTTACAGCCGTATAGTAACTGTTTGCCTATGCTAAACAACGGCAACGTCAGCTAGGGTAATCTCTTGGGCTAAACCCTGCGTCCTATGAATTATACTTCTTCCCGTTGTTTGAATCATGGACGACCAACAACTCAAGAGAACACAGAACGGTATTTCAGAGTCATTTGCCTTGGGGAAAGAAAGACATGTTTTTATCAATTCTTCCCTCTCTTTCAAACACATGGATTGGATTAATCAACTACCTGGTAGTGGGACATTTGTGAACATCCAAAAATATATAATGTTAAACTAGTTAGAATTTAAGGCGCAAAAATAAAATCTATTAACAGGGAAACAAAACTTGTTCAAGCAAACATATTCAGAATGATTTGTTTAAAAAAGAAAAATAATACCATACCTATCATAGCATCAGATGTATATACACAGTTTTTCTTTGGTTGTAAAAAAGAAGTATTAATTATTAGTACAATCTATGTCTTTTTCGAGATTTTCGACAGTTATTAAGTACCACGTAGTAGGATAGTCAGTCCTTGTTACAAAGAGACGGTTCATGTGATGCTTGAACCCAAGACGAGTGTGTTGTTAAGTCATGCAAGTTGATAACTATACCATGGAACTGGCCCAAGCGATATTGGTAGAAAGTATTTCAGCAGAAAAGAAAGAAAACAAAAAGTGTTTGTAATGCTTAATAAATAACGTGTTTTATAAAATGGTACACTATTTAGAGATTAAAAATAAATATAAAACAATGCAACATTTGATAAAAAAAACTAACCATATAAGGGCTAACAAAGGATTCCTCCAAAATCCTAAGCTGTCCCGCAAAAAAAAGATTGTTGGTCTTAAGTCAAACCAATACGGGAATACACATTCTTTGAAAAACAACCAATTTGTGTATAATATAGGTAATATGTAAAAAAATGTAAACCATGCGATAATTTAACCTTTCATTGGACTGTCGGATTTCATATGACATGTGAAAAATATCTAGCTTGAGTGGAATAAATGAATATTTAATCTTAATGTTTCATTTATTTATGTATGAAAACCATACATAGAACTCGAAACTATATTAGATTTTAGAAAAAGTTTATATCAAAGATAAATTTAGAGATCTGTGATTTTGCTGTAATTGACTGAAATAAAGATGATAACCTGGGGATACTCATCTGAATAAAGATGCTTAACCGTAGATTAAACTGCGAGGTGTTCCTAGTTCTCCTAGTTCCTAGTTATATTGAATGCTACTTATTTGCCTATAGCTGTATGCTTGATAAATTAATGTAGTTTGTTCGCAAATGGATTTCGTTACTTATTTTTCATTTTTTATTTGCAAATCAATTAGTACTAAACAGCTTGTTTTTCTTTTCCCATTGTTTTCAATTAATAAGCTAATTTAGAGATATTTATCATTTGCACATCATAGGTCTACTAATGCCGAGTTTTCCAATCGACATGATTGTTGTTGAAATCAATGGTATTGAATTTGATTATAGCTAGGAATGAAATTATCAAATATTGCCAAGCGTAAAAATGAAGAACATTTCAGCCCTCATGCAAAAAAAAAACTTGCGATCACAAGGTTTGAAACATATTCAGAAACAGACAGCTTGCATAAATCGATTCAAACATTTGCCAGCACCGAGGTTGCTTATTGCATAGCTTGCACCATCCACTTTGTATACCTTATCGAAGAAAGGATTAGTGAAAGTATGATTAGAAATAACATATATATTAAATATCATACAAAAGGGGTTGTAGGTATAATAAGGTATACTATGAGCAGTTTGTTTTGCACAAAAAAATGAACACTATTTTTATCATTGAGTATGTAAAATATGCATAAACATCAGTAATGGTTAAATGAATAGAATTTGTCAGAAAAACTATTGGCAATAGTTTAGATGACTGGAGTTGTTCATTATTAGTACTCCTATTTTCACGTTTCTTGCATGTGTGGTGCAATGAGAGAGAAAATATTAAAAGATGTTTTTATCAATGTTCATCACTAATAGAAAATTGTTACGTTTCATAATGGCTGGTTTTATAAGATACAGATGCACGACTTGTGCCTAAAGTTGAATAACCTATGAAGTAAAGTAAACCTTAAGGTTATTAATTAGGAACCATAAGTATACAACAAGGGAGATCTAAAAAGTCATCTTTGTTGCACGGCAATAAATATGTAAAGCATGTTTTAAATGGACAACGGTCCTATTTTATTTAATTTGGATTGAATCTCATAATTTTACGAAAACCAAATCATGTGATAGCACGTTTTAGCAGACGAATTACTGGATGTGATTACACACACACACACACACACACACACACACACACACACACACACACACACACACACACACACACACACACACACACACACACACACACACACACACACACACACACAAACACACACACACACACACACACACACATATATATATATATATATATATATATATATATATATATATATATATATATATATATCTATATATATATATATATATATATATATATATATATATATATATATATATATATATATATATATATATATATATATATATATATATATATATATATATATATATATATATATATATATATATATATATATATATATGTATATATATATATATACATATATATATATATACATATATATATCGTCATTTTTGTTTATAAAACGATAAAAGACAAAAACACATTTTAAGCATTTTAATAGATGGAATGGAAGACAATGCCAACGAAGCATATTTATGGAAAAGTTTATGTGTTGTACTTCCCTAAATAATAGGTTATATATATTTATATTTGCAACATGTTCAAAATATTGCAAAATACTGAATTACTAAGTTTAATATGTCATTATGGGTAATTGTCGTAATGAGGACGTAACAACTGACTACATGTTTATAAACATCGTCTTTTTGAATAGGCTGTATACAATTTTGAATAGGCAGTCAGTATAGAATTAGTGTAGTTTACACCATCTGACATGTGAATAAGCGAAACACTTTTTTTTTAAAGCAAAGATAAGATTTAAACATATTTTAGTGATATATAAACAAAAATCAAAATTTATGTCATTTTTGTGTTATCTTTGTTCGAACAGTTGTTTTTTGTTTTTGATTTGACAGACTGAAGTCTGTTATAAAAAAGAATAAGAAAGATATGTTTTGCCTTTTGTTATCACACGTTTGTATCACTCGGCTAGAAAATAAATCTTTATGAGTTGACAAGCTATAGTATACTGAAGCGCACTAATTACATCCTTAACTGAGCTTATGAGGAAAACTGATTTATGGGGATCTAAGGATAAGGTAATTATGGCAAAATATCAAAGTTATTTTATCAAAGTTATGAATTTGCGATAACAAACGAGTTAGATCGTGTAACCGTGTTAGATCCTGTGTAATTATTGTTATGAGATCATGCGCAACTTATCATAAATAACATATCAAATGAGCATGTAAATATTTTGATAAACAACAATGCATTTATTAGTTTTATTTGTCAGTTCCATCATGAATCCTGTTTCTTTTTTGGCTTATGTTTTATTGCTTCATAAAGCAAATAAATATTAAGAAGAAAATTTGATATGAGCATAATACTGAAAACGATGGACATGATGTGTGCGAATAATGAGTATGAGAAGTGAATTGGGACAAATGAAAATGTTCAAAACTATAATATTTATCAGCTGCATGAAAAGTCGACCGATTAATTGTTTTTAGGTTTGGAGATAATCAAGGCAGCTTGCATTTGTTATTGCTTTGTGTAGCTGGTAGCTGGTATGATACAAAAAGATCATTCATGACATTCACATGATTATTTGAAACCATTTATAGTTGCAAGGTAACGTCCTTCATAAAAGTGACGATGTATCCCAGAGTATTTTGGGCTAACAATATCTAACTGTAGAGAGTTATGTTTGGTACAGTTTTAGAGCTAGTTTGTGTAACTGTTCATGTTACAATTGTTAGAAGTACTATGTGTTAGATTATAATGGCAATACCATACCATTACACTATAGATAACATGAGGTTGGAAGGTGAATAGTTTGCATCTAGTCGAAAACTGTTATATAATATCTTTGATGTATTGGTATGTATGTTTGCTAATATCAAAATATAAATCTGGGTTGATGATTGTTGTTTTATTGAAAACAAACAACCGAATGTTTTTAAAATTCTTGATAAAAACAATATGTTTGAAGTTTTTAGGTAGCTAGGTAGATACATACAGGGGCCGGTCTGGTGGTACAGTCGTCAACTCGTACGACGTAACACCATGCCCGTCATGGGTTCAAGTCCCGAATAGTCCGTGCCCCCATACGTAGGACTGACTATTCTGCTATGGTAACAATACATAAGTCACTGAAAGCCAAGCTCACTTCACTAGTGGGTACAGGCAGGCCTTAACCGACAGCAGTTGATGTGCCAAAGAAGAAGAAGGTAGCTAGCAATATATCCTATTAGACCTATGGAATATTTACAAAGAAAAATGTATTGGATTAAATTCAAATTAGATTCATAGTTTCATACACCGATGGAATATTTATCTCCGAGATCTATATGAAAATAATTATTTATTTCTCATGTCTGTCAGTCTTTTCACAAACATTTTTTGTATCACAAGATCTTTTATCGATGTCATTTTTATGAATATTGTAGTATGAATTGGAAATACCATAAATTTTCATAAAGTTCATTAAACATAACAAGTAAAGTGATCCGTCAGCTAACCTGTAGTGCACGTGTACTTTGAAATTCCTGCTGAGTAAACATACATCCGTCATATCGAAACGTATGAATTATTAGTTAGTTAGTATTTAGTTACCATAAACTAGTTGAAATCGTATTTCGCTGAATATGTCGTTTAAATTATTGTTTAGTTTCTTAGTCTTTCTTTTTTGGACTCTTTTAGTAGCGTTTGTGTTGATTAGATAACACAAGTTTTATTTAAGCCCAGGAATGTCAATGTACTAGCCTGTGAAAAGTAAATGGTCATACATATTTGTGTGAAGCAATGTAAAGAAGTGATTGTCGTTTTGCTATTTTAAATTACTCCCTGTTTTGTATCATGACAATGGTACGCGTCACAAAAGAAAAAGAAAATTTACCAAGATGTCTGATAGCAATATGACTTCAAATTTTTCTGATGTATGGAACTGTTTTCTTGTTGTAGCTGGCGGTCTATTGTTCCGTTCACGAACACGAGAGGGCAGCACTTTACGGCGCACCATACTACCAACACTTTCTTAGCGTCGTCTGACTAACACTTTCTTACCAGAGGGGAAATATATGCAATAGTGTAGGTAAAAGGCGGAGTCAACGCACACATAAACATATCTCTGCAACCTCATGTGCTTGTGTTGGTTAGATACCTAGGTTTTCAAGCTCTCAAAACAACAAACAGTTGCTCATGGTTCACGGAACAGTAAGAATATTTTGAGACATATTTTACGTTAACAAACCGCATTTTGACCACGTTTTTCGTTATTATTGTCTACCTATGGTAGGAATTTAATATTTTAATGATTTGTAGGCCGAGTGGCTTGAAGTAACGTGATAAATTGTTAATAATCACGAGTGCTCTTCTGATAAAGCATTACACATGTGTATATCAATTCACGCAGCCATAGAATTTGATTTTGCTTTTATTTTACCATTTATAAGGAAAGAGATCATTGCCATGTGACGATTCGTCGCGAAAGGAAACCGGTTTGAAGCTATCTTGCTCGTACTGAAGCTCAATACTGTGTTCGGTTTGGTGCTATCTTGATTGGACCCAATACTGTGTTCGTTCTCCAGGTGTCTTAGTGATAGGCACCTCCATAAGTAAACAAAATCACACAGCTTGTGTTTTAGTTTACAGTTTTTGTCTGTAGTTTGTATAAAACATAATTGTGTGATGTAGATCATCAAATTGAATGTTAAATGTAACTTAATTAATTGGAATAAAATCGTGATTCAATACCCTCCCTGTGAAGCTGATTTTTGCGAATACATATATTAAACAAAACAAGAAATAAATCAAAGTTTTTGATTTTTGCGAAAGTTTGATCGTTTCAGTATTATTGTTCCGGAGGGAAAGAGTTTGTTGCTTTTGTTACATAATTAATACGAAATAAGACTGTTATTTCCTACGTTACCTTTAAAAATTCCTATAAATTATAAATTATAAATTATAAATTATAAATTATAAATTATAAATTATAAATTATAAATTATAAATTATAAATTATAAATTATAAATTATAAATTATAAATTATAAATTATAAATTATAAATTATAAATTATAAATTATAAATTATAAATTATAAATTATAAATTATAAATTATAAATTATAAATTATAAATTATAAATTATAAATTATAAATTATAAATTATAAATTATAAATTATAAATTATAAATTATAAATTATAAATTATAAATTATAAATTATAAATTATAAATTATAAATTATAAATTATAAATTATAAATTATAAATTATAAATTATAAATTATAAATTATAAATTATAAATTATAAATTATAAATTATAAATTATAAATTATAAATTATAAATTATAAATTATAAATTATAAATTATAAATTATAAATTATAAATTATAAATTATAAATTATAAATTATAAATTATAAATTATAAATTATAAATTATAAATTATAAATTATAAATTATAAATTATAAATTATAAATTATAAATTATAAATTATAAATTATAAATTATAAATTATAAATTATAAATTATAAATTATAAATTATAAATTATAAATTATAAATTATAAATTATAAATTATAAATTATAAATTATAAATTATAAATTATAAATTATAAATTATAAATTATAAATTATAAATTATAAATTATAAATTATAAATTATAAATTATAAATTATAAATTATAAATTATAAATTATAAATTATAAATTATAAATTATAAATTATAAATTATAAATTATAAATTATAAATTATAAAGTGCAAAGTATTCGGTGTGTCTTTTATTCAAATCCTTTCATTATGTACAAAATGTTTTTTTTTCTATCCTGTTATCATGGTGTTATCCTTTTAGATTCTATATATTTACTAGTGATAAATGAAAGCATTTGGGACTCTGTGTTTCGATCAAAAAGAACACTGATTCGATCATTACAAGATAACACCGAAACAAACACTCTGCTTTGTTGTTGGTTTGTCAAAGGCATCATTTTCTAAACCTAGGGAAAGTGTGGGGCGAATGTGGTCGGGGTAGAGACTTTTTATGCGGTTTATTTTTTTGCCTATCTGAAAAAGAAAATGTTGTACCAAGACAGCAAAAATCTGAAGACACAGGAATAAGACGAATGAAATTTGAATAAAAATGTATCTTTTCACAGTGTACAGCATGACAATCAATGAAAAAGTAAGATCTTCTCATCTATTGTGATTTTCCAATCGAACGATGAACGAAGGTATCATCAGTGCTCAAAATCTGTAGCATGTGTGGCATCAAACGAATCAACAATTTCAATCAAACGTATGTGCAACGTTGGGTTCTCTGGTTTTCACTTCGGTTTTGAAATTATATCGTCTAACTTCCCTACAACAGTAGTGAACTTAAAAATAGGTTAGAACAAGAAATAAGAACAAAAATGCTAAATATGTACTTTAAAACCAGTTATCTAATGGATTTATTCTTAACTAATATTTATACTATTTGAAATAAACATTTGGATTGTAATGACCATTCAGTACCATTATGGGTTTTATTTATTTAGGAGGAACGGTCCAAAAAGGCCGTATTGCTTCATTTAGCATAATGTATGATGTAAGATAAAAAAACACGTTGATAGTCTTATTGGCTATTTTATGTAAAGACGTGTAAAACGTGTAAGCGTGTCAATCATTTCTATGACATGACAAAATTTAAACAAACCATAACTAACTTATCTTCTGTATGTATTTGAATAAGGTAATAGTCATTTTATTCATATGACTAGACATTGATTCATGGTTATTTACATTATACTACATAATAAGTGACGACAGTATAGTATGCGATTAAGTATGAAGCAGATCTAATAAGATTAAATTTGACTGACTATTAGAAAATATCTTAGTTATTTGATATTAAACCATCAAGCTTATGAATATTACGATAACTGTTTGTTTCTGTGGTATCAGAGGAAATAGGTTCAAAGACTAAGCATGTGTTGGTTGGGAGTAGTGATACCCATGCTACCCACGTGAAGGTTGAGGTATGTATAGGAGAAGTATTTTGCTCTTTCTAGTGAGAGCGTTGGCAGGGATTGAAAATAGATTTTTTTAATGAAACCAAGATTGGATTTTCGAAGACTACAATATTATATGTATCAACTCCATCTAGTCTATCCAATCAAGTTTTCATATATGAGGATTTGTAAATATCTTTGAAAAATAAGGATAGCCTCATGGAAACTTCTTATATATCTCCACTTATTTGACCCTCTAAAACATGTTTCTATCTCTGTCTTTATTTAATTTACTTTTATTTATGCTTTATACACTTCTACATTGTATAAACAACCTTAATGAATGAAAATATTGCGAACATGAATCAAAATAGAACGAACCAAATATTGTTGAAAATCGATAGATGCAGTAATAATTATGTTTTATTAGTAGCCCTATAAATTGAGTTTTAAATAGTTTTGAAATTATGTTTTTATTGTTGTTGTCAGGTTTACATGATCAAGATGATTAACGATTATTAAGACAAAAATAAAGTAAAAGAACTGAATATCTAATTTAATTTTCAATTTCTTTGAATTGATTTAGCAAAACCGTGTTTAAGGGCAGTCTATATTTATACAAAAAAATACTACATATAACTATAGCATAATTTTGGATTAGTTTTCATTATATCCAATATCATGATTGTTCACTTTAATTGAGCCTAAGTTCAATTATAAGTACGTCTTAATTTCATTAAAAAATAATTCACAAAAACACAACCGAGCTGAAATAAATTCAGTAAGATGTTTACAAAATGATCAAACATGAAATAAGTAATTTGAGTAAAAGAAAAACATAAAAAAGTTGCTTTAAATGGACCACAGAAGTAAAATGCGACTATTTTTCATTCTATTTGGTATTTGCTCCAAACACCAACAAACTAAAAAACACAACATTCAGTTTTCTTTTGTTTACGAGCTTTCGGCTTCGCTATGAGTTTATTACCAAGAGTTCATCACCATTAAGTAATATCGTTGACCTTGAATCGAAAAAGCTGTTTACTCTCACTCTTAGGTTTATGCAATAATATTTATAATCTTGCTTGTATATGACCTTGAAACCCTTTAGGATCTTAAAGTATTTGGTTTCTTCGGCAAAAGGGTTGTGGCCTTCAATTGCATATGCATATTACGAAATGCACATTCTTGGATAATTCTGTGCAATCCTTCAAATGTGAAACGATCTACCAAGCGACATTACATGATTCTATTGGCCTTCATATTCTTGCTGATTGTTAGTAGTGTAGCAGCAGTTTATAAACCATGCCGCCAGTCAGTCTCATTCGGTGTGACCTGTATCATGGCATGCCTGTTGCTGCCATAAAATGCCTCGTTTGTAACCAGTTCCTTCTCTTCCGACGGAAAGTGATAGCTATCACCAAGATCATCGTAAACGGCCATCGGTGCTTTATGAAAGCGCTTACGCTCCCACAATATGAGTTTTAATGCTAATGGAGGTTAGGTTTAAGCCCTTTATTTGTTTAATCTTTGTCAAATAAAACCTGACTTCATCAATTTATTAGAATCACAGATCAAAAATGGAAATATCTCTTGCTCAATAAAGTATTTAATAAACGTTTAGTTATTAAATGGTAATATTTAATCTTTTTGCTATTACAATTGAATATAGCACAATTCTTCTATGTTAAGCATTGATCTTCTGATAGAAATCAAACTGATCACTAAAAATTAACCTGTGTTTATATAAAAAAGGACCGTAAAATATCGTAAGACATACTTTGAATGCTAATTTTTTTTTTGGCGCAACTATCGTAGTTGGTATATACCTGCCTTTAGCTTTGACTTATTTATTATTTGCTGCAAGTTAAATTCGAAACATACGGGGGTTCAACTAATGACAGCATGTTGTTGAGTTGTGTGAGTAGACGATTGTACCACAATTATATCCACATTATACATCCACAATTGTAAAATATTTGTAAAATATTAATGTAAAATATTTTTTAACACGGGTTCTACAAACCGACAATATATTTTAGTGAGATGAATATTTTGCGGGATAAATCATTTTCAATAACTAATAACTTAAGCAAAATATTACGAGATATCAAGTAATGAAAATATTGTTTGTAAACCCCGAAATGTCTTCAAAACTGTTTTATATTCTGATTATAAACCCAATCTTAACCACTACCTATTCAACGATAACCTCGGAAGAAATGAAACAACGTAGTCCGATTTCATTACCTTAATCGCACGGGTTGAATAAATTTGGGGAGACTTTCGTTCATTCCATGAACTTATCGTGATCGTCTGTTGGAAGTATTTCGCATCGTCTGTTTTAGTTTTGGCAAACAAATGTTCTTTCATGTAAAATTTAGTTGAAGAATGAATCTGATGAATTTCATTATCACTCTTGTACATCATTACAATCCTTCTTCTCTTTTGGTTTTCTTTTTTTATGTGATCAAAAGCTGAAATGGTAGGTAGAAAAGAATGACATGCTTTTGAGAGGATCAAGTCGATTGAATATTTTTAGCGCACTACAATGCAGCTTCAACCATTTCAAAAAATCCTCCATCCTTCTATCCTACTCTTTCTTATTTTTTCTTATACCGCCGATGTCTATAGCAGTTTCTTCTTGGTTTTGGTCAATTTAACAACTGGTAACTTCAACCCAAAAGTAGGCTCTTGCAGGTTGTAGTTTTTTCGTTTCTTCAAGTTTCGTTACATCAAGCGATAGCACTTAGGTCCACAGTATTAATGAACCATACCCTTTATACAGCAAATACAAAATTCGATTAAAAGCATAGTTTTGAGAAATAAATAAAATAAAATAAAATGGAGCTTAATGGCGGTTTTACGATATGCAGGCCTACTTTAACCACTAATTACTGTAACTTACTAGTTTACCAATATCGCAATATTGTATGATATACCTACATTGTTGGAAACATAGATGATGTGATTGATATAACATGCTTAAGTGTTCAATGTGAGCGACTGTACTTCGACCACCTCCTGCATTATGCGTTTTAGAATTGTTATATGGACTTAAGTGATATATCTTAATATTTTTGTTTTTAATAGTAGGATAATCAGTACCGCCTATGAGTATGATATGATTTTTTTAGTTTTTCGTGTTAATATGAGAATTGAATCCATGACGGAGATGTTATTAGATCTTGCAACTTGGTTAACCTAGAGACACAAAAATAAGTTAAAGTGCAATTTTGTAAGTTCAAAAACAACATAAATCAACTTTTTTGCTATCCACTTATTTGTTAAAGACTAACTACACGAAATGGTAAATGGCTTACAGCTGACGACGACTGCTGCGTCAAATAAAAAGAAGCAGAAAGTACTTCAAATAAATTGTATGTTTAATAAAGTATGTTTAATTTATTATTTTGTCTTCACATCTTATTCATAATTGAATTTATAATCTAATTTTGTAATAGCTTTTTGAATATTCAAACATTTTACCGCTATTGCAGCAACTATCATTTTTTTGTAAAGATTACAAATATGCTAAAGAATAGACCTCGTTCCTGTTAAAATACACCTATGGCAGATTCAACCCAATAGACTCTTAGTTATATATTTTTTAGATTATTTATAAATCTGAGCACTCAGTCTTCAAAGTTCTGTATTATTATTTCCTGATTATTTTACTGTGGCTTCCATCCATTACAGTGTCGTACTATCACTAAATTTAAATATTGTTGGCGTGATTGTTTGTCATACGATTCACCCTATTGCGGTAGTGGTTCGGTAAAACAATACACTTCACCTAGTAGAAGAATGGTGCTCGCAGTTGTTTATTTTGTTTATTGGCGAACGTACTGTTTATTGAATAGGAATAATAATAATGTGTTGGAACTGATTTCAAAAACTGTTTTTGGTCATGTTACACACACAGAAGTTTTGAGAAGGTTTTTATAAAATTTCTATTAATAGTTGTGATTTTACGCATAACATAATCATAATCATGACATGATGGTGAATATTTTCATCAGCTTTAACATTTTTGCACGCAATCAAATAGCATTATACTCCCAATAGCGAAAAAATCAATATCGAAAAAGACGATACTTGGGCAGGTAAAAGAGTATTGAACTACGCCTTTTTTCGGGAAAGTGTATTGTGTATTATTCATTACCTTTTATGAATAAAAGATATCAGTGCCATGTGCCAAAGCTTTCACGTCTATTTGAGGTAGCTGTGCATCACACATTCTTCCTTGATGCTACAAGTGCTGCAGGGGTCTATGCTACAGTTACCATCAAAACACTGTTGACCCACGCAAAAGATAATTACTGTATGTAGTTTTAGACAATAGAGATCAGTCACTATATCATCGAATAATTTTTATTGCTATCATTTTTTAAAAAAATGCTATCAACTATTCACTTAAATAGTTGATTTTAAATCTAAATAATTACATAGGAACGTAATATGAAACATCGTATAATTTCGTAAAATTTACGTACTGTTACACCACATTATTTTTTATGCCAGATTTTGTTTTTGTGTTACGTAAAGTGACCATTTAGTTATTGTACATATTTTTCACATCTATTATGAAATCTAGATTGTATTTACACTTTCTTGGAACGAGCGAACATATTTGCCGTTTTTAGTTGCAGAAATCAATCTTAGTGTATACGAATAAATTGTCACTCTGTTTCGTGTTGTTCTCTGCAGGATATCACTTCAGAAAAAGTTTTTTCATTAAAACTTTCTTTTCTCGTAGGTAGCGGTAGAATGACCAGATGAAAGATAGTTTTTCCCTTAATAACGATGTTTAGATTGTCACCCAATGTTGACAAACAAATAATGAAGAAGACTGTCTTATGTATCAGGTTCTCTTGAGACCCATATTTCAAGCACAACAAATATAGAAGAAGCTAAAGCGAAAAAAACCCTATGATAAATAGTGGTAAGAGACTAATATGCCATATTTTAAAGCTTTCAAAAAACAACCATCTAATAAAGAACAACTTGCACCTTGTAGATAGTAGAAAGCAGTTCCGTAAAAATAGGTGAATATACCTTCCTTGACACGATATCTAAAATCAGAAAAGAACGCAGATGGAGAGTGTGTTAGGATTAACGAGATTTGCAAACTGGATTGTAGGTAAATTATAAAAACGGAGTAGACGGTGCGGTCGTAAAAGTGAATGAAAAGTCATTTTAATGGAAAATTATGGTTTATATTAAAACTTACATTTCCAATTCTAAAAATATTATCATTTCAAACAAGTTTTCAAAAACGAGATATTAGCTTCATTGTAAAAAAAGTTTCAATTTTTCGAGACACAACTATGTATAACTTGTTTTAATAGGGGGTTTTTCACAATGGTTTGTTCGTTTTTTTAATTACTATTACTTTGATCTCCAGAAATCTAATTTACATTTGGTCGCGTCTGTTTGTACTTCATACAACTTTAAGCAGACTTATCGTTTGCGTAAAAGCAAACATAGCAACTAGAACATGCATATGCCGTTAATGCCCTAGGATGGCTATCTTTTAACCCTCTCTCATCATCATTACCTTGTTTCTGGGCTAGTTGCGCTCTGTATATGTAATTTTAAGATTCTCTTCTCTCAGCATGAGACCAATCAATGTTTTTTCTCTTTTTTTGTGTAAATCTTCTACTACATCTTTCTCATTTTGCAGACTGAAGATTTGTTTATTCTGCTTTCAGTCGTCTTCTTTAAAGGAATGAGTAAAAAGGTAGAACTTTAAAACCAACGCTTGTTTTTAATCAGCTTCAGTTGTATATAATGCATTCAAACATTTTTACGTTAAATTTTAAAATGTTGATGATATCATCAAGAACAACTTTTGCAACGACGAACCATTGTTAGATTAAGAGTGCATGTGCATTACGCAGAGCCTTATGATGAAACATGTTTGCTTCTACTAAATGAGCTGTATGAGAAACATATAATTACTTACAATCGTTGTGTTTAAACCTTCATTTGTTATTAAAATGATAGCTTTGATAATGATCTCCAAACAAGTCCGTCCTATGTGTCACTATAAACACGAAAAAATGGTCTACGATTTTTGAAAATATGGTGCTGATTTTTTATTTATAAACTATTTTGCACAAATTTCACACGGGCATGCCAATTGAATATTAAGAGAGCTTATGGATTTTATAGGTAATAAAACTATCCCTTTATTTTATTTTGAAGAATATGTATGACTAATATTACGGCCAAAACACGTCTTAATTAATTATATTTTCCTAATCCTAGCAAAAAGCGGCAACAATTCGTTTTTATAGCAAAGAATTGAAGAACTCAAGTCAGAATAGTCATAAAATTCATTGAAGTTTTAATTCATTTTTAACAAATATGTTGATGCCAAATATTTGATATGATTTGGCTAGGCATATTGATTACTTGTGCTACCTGATTCTGTGCTTTTTTTGCTTTCATAAAAAAAACAAAAAAAAAAAAACATTTGTTTGTTGTATTTGCGCAGTAAAGTTATAATATTGCTCATTCTATTTTTATATTATAGAAGTACCGCGTAGAAATACTTGAAGAATATAATACATTTTATTTGAAGTACTAGCTATTTTTACAGATATGTTTCAGATAATTCCGAATTATGCGTCGTTACTTCACCATTTTTCACCAGAAAAAAAGAGAAAATGCATACTATCATTAAAAAAATCATGTTCAACAATTATTTTCTTGTGATTTTGTTATGGAATCCAAACTAGCTTGTAAAACTAAATTACAAAATAACACCTGTTGTAGTCCTTCAGACAAAAACAACATAAGCGTTCTACATAACTTCATCGAACAGAAATAAACTAAAAGTATATTTATTTGTTTGAATGCCGTAATTTGTAGCATATCTTCATCAGATATAGATTCCATAAAAAAATTTGTGTAACTCGTATGCAAGTTAACGGCAGATTTGAATTGTGCAACACTGAGTTAACACTGTAACACAGGCCGCGGTTGACGAGGGTATTATCTGGTATTAGCTTTCATAGTCCTTTTCAGTGGTTAGTTCGAAGACAACGTACGATGAAACGTTCCATTTATCAAGAACTTGTACAGTGATGAAAGAAAAGGTTTTTCGATTGTAGAACATCTAAGAATGCTTTTTATTCACCCACATAGAAAGCCTTGTTTGCAGCTAGTTTGTACCAAGTTTGACGCAAAGTTTGGTGGTGAAAGCATCTTTATGTTTGAAACTAAACTTTCTGTTGGACGGTTATTTGGTTGGATGCAATTACAGTTGATTGTTGAAATACAAGACGCATTGAGTTTGTGTGGAATATGTGTTAAGAAATAAACAATAAACGTAGCAATCAATGAAATTATTGCAGCTGTTATGGAAAATATTGGTTGAATAGACGGTAAATTGTTTAATAAAGATGATTAAACTAATTATTCGTTATGATAGAATTAAAGGCACCAACTTTTAAATTTTTGTTTCTACTTAATTTGTTTTCAATTTTGTGATTTAAAAAGCCTTTCTAATAACAATAAACTCATATTTCAATCACAAAACCTTAATCTCGATTTGATAGATTGATTTTATTTATTTATATTGAATAAAATTGATTACTGTTAATAAAATGGTTTGCTTATACGGCACCATGAATAAGTTACACCATGAAACATAACATTTTTTCAGCAATAATAAATCTAAATTAATCAAGAACATACAAATGATCTAATAAGAGGATTTATTTGAAAGTTATGGATCATAATACCAACGTAGTGTTCTGTAATTCAAATTTAAAAATGTTTTTATAAATTATTTTTTTAATATGAGCATATCAGCATTTTATTTGATAAGAAATAGCTTTTAAATACTATGTACAAAAGCATTGTCTTTAGACGTAACGGATGCACGCCACTTGTAGCATGATCTTAAGTTTTTTAACCCCATGAGTGATTCATAATATTTTTTTTAAAGTCTCTTAGCGATAAGAAGTACAAATTTGTTGTTTTCTTGCAGCTATAGCAAGCTTACGATTCATTTGAATACTGTTTGTTTCACAGTTTATGTTTATGACGGCGTTAGTGAAGAGGCTTACATTTGAGTGTTAAATCAAAATCATAGTGTAATGATATAAAAAATAGCAATTTTGTTCCTGATTATTACAAATGTAAAAGTTTATCGAATTATGAAAGTATTCAGAGGACAAAGTATATCGAAATAATTTTGCAAGTATAAAGTAACCTTTTTCTAGTTCTTTTTTTTGTTTCTTGTACTGACCTAAAAGTAACTTGCTATTTCATAAATACTTTAGCCTTGCCTTTTTTAAAGGAATTGTACATAACAATCACGAAAAAAAAACAAGACAAAATAGATCTCGCTTTTGCAATATACTACTGAGGCATGCGCGTTTAATAAAACAGTTGTACATAATGTCCTTTCGTTTATTGCTGCGCTATACGGAGGATTCATCATATACATTTATGTATAGTTTGTTGATACGGAAATTCTCATCTTAAATGTAGCTAGTGTGCATGAGTTTGTGAAATCAAAAAGTACAACCACAGTTTCATTTTGGTTCATATGAATAATATACTGTATGATATACAATACAACTATGACGCAGAGTGTACCTAGAGATAAATACAATTGTGTTAGTGGACTATGTTTTTGGTACAACACTATACAGCATTGCCAAAAAGTTCCATCTGAGACATATATAAAACTGAGCCCTGTAACTAAGAAATGGGACAAATAAAATAGCGTAAATAAGAAAAAAAAATCGAAGAAGCCAAGAATGTGTAAAAGTGTTCTAGCTCAACAAATGTATTTAGATTCAAAGAACATCCACACTCATCTCATCATCTTACCGATATGGGAATAAATTATACCCGGATGTATAATTTGTTTTTTTTTTTTTCATAAATTGCGCTTTGCTCAAAGTTAGTTGAATAAAAGATGGAAATGCCTTCTATTGAAGATGAAGGGTGTTATGTGGATTCAAACGTACTTCGTCTTTCTAATGTGTACATCATGGGTTTGCTTTCATATTGTGTATTTACTTCTTCCTGTTTTGAGAACGAAATGTAATTCGCATTAAAAAGTACGTAGAATATGTCAAAATATAAAGTACATATATTAACTTGTTAGCGTGTAAAGGAAATGGTTGCTGTAGTTAGCTCGAGTATGTAAAAGAAATATAAAAAATAGTCTTTATGAGCTTGAGCTTGTGAGCGCCACAAAAACTCAAAATAGTAATTTTAAATGTCTTTTAAAATTTGAATAATGTATCAGTAAATAATTTCGTGTAGTGTGTTCACATTGAAAATTTATAATTCTGATACAACTTATTTTACTACCATAATATATGGAAGAAAAGAGTTTATGTATGATGTTTTATACAGATCAGTCAAATCGATGATAGACAAAGTCCAACTACATGTATCTGGCTTAATATTATTAACCAAGATTCATGCATGATCAAATTGTACAACATAAGAAAGCGTTTTTATTGCATTTTCGCAGATGCCTAAAACCTAAAGTTTGGTTAATTCTTTGCAATATGATTTGCAAATAAAACAAGAACGCTATGTTATGTCATTGTTATTGATGATTATTTATATCATAAAATTGCGGATGTTTGAAAGCTTTAACTTCTGGAACAGAACATATGGAGTTGGATTTTCGCTTGTTCATGAAAGAATTTCTGTTTGAACGTTCTAAAAGTCTATAAATAAGTTAAAAAAACATAAAAATCCATCATATTTTTTATGACGATATGAAACTGAACGTGCGAAAATAAAAGTTATCATACTTAAAAATGGCAATTCCGTGGTCAAGTCGTTAACGACTTAACAATTTACCCGTCGTTACATAAGTTGGTCGTTACACAAAGACGAAATATGTTGATATACTAGTTTACCATGTATCATACATGAGATAACTACTTACAAGTAAAATGAACTTTATAGTTTTTTATAATTGTCCCATTTTTAAATATTTTAATCAATCATTAGTAAAACTAAAAAAAGAGATATAATTGGAATAATTCCTTGTAAGTAAAATATTTATTTCATTCACAATGAGTAACTTTATATCGCCATAAGAAATCCGTAAAGAAACAAGTTCTGAATCAATATTAATAAGTATTAATTAACCCACAGGCTATTTGATATCCTCAATCCGTATCTTTGTTCAACTATGTCTTGAATTGTCTATGAATTAAAACGTCAGGGGTCAACCTACAAACCTATGATTTTGGCATTGATTTATCGTTGGTTTCAGGAGTGTCCGAAACCGCTAACAGTCTCGCGCCTTCGTTTGCCAGTCCGTTATCCCGGCCTTAATGGCGGACGCCTCCACGCCATCTTGCCACCTCAGTTTGGGCCTACCACGCCTCCTCTGTCCTGTAGATTGTATTTTTATATAGATTATTATATAGATTATTATTGTATAGATTAACTGTTACAAGGACAAATCAGCAAAAGTAAAATGCACATCAAACACTTTGCAGCGGTGGGATGCACTAAAAACAGTATAAAAGAGAATGATCGTGTCTGGATGTAGTAAAATTGAAAGCGTAAAAAGTGGCAACAAAACACACCCTTTTTGTTCCACGACCTCGGATAAAGGTAGCCAAGGCCGCCAGACCAGTTGAAGTCAGTCGTTCCGTTTACAATGGTCATAAATCTAGAACTTGAAACGTAGCACAAATGTTTCGTCGAGCCTTGTAAAATGTCCATAAAATGCCTTGCCTAAATGTGCTCAGCAGTCAGCGCGTGGTAGTGGTAGCGCGGAATTCATTCACCGTTTTTCATCTTGGCTTCCGGGTGCATACGTGACGATGCGGCCGAAAGTGCATGGTTGAAGGTGTTGCGGCATAGGCCAAGTAGAGAGTTTTGGTCCAGCCGTTCGTCGATCAGCTGTTTTTTGTGTACTGTTTGTCAGTACCTTGCAACGACGTTTGACACAGTTTTGGTAACTTTTATAATCTGTACAACGCGGTAACGTAGATGTTTAGTCAACACGATCAAACCGCCTTAGAATACATGATACATTGTGCGTAATATTTAACAACGACGCTTTTTCTTTCGATTATTTGTTCTTTGCAATTTGGGTGACAAATTGCAAAGAATAAACAAATTTTTATCAACGAATTTTCACATCAGCTTTGGAGTAGGTACTATAATGAGCATCGAATTGACGAAAATGTTGCAAAAATTCCTAAGCGAAATTTACAACTGGTTTTTATTGGATCTTATATTTTTTGTTATGTGTAAGATATTCATATTAATAATATTCATAAAATATTAAGGCATTAACGTCATGTGGATACTTTTCACTTGTCGTTGCGCACCGAAAGAAAATTGATCAAAAGGAGCATATCGGATTTATATGCTAAACGCATCCGTTTGCCAATGTGTTTATGACAATGTAAGGCAAAGGTAAAGTCCGGCTCGCGGGTCAAATGCAGCCCGTCGTAAAATTCAATTCGGCCCGCGAAATGTTTTGACTGATTTTGAAAGATGTAGAGAAATTAGTCGTATACAAATTACTGAATCTCCTTTAGTATAATATTTTATACCATCGTACTCTTTCAGCGTACTTTTTCTTTTTTCTATTTTTTTTAATTGCACAAAATAATCTAAGACTTTGCGAGTTGCCTTTCGTTAGTAATCTGGAATTTTCACCATGGTGCACGAAGAAATGCGTGTAGGTATCTTAAGTTTTCGTGATGAAATTGTTAGAGTGGAGCTTTTGCATCATGTTGGAAAAATTCGATTGAACACATGTGACGGATGTTGTACCTGTCTGCGGACCAGGGTGTCATATCAAAATTTTACCGAAATTAAACTAAAATGAACTATTGAGTTTTGGCGTCATTGTTTGCCGCTGCGAAGCCAGTGCTATTTCTGCTTGATATGAGTGTTATTGCTTCCTAAGTACTATTTCACTGTTTGGCGGGTTGCATCGATCTTCCTGTCCAGATAACGGAGTGATGAAACCCCTTGTCCCTCTGTCTTTTTAGTTTTTTTCGGAACCTCAAAAATGATCGTGGACTTTATTTTGATGATTTGATTGTTGCCTAATAGTGCCAAACGTTGCCATAAAATACTGAATCGTTCTTATCTTCTTCACTAAAACAGAAACTTTTTGTTTGCCGAAAATAACAAAAATGCTAATAATGTGTATTTATGTTATTATGATATTTCACTATATTGTTTCAACATAATGAATTTTGAGCACTTCTTAAAATGATTTCAGTTATGACTTGGTAACATCATGGAAATTTTCCATTAGTTTACTTTTATTGTAAGACTACTGTTAATGTTTGTATACAATGATTTACGGTGGACTATGGAGAACCGGTTTTCGTAAAGCCCTGTAATACGTGGAAGTATGTATTCTTTAAACACTCAAAGAAATAAAGGTAGATTGTAGACTACACAATCATAACGAACAAAATAAATTTAAAAAAAATAATTTTATTAGCGTAATATTGCATTTTTGTTATTGGAAAATACACGAATAATGTTAATTTAAATCGAAATATTGGAAGGTTGTACGAGCATGTTTGAACAACAAGTATAAAAAATCGTAATAAAAACACAACACTGGGAAATGTCTACATCCCACGAAGGCTTATGTATTTTTCGACTGTTATAAACAATATATTTTATTGGCTTTTTTGATTCGTACTTTGGTTTGGTTTCATTTCCTACCACGGCGGGAACCCCAGTTTTCATGGTTTCTCATCAAGAGGACGGCTCCAAATTTATTTGATACCACTGGTGTTCAGTTAAGTTTAGCATTCAAACGACAAATAAAGGGTAGAATCCTAGCATCTAGAAAATGTGCTATTATCCTTCTTGTATAATTTATTGATACATTTTTCCCCATAACTCAATTTATTTAAAAAATTTTAATATTCATTTTTTTTTCAATAATACTCGTCACGAGTGATTTCCCCAATACTTAAAAAATTCACAATAAAGTAGGGTACGTATTGCTACCATTCTATTTATTATTTGTACTTCTCAGTTTGTATAATTTGTATAGTTCTCAATAACTCAAAGATATACACTCTAACGTTTTATTGTATATACACTGTTACAGTCGATAGTTGAAGACGATATGTAATAGCGAATGTATTTAAATCTTAAAATTAAAGGAAAGCTACTCAACTGCAACTCAGCTGATAAAAACATTGTGGTCACTTAAATTATATTGTAATGTGTTTTTGCTATATTATTTTATTATATTTACGTTAGTTGTTATAACATAAATTTTACTAGGTTCAAAAGTGTTTAGTTCATGTGCTTATATCTGCATGTAAATCGTATTTTTAACCTAGTACAATTAATTAAAAAAATATTTATAGATCTCAAGATGCGCTAAGATTGGAACCACCAAGGATAATGAAAGATATTTATTATTATGATAGATATTACAACTCAGAGCTATTGTGTCGTCCTTACGTGATTCTTTTAAATAAAATAATAAGTTAGTCAATTTATTTCACCTTGCCTTAATCTAGTAAAAACTGATAGAACTTCATTACAAGCAACTCGTCCTGCTGCATGTGACGTTCAATTAATGATAATTGTGAAGGTACTGAAACAAAAAATGTCTAAAAGGTTTTAACAAAAAAAAAAGAAAAAAAAATAAATAAAAAAATAAATAAATAAATAAATAAATAAATATATATATATATATATATATATAAATAAATAAATATATAAATATATATATAAATATATATATATATATATATAAATAAATATATATATATATATATATATATATATATATATATATATATATATATATATATATATATATATATATATATATATATATATATATATATATATATATATATATATATATATTTATATATAATTTAATATATTTAATATATATATATATATATATATATATATATATATATATATATATATATATATATATATATATATATATATATATATATATATATATATATATACATATATAAAGTATTATGTTATATATACTTGTTTAATATACTCGAACAAGCGTGTTCCTATACAACGGCGTTATATAGTTTTAAAAATATTATCATAATTAAGGGAAAATTGGTGTTTGCTCTCTCGTTCCCCTTCCTCCAGCCACTGACGTGTGATTCAAATTTAGGGTACATGAGGGGAAACGCTGATTAGGTTGAATAATATGCTCAGGTGGTGAGAAGCAGCCATTTTGCAAACATGCTGTACAAAAAAGGCGGTATTTTCGTCTTTGTAATGGCAAGCCTCTCTACGGTGTTATGATGGTTTGCGTGTGTCGCGTGTATATAAAGATGTAGTAGAGATATAAAAAAGTTTTAAAAATTGTTAAAAAGAACAAACTGTACAACACAGCATAAAGAGCCTGCAGAAGTATTGATATATTCTGCGAGCAATTTTTTTAACATTTTTTATGTTTATGAAATCCACGTTTTGGATTGTTATGTTTATATTTGGCTTAGAAAATTTATATTCTACTTGTAATTCATACTTGTACTTATAACTATAACTAGTAACTGTAACTGTTTTATACTTGCAAGTTATTATTCAGAGCTTCTAATTGATTTTGGAAACAAAAAATAGTAACTATTTAATCATGCGTGTTCAAAAATGTAAATATTCAATCATGCTTATTGTTCAGGTGCTGCAGAAAACAAACGAGCAAAAAAAAAACTCAATATTTGTAAATGATTTAAAATGCACATTCCAATATGTTTGGATCATATCTTCATTTCTATCCTTCTATCTTCTATGACCTGACGTCGAGTTGTTGTATTGTTAAGGAAGATAGGTTCACTTAGTAACTAAACTACCACGCTTCTAATAGTTGTTGTTGTTAACGGTAATTTTATTTCACATTTTTCATTTGCATTTTGTAAGGGTTTATGCGAGATACAACGTGTTAGTTTTTCAGCGCAGCGCGTCTAATAGTGGCTTTGGTGTTTCCATAGAAATATGTTGAGTAGAAGAGTTTTTTTTTCATGATAGCGTCTGCATATTTTATCGATCCCAGTGTCGATTCAAGCAAATCGTTCTTGATATCAAAACCCTAGCGGCAAATTGATAAAAAACAATGTTGTTTCAAGTAAAATATTCCAGTTTAAGCAGTGAAAAATTAAGAACTGATAACTTCAGGAAAACTTCATTTGAAAAACCAACTTAAAAAGAGATAAATGATTTGAAAATATCTTTTCATTTGATTATCTAGTAGAAAGTTCCTTATTTTTTGGCTTACGTTCCAATTTTGTGAGCGTACTTGGAAGACATCTCCGTGAATTCGTCTGACGATTCGTCCATTGCGATATCGGACACTCGTGTCGATAGATTTTCTCTAAAAGACACCTAAAACAAGAAACATATCTATAAGCAATTCGAACCAAGTAAAATAATAAAATATGTCTTATAATTATATAACATATTTATAACACTCCATCCATTCAGCGATCATATAATATACCTTCTTCTTCTTTTTTTTTTGGCTCAACAACCGTTGTCGGTCAAGGCCTGCCTGTACCCACTTGTGGGGTTGGCTTTCAGTGACTTTTTTATATTACCCGCCATAGCAGGATAGTCAGTCCTAGGTATGGCGGCACGGTCTATTTGGGGCTTGAACCCATGACGGGCATGTTGTTAAGTCGTGCGAGTGAACGATGGTACCATGAAACCGGCTAAATATATGTGATCTGTTACAAAACAATCTAAAGAACCTATTATAAGAATTTAAATATTCGAGCTTAACGTAGTTTGTTTTTGGTCCTCTGTGCTGGAGAAGCAGTTAAAAATGTGTAGTTAATTTTATTCCAAAATATGATGTGCTTTTCATTCTGTGTTTCCGTATATAGCATCACAACATGTTACAAGCTATCTGAAGATGAACATGAAACAAACTTTGAGAAGTTATTTTAATTCTTCTTATTAAATTTAATAAATTTAAGTCACATTAATTCTTTGAAATGTGAGATTTGTGTAACACATATATTTTATGAATATGTTATAATACTTGCGGTCATTGGAAGGTTTAAAAAGCTTTGGTTTGATTTTTTTTGCGTACCTGTCACATTCGTAAATATAAAACCGGATTGAACCGACAGCAAAATTGGTAGTAAATATTAAGATTTTATTCGACAGCTGCTTGTTGTGATTGGATTTTGTAGCAAAATATTTAAACGTTTACCAATTAAGTTTAAGTAGCTTAAACTTGTTTAATGTTGACCACCATGCACAGACTTTTTTTGCCTGTTTAAATTGTTTACCAATACAGCCATTAAAATTACTTAAAAGTGCTATATAGTGTCCAGGTACATCGATAGTAGTGTTGGCCAAGTGTATTGCAAAATATGGAAAATGTTGTAAGAGTTTTTTTTTAATTGTCACATTTTACAACAAGTAACATAAAATGCTTATTTACTTAGCACTATCATACAAAACGAGTAATTTAATTTGATGTTAAAAAACATAGTATTATTCGGAATCGTTCATCGCAAATATATATGTATGTTGCGGCTCGTAAAACAATTTTTGTAAAACATTATTAACATAAAAATTGTTTTTCAGTTATATTAATTTGATGATTTTCTTTTTTGGGTATACAACATCCTATCGATCGATTGAGTTGAATCTGTATCGCGCATGACCATATAACACAAAGAGGAATGAGAAACAACCAACACTCTTGCAATCCAACCAAACATGGCTCACCTAACATAACTCCCTCAGAACACAAGACTATTCGTTGTCGCTTGCGACTCCCATGTTTTGTTTTTCGTTTGGAAGTGTGAGTGTGTTTGAATACCAAGAGAATATAAGAAAATCCACGCCTTTTTTATAATGGCTACGAACTAGTTGTGGCTTCCTCTCATAATTTGTCTTAATATGATTGTGTTGTGTTTGATGTGATTTTGTTGTAGCATTATTGTGTCCATATTTGAAAACTAATTATACATATATCTATAATAACATTTAAATCATGAATTAGAAATATGTATTAAAGTTAAGAAATAATATAATATTTATAATTTGTAACACACACACACACACACACACACACACACCCAAAATGTGTTAGTGTGTCACACATACAAAGAAACACACACACTTACACGCTCACACTTATAACATATTAATCATATTCATCAATTCTACTTCCCAATCATGGCTTTTTTCAATTTCACAATAGCGACTGCAATGGTTTCAAATTGCGGCTTCTCTTTACACAAACCCTCTTTCCACAAAGGTTTGTGTCTTTGCTAAAATGGATCAAATCCAATGGTAACGTAGTAGTTCGTTTATTCTACGCTAGGATCGTTGCATTTCAATTTTCTATTGTAGAAATTCTCATGAAGAAAAAGGAACAGCACAGAATGATTAATTGTTAGTTCCCCACATTGACAGATTCACTGACCAAAAATGCCAAAAAGAAACAGTTTGACTGAATGGTGCTATATGAATGAATGTAAACGAAATTCCAAGTTATGAAGAAGGATATTGTAACTCCACAATTCAGAGAACCCTTCATACAAAATAAGAGCACATTATCCCTGCCATGATTTTTTTTACCAGTGTCTATTATATTATGATTATTTAGAAACTTAATTTGAGGTATACTAATTGTAAAAACTTTTAAATCTCTTTTTTTGTTTGAGACCAACAGAGTAGTGCTATGAGTCCTTAAAATAGAATTTGAGTTATTGTCAATAATATTTCTACTAAATGATAATTATTGACTACCGATAAGTTCAAAGGATTGTGATAAACTGTATATTTACTTCACTCTCTAGATAATTACTCCGAAACTCCATTTCAAAACAGAAAAAGCTGCAATGTAAAAGAGGTACTCTGTACATACGAAAAAAGTTACCTGAGTAGTGTTCGGACATAACTGGAAGGAGTTGTTACCTTGAAAATTCGTGTTCTATTTGTCGTCACAACCTACACGATCAGACCGGCCTGTATAGGCTTTCGAGACTTATTCAGTTCCATGCAGCCGGGTAGTCAATCCCTGCTGCGGGGGGACGATCCGTTTGAGACTTGAACCAACGATCCCAAGTCGGATATCTTGTTATATCACGCGAGCAGATTGCTGTACCACGGGACTGAAAAGTTGTTATGAATAATGAAAGGAAATAAATTGTTATTCAAATTTAAACTTGTATATTTAAATGTTTATCCATCGAACATATTAATCTCAAGAATGATTTGTATGATTTTTAATAAGTGTTAATAGTATTGCAGAATGAATGAACAAATATTATCAAAGTGAGACTATCTAAAATTATCGCTTTTCTTTAATTATTGACTCTGAAGAAAAATATGCTTAGTGAAACTATAATTCCACAGCTTGTTAAAAAAATATAAAATTTATTAAAAAAATACGAAAATGTATCTTGTCATGTTGTCTACCCTTTTTCTTCTTTGGTCCAATAACCGTTTCGATCGATTTACCATTGCAGGATAGTGAGTCGTTGGGGTACAGTCCATGCGTTATTTGAATCCATGACTGGCATGATGTTAAGTTCAAAATAGCTTACAGAAGTAAATACCGACGGACAATGAAAAAAAAGGAAATGGATAGTTTAAACTAAACTTGTCAATATATTAAAAATGAAAAAGGACATGGTAAAGTTATTTTTACAATACAACAATAAAGTTGAAGATCGTCCAACATCTTACATTTTTCATACATCTTTTTTTTAAACACTCTTTCTCTCTCTCTCTCTCTCTCTCTCTCTCTCTCTCTCTATCTCTCTCTCTCTCTATCTATCTATCTCTCTCTCTCTCACACACACACACATTCACTCACGTTTATCTGACGCAATTTTTATAAATCGTAATAGATTTTTTAATTTTACCTAGTTCGTCAGATATTTGCATAATTTCAATTATACACTTCCTTCCATGGGAATTACGCTGACTGTCCCCATACCTACCAAATCGTAGTTATGTTTGTTTCAGTCATACATCTACTACTGACTAAGAAACTATACAATGTTAACAATTTGTCTTTAATATCATTTCGTTTTAGTTTCGTCTTTATAAATCCTGGATATTAAACGGTGTGCATAATATTTGGCTTCGGTTATTTTTTAAAAACATGTTATAAGGGTGTTGACCCTTCTTTATGAAAGTCACAGGGGCTTCCACTCGATAAAGTCCACTTGATTTTATAAAATTTTTGATTTTTTGACACATTTGATTTTTTATAAAATCTATCGGTGGAAGCCCTACTATAAGCTATAAAAAAAGCTTTATCAGAAGTTTTTGTTATTGTCATTTATAGCAATTGCATTTTGAGGTGAAAAAGATCTGTAGCAATTGCAAAAATATAAAAGGTTATGCAAAAAGGATAAGGAATTGGAGGAAGAAAGTATAAGCAAGTACATATAAGTAAGTGTGCAAGTTTGTGATGTATATCAGAAAAAACAATGCACCAAGGGTAATATGAAACGATATACACAAACAAATAACAATATTTTTAGTTATAATTTATGCTTACTCAACTCAAGAACATAGTTGTTCACACCTCACATTTAACGATTTATCCTACATTGTTCATGCTTTCAAACATTGTATGGTATTTTTATTTGATTCTTAGTAGTGATTGTTTCTTACTGGATTCTTCAAGTTTGAAATAGTAACCCAAACACTCGGGATAGTTTATTAATCATCTATTTTATGCCAGGAAAAATACACATACTACGAACAATAAAACTAGGAAAATTATAAACTTCCACTTTGCGCGCAGACGTACTGGGCGGTGCATCTTGCGTCGGCTGATAGGATGGATTCCATACCAATGATTTCATCCAGATCGTTATCCATTTTGCCCTTATTGGGTCGATAGTTTGAAAGTTAATTATAATACTTCCAACAGAAGATACATAGTTAAGCCTGTGTTCAAAGAATCTTAACAGTAAATGTAAGTCATTATAAGACTATGAAGGATTGATGCAGCACCTTTTTTCGTTCTGTGACTTGGAATATTTTGGTCATAATTTTATAAGCGTGTATAATGTAGATATTGTTTTCATGTTTTAATTGGTCATTATGATATGATAGAAATAAACATTAAGTATCAAATAATTATACATTTGATACCCAGTACATTAATGTCTGATGAACAGATAAAATATGTAAAATAAATGGTTTGTATGTGGTGTTCATCAGATTTTCAGATAATATTGGAATTATTTTATTATGTACAACCCATATTTGTCTACATCTAGGAATGGAACCGCTTGAAAATAGGCGTATTAATGCTTAAATATAATTTGTATCAGGTTTACAGGGTGGCACTATTGATGCCCTCGATATTATAAGCATAAAAGATACAAGAAAAACACCACCAAACCGAGAGTTAATATACCGAGAATTTAGAAACATGCATTATGAAGCAAACAATTGAATATTTTCGATGTCCACGACATTTAATCGCCCTTATGAGAATTTTGATTTCAATACAAACGTAACAGCATTTAGGTGACGCTTGCGTTTTGTAATATATCACAAGGACTTTGTTTTTAATATTGGTTTGTATTAAATTTTTCTTTGTAACGATTGATTTATGTGCTGTACAAACTATGACTAGTTCAACCATTCTCCGGCCGACTTTGTACATAAGAAATATCTAAATATCGTTACAAAAACAAAAATTGAAATAAAGTTCAATTCCCTCATTTGTAATGTTAATGTAGTGCCACAAATGTCTTATAATAATTTCAAGAATTGCACACACAGAATTGCATGCAATATAATTATCCATAATATGTCATTTATTTCGAATAAAGTTTTGTTTAGAAATCGAGTTAAACCGTACGAAAATTTTCTCTTTGATTTATTGTCATACAAAAGTTATCAAAATTTACTACATAAAACACCAAAATTCGAAGTGGACATGGAGCGAAATATTCACAATTATAACACGAACTATAACTTCTTTTCATTTCATTGTAAATAAGTAAGTGGAATACATCGTGTAGATCAATGCACCGTGAGATAGAAAAAATAAATATTATACAATTATATACAATATTATATGTATATATACAATTGTATATACAATTGCAAATACAATTATCAACAAAAATGTTCTTTGAAACGACAGTATAACTTTTATTTTATGTGTTATGGTTGTACATCAATTGTATAATTTCTTCTAAAGCTAGGCATAACAGGCTTCTTTTTTTTTACCTGTTATGAGTCCAAATTGTTAGCAGTATTGAATTGAATTTGAGAAACCTGCAGTTTGGTCATATCTGCTCAGTGAAATCGATGAAGCAATGAAAGTGAAAGTGACACTTTCCAACTATAGAATCGAAGGTTAAATCACATGAAGGGTTACGCACTGGTTTTTAAGGGATTTTCTTTTAACTGAATGTACGCCCTTGACAATTTCGCAAGAAGTGAATGCATGATGTCGTGTATTTATTGCTTTGAAAATACAAAAGGGAATTTTGAGTAAAGAAAAAGAAAGTATTAACACAGACCAGATCAAGGACATGATTCATGGACATGAATGAGAATTGTATAAAAACAGTTTTAATTTTTTAAAGTTTTTTTTAATAGTTTGCTCTAAAATGAAAACATAAAAAAATCAGAAATGAAAACATAGAACGTGTAGTAATATTACCGAAATGAAACTTTTTCATTGATCATAAGTGTGATCTTGTATTATCTAATAAAATGGATATAAGTGAAATTGTATTCAAAAATATTGATGATCAATTTTTTATAATTTGTATATGTTTAGTTTCATGGCTTTTAGTCATTATTTGTACATGGTGGATGAGCTGTAAATGTTTTAATTAATTTACGAGTACCAAGCTATTCACTATAGTAGATGAACCAAAATTAAAATTCTGGTTAATAATAATTTGTCAACTCATTTTAATCCAGTGGTTTTTTATCGTTTTTTTTGTTGCAGGAAACCAAGATCTGTAACCGTTCATATACTTTCTTTTGGATTATTAGGTAAGTAAAAAATTTTCAAAAAGGGAATACATGTAAATTTTCATACTTTTGGAAGGTTGGGATTCAATGTAAAATATATCCTTTCAACTTCTTTGTTAGCCACTGCGTAATTGTAGCTTGCAATCTTGATCGACTGAGCAAAAATCGTATTTAATCGTGTTTAACATTAATTTTCGATTGCTTCCAAGGTCCTAGCGTTCTAACGGAGGAATATAGTGCATTTATTACAACAAGAATGCGTATTTTACGAGTTATTTTGTTAATTCAAATAATAATTCTATCCACCAAAGATTCGTGTTTTGTGAACGAAAAAAAGGTTGGAGAATCTTTTTTGACATTTGTTTTGGGGGAAGGGGAAAGATTCACTATGGCGTGTAAAAACGTACTTATTGTTATAGACTTATAGTTTGTTGAATAACCTCAAAACAAAAATTAATAAGTAATATTAGAAAGGAACACTTATAGGTGCTTTTTTATATTAGTTAACACAGCTATCTTGAAATATTAATGTGCCCGAAGAGGCTATGTTTGCAATAGAATATAGAATGGCTAATAAATAAAAAATCCTATCTAAAAAATTTGAAAAATTATTATACACCAGTTGTTTTTAATGAACTCGTATGGGTTTTAGTAGTTTTTATTGTATCTTATTTACTCATACTATCATTGTTAACATCCGTTTATACGTATTATTGTATATTGTACTTTGGATATGTGATGTATCGTAAACATTCTTGCCGTCTTTGTAGATGTTTGCTATTATCATGGTATGGTAATTTTGATATGAAATGAAAGGATATTGAAATTATTAAATGGAATCCATATGGTGATTTCACATGGCAATGAACAATGGCTATGGCATAATGTTGCTATGAACAGGTTTTATTATTGAAATGTTGTTTCGCTTAATTTTATTTGGTTACGAATTAGTAGCTCCGCTAATATCGTATGGTAATGAGAGAAAATTCAAAGTTGTTTTAACTTAGATTGAAATGTTTGCTGACGTAATAATTAAGAAAAACTACTTTAGAGCAGTGATCGGCAATGTACTAGATGCTAGATACTGACTAGATTTCGTCTTTATATATTTCATAGTACCGTCACAAATTTTGGTTCTTCAAAATTGTTCTTCAGGTAAAACGCAACGAAAAGTTTTTGCAGAATTAGGCACTTTCAGTATCAACATTTGCCGTGCACTGATCTAGAGCATTGTTTTGCTGTCTGATTGCCTTATTTGTAAGATACAGGGTAAAAGTGATAGTGAATGGCTAATTTTGCATGTGTGACCATAGAAGATGTTTAAAAAAAAAAAAAGTTACATTGGAATATACTAGAAATAAATACTAGAGTAATAATAATTACATAGACCAAATTTAAGCAATTTTGCAACTAAAACGCGATATTTAAAATTAAAACGATTATTTATGCAAAAAATATTTGTTTGAAACAAACATATGATCAACATAGTTACATGTTATTCGTCACTGATGTGATGTAAAATTATGATCAGATATAAAATATATACCTAATAAAAAAACTCATTGTAGAATGAGTTTCATTACAAAAAACATGATAATAAAATATACATACATCTATTTATAGCTCACTCAAACCATTAATGGAAACGAAACAGAGAATAATTGTTTAAACTGCAGTTAGGTGGTAGGAGGTGGCGGGTTTTCGACTGTACACTAGGATCACCCTGATTTGAAATTTGTGAGAATAATGCTTTACATTTTGATTAACAATAACAACAAATAAAAAGTCTTAAAAGTTTAAAACATATTTTTGGGCCGCATTACTACGATCTACGCCAAAAACAGTACAAACTATAAAAACAGACCTTGATGCCTCTAGCCAGAACACACTACGAAGTCCCGAACGTTTTTTAATATGTCTTAAGAGGTGGCGAAGAAAAGAGCGAACAACCACATATCAGAATGACACAAAATTTGTTATTCTAATTCATACTCAACGAAAAGCAAAAGCTGAAAACCCACAGTAAACTAAGAAATGAGAATACAGCTGGGAAAATGTCGAAACAGAGCTAAATAGAAAAGGAGATGGGGAGATCTAACGAAGTTTGGGTGGCTGGAGATAATTGGAATATTGGGAAGTGTAAATTCCGAGAACCTAAAAAAATGTAAAACGCTTAACTTAAAAAGAAAATGGAATTTACCAAAAGCTGTTCAATGTTTCGGGTTTGTTAGGTAGGACAGCAAAATTATCCTTTTCCATTCTTTCAAGATTGTGGATTTTTAGTTCGGCCGTGCGACGTAAAGTGGTGCTGATTATACGTTTTTATTCATGCATTATGACATTGAATATTTGTCATTAAAAAAACACAGGAATAGTACGCGATGGAGTCTAATTAAAGACGCTACTAAATGGACCGTATTTCCTTTGACGGCAAACTAAAAACACTTTTGAATTTATTAACAATTAACCATCGGAATAAGAAACTGTTTCTAAAATATGGATTATATCACGTGAGAAGTGAGACTTAACTCAATACAGTTAATGATGTTTGCTGTGCAAAGAAAGCGGAGAAAAGTCACCTTTCCAAGATTTTCAAAACAAGTTAAACCTATTAACTAAAGTTTATCAGTGTGGTTACATTAGAATCGTTTATATCTAGAACAATTTATTAATTTTTTTAGTATAGTAGTATAGCAGTTGAGAAAGCATAAAGTTAAAGTGCACAAGTTCTTCTTCATGTGATTATGTCAGTGAGAAATTTGGCTGAAATAATTTTATTATTTGTTATGTTATCTTCGTCTTATTTGGTCATAACTAGCTTTAATAGCCAGTATACAGGAGTAATTCACATAAAATCATCTTCTTCCTCTTCTATTTGGCGTAACGTCTTACGTAGACATGCCGGCCTATACACACTTTTGAGACTTAATTCATTACCATGCAGCCGGATAGTCAATCCTTGCTACGGGGCCACGGTCCATTCTAGGCATGAACCCATGACGGGCATGCTATTGAGTCGTTCGAGTTGACGACTGTACCACGAGAGCATCACATAAAACCAATACTTTGCAATATATACACACGTTCATGAACGGTTCTAAACAGATTATTGCATACTTCTCATACATTTGTTGACAATTTTTGTTTGGAGAAAAACTGTTGACGATATTCGTCACATACATGGGTGTTCCATTCCATTCCAATAGTGTATAGTGTGTCTTGAATGAAACGGTTGAAAATGTAAACTTTTTAATAAAATTTGTTATAGAAAAAAATTACCTGTACATGTAACTCATTTTTTAAAAGAAAAACTTTAATATGTTTTATTTTGTATGAAACTGTATCTGCAATGAAAGCAATAAAAAAATAATACACTGTTGCAGGAGTATATTCAATATATGTTTCAATATATTTTTATCTGAAAAATATAAAACTTGCTAAGCAAAATGACATAGCTGTTTCTCCTTAATAAAAAAATATGGTATAATATATCCTGAAATTACAATTAACACTTTTAATAAATTGATGTCCGGTTGCGTAGTAAAGTCGTCAAATTGCACGAGAAAAAAGTATGCCCGTCACTGATTTTATTGCCGTATGATATATTTTCTTATCTATTTGATTTTTTGTATTTTTTTTTAGAAAAAAATGGATAAAAATATTTCAGTTTAAGAAGAGTAAATAAGAATGAGTCGACAATGAATTGAGACACGCGTATTGATTGCAATGAGTCAAAAAGCCTTAGTGACCTATTTACTATTTTTTACTATTGTGTTAAATCATTTATTTATGAAGAATGTTTTGTTGATTTGAATATTCTAGTGATACATTCGTTTCCCTCAATCCAAAGTCAGGGAAAGAGGTAGGATTCATCATCATCATCATCATGTATAGAGTATCCCATACGCAAGAATGACTTATTTGCTATAGCCTCATGTCACTGATAGTCAAATGACAAAAATGGCAGAAGCCCAGAGAGACTAAGGCTGTTGCATCGAATAAGAAGATACATTTTGAGGAGAAATGCATGAGATACATTTACAAAAATGCGCGAGATACCTTTTACATAAAATTTGTAAGAGTCACGTATGGTATTGGCTAGGGAAAAATCATTACAATACGTACACCATTTCAATATATTTCTCCATTACTCATCTTCATCAACTGTTAAGATAGTACCCTACGACAATTTTGAGGAAAAACATATCATGACGGACATTTTCTTGTTGAAGAGTATGTTACAAGAGTCATAAATTTCCATGTTCGTGTTGAGTAACATTAACCAAATCATTGGACAACGTAAAATGCGTACAAACAATAACAACCACTGTGATCGTATGACTGAAATAATCTTCGACTCAGAATTTTCGACCACCTCGATTGTCTATGGTACCATCGAATATGACAATGCATGACGATAGAAAACGCCTTCAGAATATTGTGCATCTTTTATTCTTATTCATTGCTACAAATGTTCAATGATGGTGTAGAACTCATACAAACGATGCGGCAGTAAAAAAGACTAAATTATTATCCCATTAGTGCCAACAATGAGACCAGCCAAGCTTACATAGCGTAAACAACATTTTGCGCACCAAGTAGCTATTGCATTAACAGGCATATCAAAAAGCTTAAATCAAGTTTTCTTTCTTCGAGTAGCTTCCCCCGTTTCCACTCATGCAGATGAAAACCATAGATGACAAATAGGTAAATATTTTTTCGTTAAATAAGATCAGCATTTTAAAATATACATTTCAAGCGTGAATATGAAACAATTCAAAGTAGTCGCTGTAGAGGTAGATCATTGGTATAAAGCAAGAACAGTTATCTTTGATCTCGTCAGGCTCAGAAAAAAGTATTTAAATTGATTTCAACCGAAACATGCAAGTTATTAATACAAAACATTACATTGCGTATACAGAGTGAGATAAAAGAGAGAATAGTGCAAACTTATGTACTTCATACAAATGATTTGTTTGTTCTTCTTGTTATTAGGCACAACTTCGGTAGTCGGAGTATTCCTGCCATAGCCATTATAACTGTTTGGCTATCTGTTACTAATTCGTTTACTCTTAGCGTGATGGTCAATCCTGCATATTGAATGCTGGTATCACGAATATTATTATTACAATGCTAATACTATGTGACCGGTATGACACTACGTTTGCCAAGTAAATACTTATGTTGAATAGCAAATGTTAAATTTTATTTAAACGAAACTCCAATTTGAATGATTTACTTTCTTCGTATCTCTTTTGAAATGCCAAATATCTAATTGAGTAATATTAAAAATAGTTGTAAGTTCTTATTTTATCTAGAAAATGATACAGATTTCATTTCATTTCATGAGGGAAGATCAGTTGTCTGAGATTCGAATGTTAAACGATGAAATTGCAATACAAACTATTCATCTATTCACTTTTCAAAAAGTAAAAAAAGACTAGACTACAACAAATATGCACATGTTTTAGACATATTTATTTTTTAGAGTACATTTGAATGCCCCATAAGAACAAACTCTGTAACTTATCTGCTTTGGAGAAGGCGAGACTTTCAAAAAGAAAAATAGATACTGAAAACTGTTTTCGTTACGGTTTACATTAAATTTTGCTACTTAATGTGTTTTTGTTGATTTTACCTGGTTTTTGTTACTCGAAAAATTTAAATACAGGATTTTGAAAGTCAGATTCTAATGTCAGCAAAACAATTTGAATAGCTTAAGATACAGTTTAGCTGTCAAAAGTTGTCGTTTCGCCGCACCGATTATATTTTCATAGGCACAATATGATTTTTCCAACGCACAAGATGGTTTTCAGGTGCCTTTTGCATCATTTTGCAAATAAAAACACGGATTTTGAGATGATTTGATTGAAATCAATTGTTGTATCCATTTTAGCATTATATTTATGAAGCATTTCGTTTTTTTGTAAACATATGGTTTTTTTGAGCAAAAATCTACACAAACTTTATATATACTATGCATGCTCTAGTGCTCGTAGCACAGAAGATTCTCATTTTTACAAAAAAGTAATATTTCATAAAAATAGTGCTAAAACGCATAAAAAACTGATTTTAATCTAAAATTTCGTGATTGAAATAGCAAAACGATGCAAAAAGCCCTTTCAAAAACACTTTGTGCGTTTGAAAAATTATATTGCGCTTGTGAAAATAGCATCTTTGCGGCGAAACAACAACTTTTGACAGCAAAACCGAATCTTGAGCTTCTTAAATTGTTTTGCTGACAATCGATGCTGACTTTTAAAACCCTGTAAAAATTAAATTTATCATTAGCATACAGTGTGAGAGAAAAAATATAAACTTTAGGAACTATTTTAACTATATTTTTGGCAATGAAAAATATTTTTCAGTTTTTGTGGGTTTGTTTTGTGGTTTCTATTTGACAAAACATACTTGACGGTGTTGGAACCAAGCAAACATGAAGATTGAAAGTTATAGCGTGTATAGTAAGCATACTGCCCTCTTGATGAAACCTATAAAAACGAAACAGATGATGTTCACACAGAAGCCTCATAAAATAATGGCTGCGGTGCACACAATCTACCTCATATCACCACTACTGTGCCAAGAAGCCTCCCTAAGAATCAAGATTAACCTTTCTCTTTTCTGGCCCAAATTTTCTCTTCGTTTGGAAATGAGAACGTTGTAAATGGAACTGCGCAGAACGGATGAACCCGTCGGCCATGTTGTAGCAGCATTTGGGTTCAGCCATATTTTTAGCATCTATATGTTATCGGGTTGTATACGTAGCAGATAATGGAATTTTCTCGACGTTGAAGACACTTTTTTTCTCAGTCACTTTATTATAATACACAGCTTTTATTTGTTTCAAAAGATAAACAACAAAAATTGTTGTAAAAATCGAGTTTAAATTGTAACTATACATAAATAGCAGATTGAAGAAGGATTAGATACAAGTGTGACATGTAAAAGACAACTCCCTTTGGGGAAACCAAGCGGTTTGTTTTATTTATTTGTTTTGCTCCTATAAGATGTAATGTGTAAATTTCCCATTTTAACAATTCTACTCAAGCAAACATAAACTAAGAAGCACTGAAGAGCGAGATGTTTTGGAAACGAACAATACCTTTAGTGTCATAATTATAAGCTTGTGCTTGAGCTTATAAGTGCCATATTATGATCATGATTAAACTATTGATGAGTAACACCAAAGCAGTTGAAAAAAATATGCTTGTTTTAACTGTATTGGTATGGTGGTAATCATTTAAGCTTGGCATGATAACACTCATATTGTCTATGATGAAAATTATTGTTACTGTATATATATACTATAATATATATATATATATATATAGCTGTGACGGGCATTTTGTTAAGCTGTTTGAGTTGAAGTTTGTACCCTTGGCCGTAAGTTTGAAACTATGAATGGAAAGCAAATTTTAAAGCAACAATATACACACACGCGAATATACTCAGCTTTATGGTATTAGTCGAAACATAAATCAATCCCTGAACTCCTTGGGCTAACTTATAATGTAATTATTGTAATACTTGTTATCTAACCAAATGCTTTACATGCAATAAAGACTCTGCAGATGATTAATTTTGATACAAAATAATCAAATTTAGTTTTTTTCTTGCATTTCAACAAATTACAAATTATTTCTCATATCAACATCATTTTTCATTATTAAATGAATTACAGCTCTTGTTGTAATCTACAGAACAAGAAATAAAACAAACAAACTTATAAATTTAGTTACGAACAAATATTTGTGTTTAGGATGTAGTGATATTATAGAAAATGCCTCAGATGCATTAATTTTTTTGTTAATGTAGGAAATTATCGTATGCAAACAAACGAATCAGTTAGATACACATTTTTCTATAGTGTTTTCCCTTATTCCAATCATTATGCTTTTAAAGAAATTTATTCTCGAACGGTCTTTTGGTGGCTAAGATCATTGATAATACATTTTCCTGTTGGCGTGTTTGGTAAATCGGTTTCGACACGCTATCTAGATTATCCTAAAATAATGTATGCGTATTAGGTATTCTGAAAAAGATACCTGGAATAGTCTTCATACGTGTCTAGTGACCATTATCTGATGTTTGACAATTGTAACAGTAGCTGCTCAACTAGAATACTCACATCGTTGCAAATATTTTACAATACAATTAGTTTAAACGTTTGGTTTAAACTTGGTTATGGAGCAGCAGATATATCCAATAAATAAATAAATAAATAAATGTTAATAAAACGAATTACAAACTAATTTTATTATGTTGCAAAAAAGGTCAAATCTGTTCATTTTTACGGTATATTTCATTATGGTATATTTTTTCAAGTAGGTTCATAATATTGCCGCTAGAGCTGCTAGTGTACGTAAAAGAGAAAACTTGGTGAAATTGATGTAAAATATGGGAGGAGCTACAATTCTTTTCTCCTTAAAGTATGCAATAGTAGAAAAGTTCTTTCATTTTCTTTACAAAAGCATTGTTTTCTCTCCACGCCAGCAATTTATTTTGTAAGAAATTTTATTATGGTCCACAATGTTGTAAATTGATATTTTATTTTGGTTCAACAAATTCATACAATCTTCTTTTCTTAGGAGCTCAAAAGGAAGGGTAAAACGATTCTATTTCCTGATTCTAAATAACTTTATATTTGTATTCCTAAAAATTTATGAGAGAGTTTGATATCTCATTGTAAACATTGTGGTTACAGCTATGTGCAATTCTAGCCATCAACATGTTCAAATAAATATAAACGGAAATTCCTACAATAAGTTCTGTCGCGATACACAGTTCTGCTTCATACACAATCTGACTCGGTTGGTATACTTTAGGATGTAAAAATGTGAGTCTATTTCTCTCTCCCTCCCTCTCTCTCTCTCTCTCTCTCTCTCTCTCTCTCTCTCTCTCTCTCTCCCTCTCTTTCTCTCTCTCTTTCTCTCTCTCTCTTTTTCGGTCTATCTATCTATCTATCCATTTAACTCACTCTCTCTATCTCTTTCTCTCTCTCTCGCTCTCTTTCTCTCTCTCTCTCTCTCTTTCTCCTTCTCTTCATGTAGTATGAAGCTGATAGGCACTACATTTCTCAATACGGCTACTTCGTCCTTATCAATTAATTTGCTCTCAGTCACATTATTCTAGGGCCTTCAATACAATTTCATACTCCTAAAAAAGTTTTATCCTTACGTTAGCTTCATTATTTATTATGATGTGCGTAATGTATGCTTTTGTGATGTAATTATGCGCCAAATTTTAGAAGTACACATGTATAATTCATTAAACAATGTCACATGATATGAGGAGAGTTAAAACAATAATTGACACACATGATTTGTATCTTGCAGATACATTAACCACACAATTGACATTAACATATTTTAAAAGCGTATACACGAAGGCAATTCTTCAATTTCACCCATCAGAATAATTCTCTTATATCTCGGAAACGAACGTTTAAGCATAGAGTATTGTTTTATATTGTAATGCAATGTGTTGAATTATGTACAAAAACCGTATCCATATCACGACATCAACGATGATTGTGTCGCCTCTTGTTACGTATACTGAAGGTATACCGGATAAGTAGCACTCAGGATACATTCAGTATACGTTCATGAAGCGGCACTCGAACAACGCTCATTCACTGATAATTCACTTCGTTGGATTTGATGAAATATTGGCTCACTACATCACCAGATTTCTTATACCGCTCTAATAAAGATGTATAAAAACTCTGACACACGAACAAGAGCACATGTTCAAATAATATTTTCCTTCGAAATTCGATGATTTACCACTCTGCACAGATGCGTGTGATCTATACTCAAATTCCATCCAGCTCATCAACTATGTATTGCAGTGTAATTAAAGGATGAATCACATCTTTCGCAAACAGTAACAGTGTGAAATGCGTAGGAAACGAGAACGAGTTCAGGAAGCAAACACAGCTATGATTATGATGCCAACGAGAGTAGTCCGGTCTACTGCGATGACGTTAAAGATGACAACGATGTGTCCCGCTGGCCGTATGGTTGAGTTGTGAGAGTGTAGCGTGTTGCATATACTGTCCGTACCAAAACTTGCGAGCGACGACCGAAAACGTTGTAGCACAATAGCAGCAGACGCAGCTACCGGCAATTGACAAAGGTTGCTTCAGTAATAAAAAACACACACACATACATAAAAGAGCGTGCCTTGCTCTTTCAAATATTAAAGCACTTCAGCTACCCACGAGTAAAAGAACAGAGTGCGATGGAAGTATGCCGAAAACCTGCTGGAAAGAAAGAATTCAGAAAAGATTATGTTAGTCAGCACGCACACCTCTAAGAGTCCTCGCGCGTGCGCGTTTTGCGTTTAGCGCGATTTTCAAAAACGGGTGACGATGTCGGAAACAGGAACTGAAGAAAATCTCGATCGGGATGGGTTCTGCCTTCCAAAAATTGTTCTTTTTTTTACTGGTGGTCTATTTTGTGCAACTCGAAGATGTGTGGGGACGATCCGGTTTTTCCCTATGTGTGTATGGAAACTATCAAGCATTTTACCAAACCTAATCTATTCAAAACTCCTATGCTAGCCACCTGTGAGACACCTAACATGCTCATGATACCTTTCAAATATGATACTATCCTTACAAAAAAATCGTAATTTATGAATAGAAAAAGGTAAGTAAATTAAACGACCAAAATTAAATTAATTTTTGTTTCTATACTAATAGAGAGTATTTTCAACAACAAAAACAATATAACGAATTTACCATAGAAAATTGTTAGCAATAAATTTTAAAAACATTGAAATTTACTTAAAGATATTGTTAAAAGGATACATACACACACTTTTTCTTTTTTTTTCTTTTGGCACAACAACCGCCTGCTTAAGGCCTGCCTGTACCCACTAGTGAAGTGAGCTTGGATTTCAGCTTCTTATTGTGAAACAGTCTTATATATATATATATATATATATATATATATATATATATATATATATATATATATATATATATATATATATATATATATATATATATATATATATATATATATATATATATATATATATATATATATATATATATATATATATATATATATATATATATATATATATATATATATATACCGATAGTTTGCGGTTAAATTTTTGTTTTAACTGGTAATACTTAAAGTAAAATAACTGTGTCTGGTTTTGCCTGCACATGGATCCTTTAATTTACACTACAAAAGAAAGTGTCTTTTTAAATTTATAATTTACCTACGTATTTACCTTTCAAACTACAGTTTCGACTTTCAAAGGTTGGTGTGTCGATTTATAGAAAAAAGATTATTCTGTCATAACCAGATGTGCCCAGACAACAACGTTTTCGAAATTTAAAAAAAGAAGAACGTACGATATCAACCGAAACAAAATGGTCCAATTGATGAAACCGAGCGAAACTGTTTTCATGATTCGACCATAGACGTTATCAATGTTAGGCGAGTAGCACGGGTTAGCTTGAAACAGCATCAAAAACGCAACAAATTTTCCTATGCTTCCAGTCCCGACGAAACGTCATAGATGCTTATATACAGTTCTTAATTTGTTCATCGATTCGTCCATACCTCCCGCACATTCTCGTTGAAGAAACAGGTTCTGCCGTGCTATTGCTGCCAATTCGATTTATCAGTCTCAACATTCAGGGATCTTTCCTACAGATAATACCGAACCAACTCACGATTTTCCTGTGCAATAATGTTAGATTTGATAGGTCGTGGGAAAAATTGTGAAACATTTGCACAGATTCTTGGTGTGAATACTTGGACATACATTTTTCCTTTCATTTGTTTACGTACCTTTCTTTATATTTATCTGGAAATCTTTTCTGATCTCATTGTCGTGCAAGGTGTAAGCATTCTCGTCAAAAGGTCATATTTTATCGATCGAATGATAACAGTTATATCTTTGGATTAAACTGTCTTAGTTTTGACTATTAATAGTTAATAATATTCTTTGCAATAGACACATTTTTGTTTTGATAACATCTAAGAGGATGATAACACATATATGTTTCACGAATAGGATCAGATGGAATAAATGGGAATTTATTCGTATCTTTAAATGTTTGAATCCCATGCTAAATCAAAGCGTTACATATACATTTGGAGTTGTTCACATTGATATATTACAAATTTACGACATGTTTATGACATGTACTTATGCTATTATATCTTGATGTTACGGATTCCGAACAGATGGTTACCAGCCTTTTGAATATTTGTATTTATCTAAAAGAGATTCAAAAGAAAGATTAAACAGTTTTGTTTAATAACATTTAATTTTTACTTAATATCAATTTCAAGAATATAATTCTATTTTGTATTACAACATTTGTTGTGAACTCATGGCATTCTGATTTGCCTCTGCTGATATTTAAAAGATATTGCTTTTCTTCGTGAGCCCTAAGCTTTTTTCTATCAATTAAATGATTTATTACTTCCTCGAAAGGGGTTAATACGGCCAGGCCGTAATAAAAACAAACAAACAAACAGCTTAATATCTAGTAATATTAAGCTGCATTATGTTAAAATATATAGAAACACATACACATACAAATGTACGACAATGCAAATAAAGAAAAAAAAAACTCTATACTTATGCAAATTTAACACCCGTATCACATCTTTTCCACAATCTACTATCCTAGCATCAAATTTGAAGAGAGGGTATGATTTTTTTTTCTGTCAGCTGTCACGATAACGTAAGAATTTATACAAAAGTTGTTAAAGAGAAGAAACTCTCATATAGTTACAGTACATAAGTGAACCCCACTACCATTTACCCGTATTCTAACTATGTTGTCCTGCATTGCTAACTTTAAAACCCATGAGATTATGTTTTGGTTTGGCAAGATATGAAAAGAAAACAATTTTAATAGCAACAAACAGGATCTTGTCTTTGTCTCTGGACTCAAACCAAGAAGATAACTGTAAAAACTGTATCTACTAAAGATGCACTTTTGTCTAGACCGTGTTGCAGTTAATTTGTAATAAACTGATAATGAACCGACATACTCAAATGTCAGAAATTCCAACAAAAATAGCTCTTACTTAATATATTTGAACGCTGTTAAGACTTTATATCATCATTGTTATAACAAATTCGATTCATCATATACTTTAATGTATATTGATTCATGCTTGAAGGCATTAATCTTTTATTAAAAAACGTTCTTAATAAATCTGACCTTGTACATAAACATACAAAAAACCCATTTGTTTTGAGCATTTTCTGAACTGTAAACTACAATTTAACTGGTTTAGGTTCACAACACTAAAATAGACAAATTCATGCACGAGTGAAAGAAAACTTATTAAAACACTTTCCCAAACTCGATTGAAGCGGGGAAGATCGAAGCGGGGACGATCGAAGCGGAAACGATCGAAGCGGCTGTCAAAATGACATAAAATAATGATTTCCTTGAGTTTTTTAGAACATTTTGCGCATTACTGAACACAATTAACGCTTACGAGATAAATAAAAGTAACCGTTATATATAGGTTGCTGCAACTATCGTTCCTCTTCGATCGAGTTTGGGAATGTGGTTGATTGTCAGCTGACATGTAAACACAAAGCATACACTCCTTCCACTCACGTGTGTTCAGTATGCGAAATAAATTTGTCTCGCTTTCCCCATTACAAGTATGGGCACAGTATTGATTAGTAAAATAAGCACAGAAGTTATTAAGCTAATAATGTAATTTACATTGTAAGATTGTAAAATTAATTGAAATAGGTACCAATATGTAATGGCTTTCACTTTCCACAAACCACGTGAAACAAAATTAGAAGTACTTTGTAGTGTTAAATACATAAAGGCAATAAGGGCACCTTAGTGAAAAAAGTTCTTCAAGCAAAATTTGATTATATGTATAGTAGTTTGTATGGCGTTGAAAGTAATTGCGCGATGTTAATCGTTTTTAGATCAGGATACTTACATGATTGAAATGCAGCTTTCAGTTTTGATCTGTAATACTCCCTACGACTTGTAGTACGGGACACTGTGATTTTTTAACCTGTGATAAACAAAATAAAGCAAAACAACAAAATTACACGTAATTAAAAAACAATAAACGCGAAAGAGTTTATCAGTCAAAAAAAAAGTATGTATGAATATGTTAAAAAATAAGTACTGAATTTGTGAAACCGATAATTCGAAGGATACCAATGCGATACAGGCGGTTTTTGATGATTTTCGCAAATCATATGGAGATCGATGAATATGTTGTCCAACAAATGCATTCTTATTTTTGGATTGTTTACATATCTTAAAGCGTCTATGCTCTTTTTGCCAAAAATAATTTCTGTACGGTAATCATTAGCTATGTATGGTTTAGTTGGCTTTGCACTTCAGTTGTTATGTTAGCGATGTTTATGAAGAATTGAACAAAAGTCACTGCCCACCGAATTTTGCTTTGCACACTAATAACTTGTGTTATCAAACAAACTATTGCAGATTCCTTGATAATACGATGTTTTCCCGGCAACGTTTGAACACGTTTTGGTGAAAAACTGTTCCAGACACGAGCTCTAGTTAGGTAGTGCACACGCTGGTTCTGGTATGGCACGAGGTAGAAAATATTCGGTAATGAAAAACGCTACAAAGGGAGACTTGTGCTGCTCTTTGCTCCAAAAGTAAATACGTCAACCACAACGATCCCTTGATTTGTAGATATATGGGAAACGGTGTGAGAGTTACATACAGTTCGTGGTGTTTGTGAATATGTAAGGAAGGGGCAAATCACACTAATACATTAATAGCATTACCGATGTTACATAGTAGGCGTAAGAGATGTTTGTATGACAGACCTACTCCAGTCTGCCTCAGAAAAGAGCTATGTGATAAAAGTATGAATAAATGAAAGATGGTATTGGTGAAACAAATTTGTTCATGTATTGGTGTTCTTTAACTTGCCTGGTTTGTATTAGTGCAATGCAAAACATTTAAGAATACATTTGTTTGGATTTGTAGGTGTAAACTACGAGTCAAGGAAAAAGATAATTGACCCGGCTTATTGTTTCCATCGGTAAAATCTTAATAGAGGAGAGAGATATGTACGATTGCTGGTTAATAATAAGCATGTATTAATAATAATGGAAAACTATTTTAATAAAACAAACATGTGTTGTGTTAAAACTCAAAAGAATTGACAAATAAATTTAAATTTTGGCCCAAAATATTTCATTGATATTTGTGTCATTAAATTGAAGCAAGTTTAACTTAAACAAATTTTAGAGATTTGCATGCAAACATTTTACATAGATCTCTAGAATAATGAAAAAGTATGGCAAAATAGTTGGCAAAAGATATTGTTTTATTCGGATTTAGAATGCATATTGAAAAGCTAGTTTTTTGATGTGAAAAATGACCATATTTCTATAATTTGATTAATTACGTTTACCGTAGAAAGCTTTTTATTTTTTTTTCCAAATTTGAGTTCTGTTCCTTTTAGGCTTTTTGGCACTAACTTTACATATTGATAATAAAACAAAAAGACAGTTTTTTTTGTTATTCAGGAGGGATGACTTTGCCGTAATGCTTTAAAAAGACAGGTTTCAAAGCCAATAAAATACGTATTACAGCAGTATTTTTTACCAGACTTTCAAACACAGAGACATAATTGCTATACAGTCTGTAACTCACTGGATGATCTTCGATTCCTTGTCAACTATTGAATCTTCTTCTTCTTCTTTGGCTCAACAACCGATGTCGGTCAAGGCCTGCCTGTACCCATTTGTGAGCTTGGCTTTCAGTGACTAATTGATTCCCCCCCCCCATAGCGGGATAGTCAGTCCTACGTATGGCGACGCGGTCTATTTGGGGATTGAACCCATGACGGGCATGTTGTTAAGTCGTACGAGTTGATGACTGTACTACGAGACCGGCCAACTATTGAACTATTGAATATGTGCTTGTTTTGTTAGTTGGCATGTTTTTCCACACACAATTTTTCTGAAATTTTTCTGGGCAGGCCATGAGATTTTTGTAAATTGGTCAGAACCTGATTTTTCCATGCAGACGTATGTATTTTCATTGAACTTTCAGCCAACTATCGAGCGTTCAATTTAAAAGCATACCAACTTAAAAGTGTTCAAGTATTGAACTCTGACTGTAGTTTATTTCCAATTATTTTGATCAACGATACAAACCCAAACATAAAATTCTTATTTCTGCATCTCACATCAAACAGAGGAATGTTAGCTTTGTATATTGATTAAATGCACATCAATTAAATTTATTGCAAACATTTTAGAACTTAAGCCATGAAGACAACTGTTACTGTTACTTAAAGTTAGCTAATCGAAATAAATCCTGCACAACAATACGCATCTGAAACAGTTATCGGAAAAATAGCCAGCCTTCACATATTCCAAAGATTAATCCAACTCAACATGACAGGATTTGAGTTGTGCTTCGGTAGAGGTTGCGGCGTTTGCAAAAATAAAACTAGACTGATTTTGCGTTGGTAAAAATAAATCATAACGAGGCGAAAAGGGATATTTTATCCCATACGATAAGCCATGCTGGGAAATTTGAGGAAAAGGATTTTCCAGTTTTAGCAGAGACACAAACCTTTCGGCTCCTTAGTTCCTTCGTAAACCACGACCCTAGCACACGGTGTGATGAGAGTTAATACATCTTACCAAGTTTGGCAAGCACTTTACTGAGGAAAGCTCACTTCTTTGCTTACCGTCGCCACTTTCGATGAATGCTTAAGAGAAACATACTTTGCATTGGAGTACCGAGGAGTGCCGATTGTGTACTAAAACGTGTACGACATTGTACAAGAAGACGAGAATGTTGTTGTTTCATCTTATTGAATTTGATAGAACAAAGAAAAAGAGAAGGAGAGAAAGAGAAAGAGAAAGAGAGAGATAAATAGAGAAAAAAGCGAGAGCGAGAGAGAGAGACAGTTAACGTCTTTTCAAACGATGGGCGGGATTTAGAAGTATTTTGGGATATATTTTTGCTTTCCTTTTTGATAATCAATTGTACTAAAACCCCATTTTCAACCAAAAACTCTATCTAGCCTGTTTTATCATTTCATGCGCATACCCATTTCATAGGCATAAAAAGGCAACCAGTACTGATTCATTCATTTTCACTTTGTCAACAATTGTGTTCTTTTCTGAAACTTTACCATAATCATACAGTTTAAAGGAAACGTGCTTCGGTAGGGTGTAGCAAAATTTTAAATAACCGGTCTTTGAAGCTTACACTATTAAATCGTCTGAATCGCAGAGCAATGTAACACAAAATGTTATTGATATCTGATGACGAACGTATTTAGGATACCTTAACGTATGAAAACGAGGTAAACAAATAATTATAATTCATAAACACTCATGTACCACACATAGCATAATAGTTGTTTTATCATCTTTACCAATTTATTCGTATGTTGTTGTATTTACAATCTGAACTCATTGATTGAACTTCGATTCCCAGCCAACAATTGAATTAAAGTTTTTAGTTGGCTAATTTGCTTAAACTTTTCTCGGCTAACCATGAGATTTTTAGGATTTTTTCAACAACCGGTATGCCATACAAAAGCATGCTTTTTAATTGAACTGTCAGCCAACTATCGAGCGTTCAACTGAAAAGCATGCCAACTAAAATGCGTTCAGATATTGAATTCAAACTGTATTCGTACATAAAAATACAGGCGTTGTAAATCGTCCGTGTAAGAAAGCTTTATGAATATAATAGATACATTTATATTTTGTTTGAAACCGTGATGGTGACTTAAATTCATAAATAATTGAGTTTGAGCGTTGAGCAATTGAGTGTGAGCAATTATTTTACGTTTATTGTTTTAGGTGCCATCGGAGGCATTACACAAAGTTTAGTTTTATCACATGTGAATTGAACAGCTAAATGAAAACGTGAAGAATTTAAAATTTATAAGAAAAAAAATTTTAAATCGTATTTTTTTTAATTCAGGAGGAACGGGAAAATCGTAAATTTAGTATACAGCAATATTTGTAAATGATTTTGAAAAATTGACATACATTACACATAAAATAGAACAAGAGTTTAGTTATAGTTTATACGGATCTTTTTGACAATCGTCGGTAGTGTCGTTATTGGAACACTCTATTGTTTAAATAAATTTCTAAATTTCTAAAAATAAATTTGTCAGGTTCTGAAGAAATGCGCATGTTTCTTCAAATCGGAATCTCTTAAATTGCAAACGAATAAATAAAAATAACATCTTACAATCATGTTCTTTTTACAGGTAAACGGCAACGGCTATATTTTTCAATAGCAGAGCATTCGTGAATTATCAATTAAATAAGATTTTCCTAAGATTTTGTTAATCTCGTAAGCAACTATTCATTAGTAGCATGCATTCAAACGATATTTTATTGTAAGTGATCACGTTGTCTCACTAATGAATACACTTCCACATCTCTACTGACAATAACGTATATTCGTAAAAAATCAAATGGTTATAATTGGCAAAGTAACGTTAACATATGTTCATAAATTGTCTCATAAATGTGAGTCAATCCCCACTGTTTCTATTAAATGGCAAAAAATTCTTAAATTTGTGTTTTGCCTTAAGAACAATACTGATATTTGACATTATTTACTGGGGTTATTAACGCAAACCAATAATTATGTGTAACTACTTCTAAATATCATGATTCGTTAACTCGTTCGGATTAATAACATGCCTTGGGTTCAAACCTCGTATAGACCGTCCTCCATAGCAAGAAGTGACTAAGTGCGTAGTACAGAATAAGCCTCGAACGTTTGTATACACTGGCATGATCACGTTACGCTAAATAGGTGGAGCCTTCTTAATTTTAATAAGCTCTAAATAGTTGTAAACATTATATTAACGATTAGTGTATTTTTCAATATGTTATGCTATGCTTCTAATAAATAATAATACATAAATAATCAGAATGTTCAATGGTATTTGTATCAACTTTATCTGAAATAATCACAAGAATTTACTTAAAAGTAACGAATGGCATGAAATTTAGTATTGATTTATTTAATTTAGAATACGTCAGCGTTTTACTGACCGTATTGTTAACACTTCTTGTGACAACGGTTTATATAATTCTCAAGGTATTTCCCCCTTGTTGTTTTGCCTTATACCCGGCATACTCGGTTACATTTAGTATTGTTCCAATCAATTTCCAATTCTAAAGCTAATATGATGTAATATATCAGATGAAAATCATACAGGATGGTAACGATTGCTCAGATCTGGGTAAGAAATACGGATTTCTTCCCATTCACCTTAGCTGCAATCTCAGTTCCATACAAATTAAAAGCAAAAAAGAGCAGAGTGAATCGCCAATATAACAACAAAATTGCATATTTTACGATGCAATAAACTCTATTTCTTTATGTGTTTTTGTTTGGAAAGGAATATTTGTACCTCATTGAAGTTTTCCTTACTCTTTCGTTCGCTTACGTTTATTCGTAAGAGCTGCATTCCTTTTTCATACACACTGTCGTGCTGTGACAGGCGGTTTATTGTACATTTTAACTCGAACTATGCGTTAAACTCAGGCTCAGGATATTCAAAGCTTTGGTGTTTCGAGGATTCCTATATTTGCTGTAAATCTTGCTAAAGTGACAAAAGAGTTAAAGAACCCATCTGCGAGAATGTGATCATATTGCAATCGCTTCGATGCAAGATGGTTAAGTTTTGATTCAAGCTAAAACAAAACACACACAATTTCACATACGCTTTGAACGGCGTAGGAAAACATGGTGGAACGACAGTCTGGTCTAGACGTGCGTCGTCCTCGGTGAGGCTGGCAGGTTAAGGCCAACAATGGCGGAAACGAGGAAAGGGTTTTATTGCCATTATCCTGCATAGGGACTATTTTTCAATTGTACGAGATACTGTATGCCTTTTGCCCTTGAGCATGCACAATCATTATTTATTGCAAGCCTTTTGCAATTACCTGAACAGTACGAGAGGGATTACCTCAATGAATACGAAGAATGCTGTGTCCTTGAAGATGTTGAATAATAATACACCGCATCAGATGATATACTGTCACATCAACTCTTATCATGGGGTACAGGTTCAGTAGCTAAGGTTAACGCTCAGAAATTGGCAATTAAAACTCCAACTTGATTTTGTATCCTTTACGTTTGATATAGTGTTGTTGGTAAAAGTGGACCTGTGCTGTACCCTTCTTTTAACATGCTTTCATGGCGGTATTTCCCACACTGTTAAAAGAGTGTTTACACACGTAACATCATATATACCCATACAAAATGCTTTATGAATCGTTAAGGTACAAAACATAGAATTGTATCTAAATTTTACTATGTTTTGCTTACAATATACAGTCAGAATTCAATAGTTGAACGCTTTTTAGTTGGCATGCTTTTTAGTTGAGCGCTCGATAGTTGGCTGACAGTTCAAATAAAAATCATACGTTTGTATGGAAAACGGTTGTTGAAAAATTCATACGTGTAATATAAACGTATATAACGTAGAAATATTGTACGTGTTTTTCAAGCTACTTTATTGAAAATAACGAAGAGTTTAAGAGTGTTTGTGTGTTCGGAAAGTCGCCAGAAAGCTATTTTGAGGAAAGGTTTTCACCAGGTCGGTCGTTAAAATTTCCAAAAAAGTGACGTTCAAATTTTGTCATAGAAATAGTCTTTGAGTTCACCCACTTCATACACTTTAATTTATTAGTCGCGTTTAAACGTAACGATTTTTGATTGAAAACTCCCGTCAAAATCACCGTTTCCCATGGCAACGGAAAATCGAGCAGTTTTAGGCAAATCTTTTTTGTGCAATTTTTGAAATTCACCAGCAGGCTAGACGAGGAGAATCTTTGCTTAAAATCTTTTGACAAGTGTAAAGAAAACTATTTTGGTATCTTAGTGTTGCTTTCCATTGGTTGCTTGCATGCATTTTGTGTAGACATTCATTTAATAGCAACCGCTTGGGTTATGCAACATTGTCTTCGTTTTGAGTGTTTTAAGAGGCAAGAAAATAACGATGCAAATTACAGTCACCGCGAGGCCACATGAGGTGAAATATACAGCGAAATGAACTATTTGACAGGCGAAATATCTGACGGATAAAGCATCACAGCAACCAGCTGATGTGCAATGTAAACAAAAAACGTCCACAAAATTGTATTTAAATCCATAAACTAACTTCAATATCGAGTACTTCGTCAATTTTAAGTCAACAGTTCATAATTTCTTCCAATTATGGAATGTTATGCTTATGAAGATATTATGTTTAATAGAATTTCGAAAGCGGATGTTGTGTCTCCCCCAACCCTTTAGCTGGATGTGTCAGATATTTCACCTGTCAAATAGTTTATTTCGCTGTATATTTCACCTCATATAGCCGCGCGGTCAGAATTAAATATCTAAGCGCATTTTAGGTGGCATGCTTTTTAATTGAACGCTCGATGGTTGACTGACAATTGTATTTAAAAGCATGCGTATGTATAGACAATTTTTGAAAAAATCACAGAAATCTCATGGCTCATTATGAAAAAACTTTTTTTTTCACGACGTACCTACTAAAAAGATAAATACTTGGTAACTTTTCACGGAATGATTGTCTGAACGCGAAAATTTGTCTTTCCATCGTAAAAAAAAAACAATATTTCTGCGTTTCTATCAACACGATTTTTTGTGGATTTGAAACTGGCAGTTTGATGAACGTATATTACTACTTCTTTTTACCGGTTGGAAATCGCTCGAAACTTTTCGTTTCTTTAATACTTTTTTTCTATGTACAGGGATCTCAAAATTAAGTTATTCTTTATACCGCAAAAGATTACAATCACAGGATCGTGACACCCATCCTACAACAGATGTCAAAATTGCACTAAAAAGATTCGACGAACTCTGCTTGATTTTCCGTTGCCATGCAAAACGGTGATTTTAACAGGATTTTTCAAGCAGAAATCATTTCATGGCAAACAAGACTATTAAATAGTTGACAGATAATCGAAGTTGAAGCAGTTCGAACACTGTAGATAAATTAACGTGTGGTTATTTTGTATTTTTCCATATACTGGCCTATTTTTTGCCAAAGCATAGCAAAAGAATGTCATCTACAACGTAGGATGAAAGTTTCCCAATAAATGGTTCAAGGAACTGTCCAGGAAACCAAATTGTAGGTCCAGATATGTGAAAAAATCTCGGCATCATTTGCAGCCGGATAATCACCCTTGCTTAGGACGACAGTACGGGGCTAGAGAATACGGGGCTGGAATTCAAGATGGGTATGTTGTTCAGTTGTTCCAGTTGTTATTAGGTCTTTATTCAAAGGCCAGTAGTAGGTGTAGGTGTAAACTTACCTTAGGTTACAAATATGCTACTATATCTTATCGTAAATGCGGTGTTTAAAAGAGATATCACTGAGACAAATTCAGGTATTGTTTCTGGTCCGCAATTTAAAATGGACCATTATGGGAGCCACAAGTGGTTTCAGGATGTGCAAAGACCGATATGAAATTTTAATCAGTTTAAAGATCAGTACGGGATGGGGATCAGCTCCTGTACCGTAGCTGTTACAGGATATGTAAGGGCCAGGATCAGATTCCAGACCGTCATGGGTTCAGTTTATGTTCTGGTATGCGGTTAGGATCAGTTCCAGGGTAGGTACGAATTTGGAAACAGTTCCAGGCTTGGTATGGGATCGGGATCAGTTCCGCGACCGGTACGATGTCAGGATCAGTTAAAGCAATGGCCTCCAACCCGTGGTCGGTGGACAGAAGTGGTCCGCAAAAGAATTGATTCTCTAAAAGAAAAGCTTATTACAATACATATCGTGCAATTGTTTATGCCACAATCAAGATTAAATTTTTCAACAGCCATGTCTATTATAACATTTAAACATATTTTTGATCAAATAGCTTTGAGCTTAGTCCCCAAAATAAATGCCTCAATATATGTGGACCCCGGCAAATGTATTTTCAAAGCCACGTGATCCTTGATCCTAAAAAGGTTGAAGAGCGTTAAGGACCGGCCAAAGGACCGGTAAGCAGTTAGATCCAGGGCCAGTGTAGGTTCTTATTTCCAAGGTATTTCATCACTTGCCGCCTAGGATTGGTCCTATTTATAAGTCCTAGGATTGGTATCAGAACCCATTCCCATCAGATTCTTTTAATGTGTGCTTTGGAGTTAAAATGCACCTGTAATTTGCGTTTTCTTTTCAAAAATCCGTTGTGCGCATCCTAAAGTTATTAAATACCCACAAAATGATCTTGCATTCCCCGGTAATGTGGCCAAATAGACCAGTTTATATATTAAAAAAACACACACATACCCTCACTGGTTTACATCGAAGCAGTTGTGTTCTGACCGTTGAAGCATATCACTTCTGTATTATAATACTGAAAAAACTAAGCTGAAGACGGATCATACATGTGTAACTGTTATCAACAGTAATAATTATCTTACGAATAGCTGTTGAATAAATACATCGGTTTGTATTCTTTATAAGTGTTATATATGTAAGGATTAGCATTGCAAAACGTTTATCATGAGTCCACGAGGTTTGTTTCACTTTTTTAAATATTCAATTGAATATATTTAATTGAGCTAGATGTACTTATGTACTTCTTTATCACACAAAATAAAGGTTATGCAGGTACTATGCAAATATAAGAGGTTGGAATATTCATAAATGCGCTCATAGCAGTTTAAAATAGAAGTAAAACAGCAAGGAAAAATAAAATAGCATAAAAAAAGTGAACATCTTGTGTCACTAATGCATATAAGATCTCATAATGAATATCTGAACTACTTCTTTTCGTTCAAAAGTAAATGGCTATAGATGGTAAAGTAACATTGACCATATGTTCATACATTGTTCCTTGAACATCATTTAAATTTGGACAAAAAGTTTCTCGATGTTAGGAAAGTTTCAATCAATCAATCATTTTGTAATGAATGCTGCTTCATTTGTTTGCAAGAACATTCAAAATAAATTAGATGTCATATTGTAACTATGTTTATTCAGAATATTTTAACATTTTAGATAAGGTTTGCTTTTTGATGCACCTTGATTAAGCAAAGGTCTATAAAAAGACCGTCGAAGTGTTTAAAGCAAAGCAAACATAAAGGCATGAGAAAATTTTAACAGCTAAATTAAACGTAGTTTTTGTTTAACGATGGACGTTATTATAGAGAGAATGAGAGTTTTGTTACCCATTTTTACTTATTTTATACATCGAATTAGAGTAACTAAATGTTGATGGCTGATTCAATCCGAGGATAATTTTTTACAGGGTTTCTAAAGCCAGCTCAACATCGTAACACTACTTTTCGTACATGTTAAACGATTGTCAACATCGTACATACATTTCGAACCCATTAAACCTCTTCTATCTTTAGACGGATGGTGATGAAAAAAGTTGTGCATTAGCGCTTTATGATATAAACGAGGTTCACATCAAATTAAGAAGATAAAAAAACATGTCGAAGAGATGAAAGTTTTGTTTGCAAAAATTGTTTTAAAATGGTCCAATTTGAACCATTCAGGAACCCAACCATAATTGGAAGGCAAATGCCCATGAATCAAATTATACAAACATATAGTTTGGGCCGGTCTGGTGGTACAGTCATCAACTCGTACATGCCCGTCATGGGTTCAAGTCCCGAATAGACCGTGCGCCCTTACGTAGGACTGACTATCCTGCTATGGTAGCAATAAGTCACTGAAAGCCAAGCTCACTTCACTAGTTGGTACAGGCAGGCCTTGACCGACAGCGGTTGTTGTGCCAAAGAAGAAGAATAAGATAGTTGGACTCGCAAGTTTATGGATATAAACAGCAGGAAATTATTTAATTTAAAACAATAGTAAAAGTAATAAAGCTTATAAACAATGAAGAGCACACAGCTGCCTGTCATAAGCTCGAAATGTTTTTAACTGAACTAAAATTACAGCCGGTTTCATGATACCGTCGTCAACTCGTACGACTTAACAACATGCCCGTCATGGGTTCAAGCCCCAAATAGACCGTGCTGCCATACGTAGCTCTGACTTTCCTGCTATAGGGGGTGATACAAAATTTATTGAAAGCCAACCCCACAAGTCATATAGGCAGGCCTAGACCGTCAACGGTTGTTGATCCAGAAGAAGAAGAAGAAATGTACAGTTTGTTATAAAAATGTGATAAAAAATAAAAAATTAAAATACATTTGACCTGTTTGTAATTTTTATATGTTTCTAAACTAGATAATCTATCTTGTAATAACGTAGCCATTAGTCAATGCATTGGGCAACAAAGCTACGTGCAAACATGAACTTAACTGTTCTTCTATTTTTTAAACAGATCCAAATGCCTAATTCTAAAACCAACAAATCGCATATCAATCAATAGCTCCTCACAACGCCGAACTTTGCGTGAATCGTCTCTTTACAGGTTTAGTTGGTGTATTTTGACTCTCTGTAATTCTGAGGTAATTTCGATAGATTTTCAGTCTGTTTGATTCAACTTTTTTTTCTTTTTGGATGACAGTGCTCTAAAATAAATCGTAAAATGCTGAAATATTTTACAAGCCATAAAAGAATCCACAATCCCACGCTATTTTAGTGTATGTGCGTTGTTTGAAAAATCGGAAAAAATATATGAGTAGTAGGCACCAATAGTTATCTATGGACCTTTTACTTGAAACATAGAGCTTTCTATCATGAAAGTCTCCTGGCAATTGGTTTTGCCTTTAACCATGAAGCAGGACTATCACACAAAAACTTAACAGTACGAAAAAAAGAACTAAACTCGAATCAGACAAGCGAAAAAACCCGGGGTGTACGCAAGAAACGAAGGCAGGCTTATGGAACATTCTTTCGCAAAATATAATGAGATTTTCGTGTCACCGTCACTAAGAACTAACAGAGGCCGCAAGCAAACAATGTTCAAGCCCCAGCAGGGGCCGGAAAAGATTGCACGCAAGAATCATCAACCGATAGTTCAGAAACCAAGACAAAACGAACGAAACGCTTACAAGAGGGAAAACAGTGGAATGAATCCTTCGTTAGAACGCGGTATATGTAATAAAGAGCTACAAAACACACGTATTCTTTGTGTGTTGTGTGTGCACAATTGGAGAACAGTTGGAAAGAACCATGAAACCTCGTTTTCGTGAAGAAACACGTTTGAATTTTGTGTACTGAAAACTTCCTCCCCAAAGGCTAGTTTTTCGGCACTTACGACTTTCAGTATTGGGGTACGTAGACGCTGGTGCTTCTTTGCCATAGGTAACGGAGAGAAGAGACTCCCCAAAAGACCATAAATATTGAAGTTTATGGTAATTTAATTCTTTTGTTTCGATTTTTGCTCTGGGACGTCATTCCATGTGCAACGTTTTACTTGGAAGCTAATAACGAAACGTTACCGTTTTCTTCCTCCCACCTCAAATTGACACTATCAACAAAGTATATTAAAAAACATGTTTAGTTTTAACGTTACATAAACAGTGAAAGTTAAGTCTTTATCAACTCTGATGAAAACAAATGATTAGATCAGTTCAAGCAAATTTGTCGAGATACTAACGAAATAGAAATAATGGAATACTAAATGAGAATCAGAATGCTAGTAACAAGAAACTTAATGTGTCTAATTGTCAGATTCCTTTCCCTTAATGTGTTTAGTATTTCCCCTTCGCTAGTAATTAGTGTACAATTAATCACTGGTCGTGTATTAATTACATTTTTTGAAATAGCGACCAATCGGAAAGTGAATTTAAAGATAACGTGCAATAATCATGGACCAAAAAATGGGGCTGCTTAAATTACTTGGGGCAAGTACAAGGTGATTTGGGGCAATTAAATGAATGTGGTAATGTAAGTACAAAATCATGTGTTATGCATAAAAACAAAAAAAAAAAATCGAAAATTTTGCTTTATGTGCTTGTGGTTTGCAAGTTAGGCAAATTAGGACGGACTCGTAGTACAGTTGACAACTCGTACGACTTAACAACACGTCTGTCATGGGTTCAAGTCCCAAATGGACCGTGCCACCATACGTACAACTGAAGTCCTGCTGTGGGGGTAATCCATAAGTCACTAAAAGCAAATTATTTATTTGTTTATTTATTTATTTATACAAGTCATCGAGCAACTATAGGTCTACACAACTTATTTCTATACAATACAATACAACAAACTAGCAAAACGAAAGAGTAGAAGTAAAATAAGTAATAACCAAAAGCATCCAATGTTACTTCCGCAATAAACAATACAATTACGATTGAAAAAACAAAACAAAATTTTTTTTCTTAAAATGCGCTTCGCAAGAATGATTTGAGTTTGGTCACACTAACATTAAAATCGACATTGCAATTCATAGAAGAATAGGCATCAATCATTTTTGTAATGGGGTCATTTGAGCCAAACTCTGTCGATCTAAAATTAGTACAAAATAATGGGCTTGGTCTAAGGATTTGACATGGTGCACGAAGGTTATATATAATGTTATGAAATTATAATTATTGTGCAATTTTAGCTTGGACCTTTACCGATAGATAAAGTAAATTCAATATACAGTAAAGAAGTGAAGCTAATAATATTTGTCAGTTCCAAATTAAATCACATTTAATTGGAGGGCAACAGAAAGTTAATGGCTTTTAATGAAAATGAAGCGAGGTTAATTTGTTAAGAATTAACGCATGGTCGATCTAACCTGGAATATATTTTAAGCTGATATACTTTTAGAATGATTTCAACAGATCAGCAGACTTACTGAGAAACCATATTTCTAAAGTTCTAGGGCTGAACTTTCATGTATTTTTTCAGCTCTTTTGCTGTAGCTATAGCATGCTTTACACAGTCTAAATGTTCTAGCTAACATATCCTTCTCTCTCTCTCTCGCTCTCTCTCTCTTTCTCTCTCTTTCTTTATCTATTTCCTTTTTTTCTCTCTGACTCTGTCTCTTTCTCCCTGTTTCTCTTTCTCTCTATATGTTTCTCTCTCTCCCGCTCTCTTTCCCTCTCTCGCTCTCTCTCTCTCTCTCTCTCTCTCTCTATCTCTCTCTCGATAGCGAGATTCTCTTGAAAAATGAGAAACTAAATTCACATTTTGAAAAGATTTGCTCTCGCATGCAGTGTGATTGTGTAGGTGAGAACGAGATCAATATATTTGTTGGAATGTTTATGGTACGCGAGCGCCATGACGTTGATGGTAAATATCAACAATGATGGCTTCCGCATAATTTCCTAAGTGTTAGTGCCGGCATACATGCTGAACATCCATGGTGACTTCAAATATCACGATCAGTTCCAATGCACGCGATGTCTACATTTTTATTTTATTAGTGTTTATAGCATTTATCTGATTAACTACAACCCAATTATCAACACTGTTAAATCTCATAAAATCAATGTGCCCTCTACTATGAAAGCGGATTAAAAATGCGCTACAGTATTATTTTTTTTATTCGGGAGAAACGGCTTCACTTAAAGTGTTGGGTATTTTAGTAATACAAACGGAAATAATGTTCTTCTTCTTTTTGGCTCAACATCCGTTGTCGGTCAAGGCCTGCCTGTATCACTTATGGGGTTGACTTTCAATGACTTTTGGATTACCTCCCCATAGCAGGATAATCAGTGCTACGTATGGCGGCACGGTCTATTTGGAGCTTGAACCCATGACGGGCATGTTGTTAAGTTGTACGAGTTGCCGACAGTACCATGAGACCGGCCCCGAAAGTTAGTCAGAACCAGCAAAATATATATATAAAATAGAAAACTATGAAGCATCGGAAATATATGATCTACCAAGATGATGCATTAGATCCACCAAGGTGATGCACACCAAGATGATCCACCAAGACGAACCGCTGCTTGACATTAGGAGCAGAAACGCGCGTCGAACTTTATTGCGAGAATAATAACCTACATGCCTGGCGAAAATCTACTAAAAGACATTGGAAGGAATCATGCATGGCACGAGATAAATAGCGTTTACCATTAGCAACCATTAGTAGCGTTTTACCATTCTGCCCTTAAGCAATCATTCTTACCGTGGGATTAGATGTACCGTAACAATATTCCGCCGAAAGCGTAAAAAATTAACCACAAAAATTAACCACGCACAAGATGTGAAAAAATACGTCGTGAAACAGATTATTTGAATGGACTTCGAAAATCATCGAGAATCATTTTATGCCCGATCGATGGCACGGCTTCACGGAGCGTTGCTATTTGTTGATGTGTATATGCGCAAGGCTACTATAGCAGCCATTCTCACATAAACAGCAAACTCGTTACTTACATGTACACATACTTACGACAAGCTTTGAACACTTTAAACATTGAGAACTTTCACGATATTAGTCAACTTTTATTGAGAAGTTTAATAGTAAGCGGTTGAAATCATGTCAACCACACGCTTAACTAGAATTATAATTTCAGCCTTCATATAACCGTCTAAAAACACTGTAATCAACCAGCTCTTCTATTTAAAATTACGAATTCCTGAAAGTGTATGCACCTAATCTTGAATGTGTGTTTTTATTTTATATCTTTTATTGCTTGTTTTCGGAAAATCTTTGAACACTGATCGCAAGATAAATGCACTGACATTAAATTTTAAATTTCTTTAACAAAAAGTAACATATGATTATTTAAATGATAAATGCGGTGAGAAAACTAATCTTTGTAAATTATGCTATTTTCTTGTCATCCCTTAAATACACTTTTTTAAAAACTACTGATACTATTACAAATACTAATACTACTACTACTATTACTACTACTACTACTTCTGCTTCTTCTTTTGGCTCACCAACCGTTGTCGGTCAAGGCCTGTCTGTACCACTACTTGTGGAGTTGTCTTTCAGTGACTTACCGGATTTACCTAGCCAATATGGCAACATCAAAGCGTTATCGGTCACCGGAAACATTTTTTCGGGTGACGTAAACCCTCAATTGGACATTGGGTCATTTCTATTCGGGTCTTGTGAAGTATGGTCGGGCATAGTGCAGAATGAATGCGGCCTACTCTAGATTTCCTTGGTATTTAATTGTAAAACAATGTTTTTTGCGTGAAGTTAAACTGATCTGTAATTTTTTTTTTATTTTTAAGTTAAATGGCAAATGAAAATGATTCAACTACCTTATTGAAAATTTTTGATGGAAGTCCGTATAATACAATTTAGCTTTATATTTTTAATATACACCTGTTCTCACTTTCCTCTGAATCTTTATCCAGTTGCTATGGATCGCAATCCATGAGATTGGATCGCAATCAACTACGTCTGAATCGTTTGCAGCTACGTTTGGATCGTTTTCAGCAACGTTTGGATCGCTCTCAGCTACCTTTGGATTTTACGGTAGCTCGCGTAAATCTCGTTGCAGCGCAAAGTTTATTTCGTGACCATTCGGCGTACCTCACGATTCTCCTCATGACAGACAATTTGAAAAGCAACAATTTCGTATTGTTCTATGTTTGAACCCAATTGAGAATATGTGTTAAAACCCCATTTTTGAGCTATAAACAACATTTGACAGATTTGTCTGCTTCTACGCATCAGAACAGATTTCCTCCATTCTAAAGATGGAATATCCGGCTATACCTCGAAACCCTGAACAAGACTAAATGACCACGTAGGTCGTTACGCTAAAAAGAAGAAGATTGTGCTGGTTTGTTTGAAAAACTTGGTCTAATAACCAAAATCGTATGAATGGTGATGTAAGCTTCATATAAAAAATACGATAAGATTTTATAATTGAATGCATTAATTGTTTAGTTCTTTCCTTGGGGTGCAAATGTGTCCCGCGGTCACCAAATAAACGGTGCGCTAAAACGAAATTTGCGCGAGCTACCGTAAAATCCAAAGGTAGCTGAGAGCGATCCAAACGTAGCTGAAAACGATTCAGACGTAGCTGCAAACGATTCAGACGTAGTTGATTGCGATCCATTCTCATGGATTGCGATCCATAGCAACCGGATAACGATTCAGAGGAAAGTGAGAACAGGTGTAATATAATGAACTTAGGTTAACTTAGGTGAATTTTAAAATAATGCATACTAAATTAAACTAAACTTAACTTAACTAAATAATGTTAACATTTTAAAATAATGTATACTAAATTAAACAATAGGCAAACTACGTATTTTTAAACAAATTTATGGATCAAACACACCGTAGCTACCGATTTGACACCTACAAGAGTAACCAAGGCCCAAATAGAAATGACAATGCCCAATTGAGTGTTTACCATCAACGTCATGGTTATTCCTGTATTTATACCCTCATTGTTAAGTCGTACGAGTTGACGACGGTACAACGAGACCAGCTCCACTACATCTACTACAGCACATATTAGTACATCGTCTACCGTAACTACATAGAGAGTAGGTCTTGTAGCAGTCTGAGAGAACATCGATGGTGAAGTGTGTGGTGGGAGGAAAAAAATCAGATTTACATTTCTTTACTATGTATCGAACAATGACACCTATTGCTAAATAGTCCATAAAAATTAACCATTGCTTTGATTATATCGACCAATAAATTTATAACCCGAATGGGTATCGTATACGCATTTCACTTGCCGGTCGATAAAATTATATCGACCAATATAAAAACCGATCTTGTAATTTCATCATCTGTCAAATTGAATTTGTTTGCTTGGGTTTGTTTACAAATGAGCAAACCTGTTGGCATAATAAAGCAACTCAAACATGTGTTTTAAGTTTAAATGTGTTTATAATTGTTAAATGTGATAAGTTTCGTGGGAGTTTTGTATTGTTCTATATCGCTGTGACAGTTGCAGGTGATCATGGAAGGCTCCAAATGGTTCCGGGTGGTTTCTACGCTTCTGAGGGCTCCGGTCGCCCACAAGGCACTTCGGAGCCGGACGTTTCCGAGCTAGGTGTAAAACCTTTCCGGATTGTATTTGATGATGGTAAAGTCATTCCTCAAATGCTTGTGGGTTTGTGGGACCTATCAAAACTAAATAGCAGTCCTGGTGCATTGAAATGCATTGTATACGATCATAATAAAAAAAAGAGAATTAAAAACCTGCCTGTCGTGGATTGAAGCCTAGTACAATTCCTCCAGTTAGGACGTTTCACCAAGTAGAAGAAGTAATAAATTATTAGCAAAACGAATTTTCGTAATAAATTGTTTTCAATTAATTGAATTATTTTTCCATTTTTTTTTTAATTTTTACTTATTTTTGGGTGAATTAGGTGTGATTTTTTTCTAACATTGGGGTCCTTTCCGTTTTAAGTTGGTAGGCTGAAATTTCAGCCTATCAGCTGTTGCATTGTATAGCAGTTTTCGAGCAGCTATCGAAGTAGGTATAATATGCAGGTGGGCTTATCCCAAAGGTGTATGAATTTAGAAGGTTGATTTTTATTGCTTCTGCTGCTGAATGAAGATTTAAAGAGTGTTTTGCGTATTCGTCAAGCCTCCAGAAAGCTTGTTTGAACAAAAGAACACTCATCCTGTCAAAAAGAGATATTAAAATTTGGTTTTAAAAAACATGCTAAGAGACCACCTTGACTACATTCACTTTGATTCCAGATTCCATCACCTGATCTCTTGAATGCACCTTGAGATAAATGTAAACACCACCTTGTTTTACCATTTTTCGAGCAGGTACTCGAATATAATTCTAGCTTTGCGGCTAAAATAATCTACACTGAAAATTGCAGGGTTAAAAACTCATACGAAATATCTTAGTTTTTTGTTTTCTATAAGTAAATATTGCAATGCATGATTATTACTTCTATTCAGAGTCTAATTCACATAGAACGTGCGATCTGTATTGTTTATCAACTGCCTCGAAGCAGTTGGTAGTTATATCGATCGATATAGTTAATTTTTGCCGTTCGCGATACAAATGACCAAATTCCACCGTTTTACCAGTTCAAATTCAGTTCAAACCGTCACCAGACAAATTTGCTGCTTCGCGATAACAATCCGCCATATTTGTTATTATATTGGTCGATATAATTATCGACTGGTGGTTAACATCGTTGGCGATATGTGTCTATAGCAATAATTTGGGTTCTACTAAAAATATCGGTGTTGAAGTTTTTGTATCGGTTTTCACTAAATTGATAAAGCTGTTATGGCAATTTCAAATTATTTTTTGAAATCTATTTTGATATCTATTATATACTATTTTGTCTCTCAAAACTACCATTCCCTGTACGAAATATTTATTTTGATTTTTTTTAATTTAAAAATGTAATAGTCTGACATTTATTCCCATTTAACTCATAAAGTGTTTCACTGTCTCAAGGCCGCGAAACCGCTTCCTGAATCTGTCTTAGCCTTCCAATTTCAAGACTGATGCTTGAAAACGTTGATGATATCTGAATTAATTGGACGCAATGCTAGATCTGCATCACATTTCTCAATCACACTGTTCCACGAAGAAGACATACAGCCGAACAAAATGTTTACAGTTATAACCCTTGTGTACATCATTTACTGGAAACACCCAATCATTCTTTTCGTGTTTTTAACAATTATGACTATTTAAAAATTCGAAATTACTCGCTTACAGTGTTTCACACTTTATGTCAAGACCATGGGATACCTTCCCGATAATGTCTTAAACAATGCCCACAATGCCTATGGCATGATGCTTGAAAACGTTGATGATAACTAATTTCATCGGATGCAAAGCTTAATCTGCGGCGCATTTCTGAACACACTGTGCCACACTGAGAACATGCAGTCCATCAAATTGTTCCCCGCCAAAAATGGTCCGGAAGATGCGTCACTCAAACACGCCCAGAGCGTTTGCATTCTCCCCTCGAATGGTCCAGGGCTCGTGTCCATAAAAGACTACCGGGCGAATCAATGTGCGATGTATCTCACATTTCGTGCGGGCTCGAAGTCTTCTAGATCTCAGCCCATAGTATGCACGATTCCGCGGCACAATATGCCTCCAGATTTCCCTGCTGATTTCGTTGTCCGAAGTAACGACCGTCCCAAAATAGCACAACCTCCTTTACTACCTTGAGATTGTCGCCGTCAAGTAATACACTGAGTCTCCTGCAAGCAGGAGCTTCGTCTTCGTTGCATTGATTCTCAATCATATTCTTGCTGCTTCGTGTTTGAGTCGGGTAAGTCGGGTACGCCTCACACACCTTCGCTGTTGTCCTACCGATGATATCGATGTCATAAGCGAAGTCAAGAAATCGGAGAGACCGGTAGAGGATCGTGCCACGGATGTCGTTGTCTAATCCCGCGCCTGGAATTACACCTTCCAGGGCAATGTTAAACAACAGACAGGAGAGTCCGTTAGCTTGCCTCAGACCCCCCCCCCCCCTAAATCAAGTTCGATACTCTCACCCTGCACTGCACCCCATTCATGGTGGCCTCTAACAGCCGGATCAACGTCCCAGGGAATAGGTACCGCTGCATGATGCTCCACAGCTCCTTCCGTTCTATGATGTCGTAGGCCGTCTTAAAGTTGATGAACAGGTGGTGCGTTGGGATCTGGCGCTCTCGGCAATGCTGGAGAATCTGCCGTAGCGTGAAAATTTGGTCGGTGGTGGATTTGCCTCCAACAAACTCAGCTTGGTAGCTGCCGATGAAATTTGTAGCAAGAGGCGCAAGTCTACAGGACAGGATCTGGGACAGGATCTTGTAGGTGGTATTAGGGACTGTGAGCAATCCAGTCTGTCGCCCTTTTTGTAGACTTGGTGAATGACAGCCAGCTTCAACTCCTTTGGTAGTTCCTTCTGATCCCAGATTTTCACGATCAACTAATGCATTTCGACAGTAAACCTGTCCGACCCCATATTGAAGAGTTCGGCCGCCAGTCCATCACTGCTCCCAGACTTATTGCTCTTAAGCTGCTTAAGTGTCTTTACAGTTATGGTACGAGCCTGAATTCCCTTTTTTTGTAATAAGTCATGTAATATAAAGTATTCGAAGTCGGTTTCGAATGTGAACATTGTTATTCACCGCACGCAAATGTCCACATCGATCTGACATTTTGATCATCAGTTTAATTTTTTCCAGGAACATAGCTGAAGAGTGTCCACACCAATGGGTGAAAAGAGTTTTCCGATAAGTGATCTAGAGAATCGAAGGTGCCGCAAAGTCAGATAATGGGGGCCTTCACGATTCTAGTTAGTTTTTTGTATGGAGTTTGACAGTTGAAGGCTGAAATCATGTAAACACTCCATACAAAACCACACAAAAAACTAGCCTGCCATTTTCAGTCTAGATTATTCTAGCCACAAAGCTAGAATTATATTCGAGTACCTGCTCGAAAACACGCTTTTGTTTACATTTATCCCAAGGTGCATTAAATAAATCAGGTGATCGAATCTGGAATCAAAGTGTATGTAGTCCAGGTGGTCTCATATCATTTTCTTAATAAAAAAATTTGAATATCACTTTTTGAAAGAACGAGTGAAAACTTTTGCTCTAACGAGCTTTCTGGAGGCTTGACGAATACTCAAAACACTCTTTAAATCTTCATTAAGAAGCAGAAGCGATAAAAATCAGACTTCTAAATTCATACACCTTTGGGATAAGCCCACCTGTATATTATACTCACTTAGATAGCTGCTCGAAAACTGCTATACAATGCAAACAGCTGATAGGCTGAAATTTCAGCCTACGAGCTTCAAACGGAAAGGGTCCCAATACTTAAAAATATGTGGTGTCTGACTTTAGGTCGCTGCCAATGTATTTTGATTTAAATAAAAAAAAAATATATAGTTAATTTTCATGATTCAACCACAAAAACATTTACTTAAAAAAAACACTTCGTTTAATCCACTGTTTAATATTTGGAATAAAGACAGTGCTTCGATCCTATTTATTGTACAGCTCAAAGCTTCCTTTTTCATCGTGCCATCATTTTGACAGTGTTTTGTTTACAATTGGCGTACGGTTGCAGGTGCAAGCTCGCTATTTATTTTGCGGAATTCCGGCATGAACCAAGGACAAAAATGTAATATAACCGCGTTTCGTATGGTCCTAAACAATATTCGATAAAATCCAGTTTAGGGCTATTTTTCGTTCGGTTTCAGTGAATTAGAAAGAGCGCAATAATTGGTTATGAAGTGTGCAATAATAAAATTTGGAGTTTTTGTAAGTGTGCAATATTTGGATCTATGAAAAGGTATGAGAATCAATATTTCTTGACATTTGTCTAACATTTTCTGACTTAAATAAAATAAACATATTATTTTTTTTAACAATAATGATGTATATAGTGTATACATCTCGTGGTATACGGTCTTGTGGTATAATCCTCAACTCGTACGACTTAATAACATACCCGTAATGGGTTCAAGCCCCGAATGGACCGTGCCCTCATACGTAGGACTGACTATCATGCTATGGTGGTAATCAATAAGTCACTGAAAGCCAAGCCCACAAGTGGTGCAATCAGGCCTTGACCGCCCACGGTTGTCGAGTCAAAAGAAGAAGAAGAATGATGGATATTAGGCACGCATAACATTCATATTGTGATTTTATCCATCTCAAACATATGAAACATTTTGTTTTCTTAAGTGTGCAACAACTGGCAAATTACCCTATGTGTGAAATTGAATTTCGCACAATTCATACATTCACTCTTTTTATCGATCTCATTTGGATTTTCGCGAAAAATGACTGTCTATATTCATGTTATACCACGGTTACAGGGTTTCTCAAGCCAGCTCAACATCCTAACAGTACTTTTATAATACTTTACAGGGTTCTCAAGCCAGCTCAACATTTTAACACTATTTTTCTAAGCACTATTTTTAATCGATTGACAAAATCGTACCTACAATTCAAATCCATAAATTCTTTTCAAAATTATATAGCACTAGTCATTAGTCAACTAGCCGGATAGTCAAGCTTTTACTACAGGGTGGCGGTCTATATGAGGCTTGAGCCCTCGACTGGCATGATGTTAAGTCATGCGTTTTGATGACTGTAGTACTGGACCCGCCAACCATCTAGCAAATAAATTGGATTGTTGGAAAAATAGTAACCGAAGGCTACTGGACTTCCCGTGACAGACATACATAAAAATATAGAAACAACAACAAAAGTATTAAAGAAAAATAGTATTAAAATCTATTAAAGAAATGAGGCAAAATTACTTTATAAAAAATAAACATAAACATAAACAAACACAACCACAATGGTAAATCATATAAGAAACTTTTATAAATAGGGCCATGCGTGTCGGTTTAGGATAACATTAATCCAAGTTTATTTTATGACCTGTGGTTCATACAATATAACATTCACTATATATCCACTATTTTTTCCAATTGAACAGGCTGGCTCTAAGTTTGTGCTCCAAATGAGTATCGTCATTTTTAAGACAATATTTACTTTATTATCCGTGCAACATGTCAGTGAACTTTGTATTGGGTAGTTATGAATATTTATGTATTTTTTGATTGTCAAATTATCTAAAAATGCTTTATGTGATACATGTTTGTAGAACAAACCAGCCTCGTTGAAAATCGTCAACTCGTACGACTTAACAATATGCCCATCATGAGTTCAAGCCCCGAATGGACTGTGCACCGCATTATACGTAGAACTGGCTATCCTGCTACGGGTAATCAATAAATAAATGAAAGCCAAGCCCACTTACTTGTGGTACAGGCAGGACTTAACCGACAATAGATGTTGTGGTACATTCACATCTATGGATTTGGATAAAATTATTGTTACACTTAAATGATTACAAGTTGTGCCATATTGCCATCAAATGCAAATCGATGCTAATATTCGAGTCTTCATCGTTGCTAATATTCGAGTCTTGCCATCCGTTCATCCTCAGTTTGTTTGAAAGGAATTAGGTTGGTGTTAAATCTGTTTCCAGCTTCGGTTGTATCTCGTGTCTCTTGCTTCAAATCGCGTGTATCGCATGTCACTACGATATGAATGCGTTCCACTACGGTTTAATTGTGTTTCGCATCGTGGTAAGTCGTCTACTCATCGTTCAAGATGGTGGTGTGTTCAGACCTCTTATAGACCGTCCCACGTAGCTATTTGGTTATGTGGTACCTAATAAGTCTCAAACGCCTGTATAGGACGGTATGATCGTGCAGGTTGTTACGCCAAGAAGAAGAATCATCGTGTAGGATTCATTTGATATTCAACAAATATATTTTAAAATATATTTTAAATTTGCGTTTGAAGTAATTGATGTAATTGATGAATGAAGCCAAATATTAAATGTACTACCATATAATATAAATATGCATTAAAAAAAGTCAACATGATAACATCAATGCAGTTTTTCAACAAATGTATATGCTTTCATTCCAGGTACCCATCGTTTTATTCTGCAAATTCGTCTGTTATAAGGAGTGAACAACGCGATGTGACGTGTTTTAGTTATTTATTAATTTTAAAAGAGACTTGAATGGTTTCATTTGTCTCTTTAGTGTTGATGTTGATAAAGTGTTTATATTATTTGTTCATGATCTTGCAAAAATAAATCTGCATAATTTAGCTCATGCAAATAAGTGTATTAAATTATTAAATCGTGAAGGCTATGGCTACGACCATATGGTAATTGCGAAGTGTACATGTGTCAATGAAGATATAATAGAAGTCATAAGTGCAACAGTATTAAAAAATTAGTTAAATGTGTGAATGTTACTTGAAATAGAAAAAAAATCAAATATTAGTATTGTTTTTGTTTATGATATAATTGTGGCATTTAGTGTGCTGTTTAAGTAAAGTGCCATGCTGGAATGGTTTGTGAAGCAATAAAAATATCTTTAAATATCATCATGCAAAAAGATATTTTTTTTTACAAAGAAGCCACAAATGTTAAAACAAAAGCGCTGGCCCTGATTGTATAAGTGAATTTACTGTGCGACACCAACAACATCATATGGTGACGATCAATCATGAATGGAACAATGCTTTATTTATCATTCAGGTAAGGCTATTAAATATAACTATTTTAATAATAAATGTTCAAAATATTTTATAATGTATTGAATTTTTTCACGGCCTCACGAAACTTGCATGCATAATATTCATATTAATTGACGTTAACATTAGTTAATTTTGTGAATGATTTATATGTACATCGGGACTTGACCTTGCCCGGATATGCGAATAACACGGATAATGAGTCAAATAATATATTGAGAATATTTGAAATTTGCCATGAATTAGATTTTTTTTTTTGTTCTGACAATTTTCTGATTACAGTTTTTTCAAATATCCTCCTCATAACGCATTGTCATTTTTAAACAGCACCCGGTACCCGAATAAACAGCGCTCCACTGCACATATGTCGCATGTGTATCATAAGTAGCAATAAAGGATGTGCCAAAAGGGGTATTTTCAATTTCGGGAAAAAATTCGGGTATTTTTTTCAATGGCGCAACACCTAATGTCAGTTTTTGCATATTTGATGGTAAATTGGTATATATGACATGGCTAAGATAGAACGGTATCCAAAGGATGTTTGAAGTGATCATGGACATGTTAACAACCATGTATAAATCATTTTATATCATTATATCGTATCAAGAATCATTTTAATATGGCCAGCCAAGACTATTATGTTACAAATGAAGCCTGCCACACTTGCAACAAATATAGGTGGCTCTTTTGTGCCATTTTTTGCAATTGAATGTGTCAGTGACAGTGAACATAGTTTTTTTATTCAATTGACCCTACAAATACATCACTTTTCTAGAGGTAATTTAAATAAAGTTTTAATTGCAAAAATGTTATATATATATAAATTTATTTGTATGTTTTTCGGGGGTGTACCACTTAAATTTTTGATTTCCATTAAGACCAACAAACAGTTTTACAAAATGATTTGCAATTGCCTTCTAAGCATTAATATGTTCTACTCAGTACATTGGTAGGGCGTTTGAATCCGTAGATGTTTTTTTTTTTTTTTTTTTTTTTTTTTTTTTTTTTTTTTTTTTTTTTTTTTTTTTTTTTTTTTTTTTTTTTTTTTTTTTTTTTTTAACAATAATATCTTAATATGTAATCTATTCTAGCTTACCCTACATTAGATTTATCATGCCTGGACGAGGCTATTTATTAAAGGAAAAGTCGAGACCGAACAGCGATTGTACAGTTTTTCCGACTGATTTTGGATTTCTTCTTTGAAGGGAAGAACACCAGCAATGGTGTATAAATCTGCATTCCTTGTGAAGCGGCTTGTGTCGGTTATCATACGTAACAATTTGTTAAGCATGATTTGTAGCCTACAGAGGTGAGTTTCCGCACATGTACTCCATACTGGAGCTGCATATGTTGCAACTGGTAGGATTATCTGTTTATAAACTGCCAATTTATTTAATTGCGATAAACGAGACCTACGACTGATCAGTGGATAAAGGCATTTCAAAAGAAGATGCCCTCTTTCTAGGATGGATTCGACATGTCCCCTGAAGATCATCTTGTAGTCTATCGTAAGCCCCAGATACTTTACCGACGGCGACCATGGTACAGTCGTCCCATTAACTAAAAGCCCCGGGCTTAGAGGTGGAGTCAGCGTTTTCTTAAAACGATGGGGAAATACAATTGCCTGGGTTTTGGATGGATTGATTTTGATCTTCCAATCTGCAGCAAATCTCAGGAAGGCATCAAGACATCGTTGCAACCTGCTCTTTAGTTCAATCATGTTTCTACCTTTGACTGCAATGGCAGTGTCATCTGCGAACAGAAACAGCATGCCATCACAGGGGAGGGGAGGGATATCCGTAGTGTACAAGATGTAAAGTAACGGAGCAAGAAGGCTCCCTTGTGGTACACCTGCTGGCACAGGATTTGGATCAGATAAGGCAGAGTGCAAGGCCACTCTGAATGTTCTGTGTTTTAAGTAGCTGCTAATAATTTTAACTAAATAAACTGGAAGACCAAAATCAACCAGTTTGTGTAAAAGCCCACCATGCCAAACGCTGTCGAATGCTTTTTCAACATCTAACAGTGCTACAGCTGTGGATTTTGAATCTGTTTTGTTTTGTTCGATGCAACCCTTGACTCGTAAAAGTTGATGAACTGTTGAGTGTTCTTGTCGAAAACCAAATTGTTCCGGTCGAATGAGATTAAGCTCAGATACCCAGTTCTGTAGGCGGTCAAGAATTATCCTCTCAAAAAGCTTACCCAACGAGGGGAGCAAGCTGATTGGACGATAACTTGTCGGAAGCGTGGGGTCTTTACCGGGTTTGAGTATAGGCACAACCTTGGCACACTTCCATGTGCTAGGGAAGTAACCTAGTTCGAAACAAATGTTAAATACCTTTGTGATCAGGCACAGTGCCTTCACCTGTAAATGTTTGATAAGGATGTTAAATATCTTGTCAAACCCGGGAGCCTTCATATTTTTCATGCGACCGATAGCAATCCGTACGTCAGTGATGGTCACTTTCTCTTGTAGAGGTACAGTAAAAACTGAATCTTCCAATCGTATTAAGGTGGTAGCCACTTTAGCCTCGTTGCGACTCGCCCTGTTTACACCATCCGAGTGAGCATTGGCAAACTGGCTGGCTAAAGCATTACTTTTTTCGCTAGGAGTAACTTGGATTTGCCCAAGAGAGGTCAAAGGGGGGACAGGCTTTGGCCTCTGTTTGAGTATCCTTGACACTTTCCAGAAAGCTGGAGCTCTGGTATCCATTCTTTGGATGGAACGACCAAAATTTTCATTTCGTATAATTTCAACCCGAGCGGATATTTGTTTAGCTATAGTCGACGCAAGTCGCTTTGCAGTGATATCACCTGTGTGTTGAAAAATTCGCCGGAGTCGATTTCTTTCTTTTATCAGTGCTAAAGTATGGGAATCCATGTCCGAAAACTCACCCCTGATCATTGATTCTTTGACACAAGCCGCTTCCGCGGACCTGACAGCTATTTCAAGATTTGCGATCGCTATGTTTACTTCTGGCACGGAGAGAATTTCCGTCGATTGAATTTGATTGTCTACCAGGCGACCGAAGCGCTGCCAGTTTACATTTTGGTAGTCTTTACGACGACGGATGGAACCCGCGGAGACGGAACAGTCTACCTCTGTCACAACCGGAAAGTGATCGGAAGTAAGCTCATCCAGGGTTTCAGGTTTACTGATTTTTACATTAGTCAAAAATAAATCCAGCGTGCTAAAAGTGCCCCCCGCTGAGATGTAGGTTGGAGAATCCGGAAAATCGACTGTGAACTGTCCTGTCTCTGAATGGCGAAAGAGTAATTCACCGTTTGTATTACGTCGGAGGTTGTTCCATGCTTGATGGCGTGCATTGAGATCCCCACCAACGATGAGCCTTTGGTGAGAACGGGTGATGATGTTGAGATCATTTTTAAACGCGGCGGCTTTGCCATCGTTGCGCCTGCACTGCATCGGACAGTATGCTACGATGATTTTTATTAGCCCGATTGATAGTTGCACTTCTATACCCAGAGCTTCAATGACCGTGGTGTTCAGGTGCGATATTTGGTTGAAATTTATACCACTACGAACGATGATAGCAACCCCTCCACCTCTGGTAGTAGTGCCTTGCCGGTCCAGTCGTAGGAAGTGGTATCCTTTTAAGGAGAAATTAATATCTGGTCTAAGGTGTGTTTCACTAACAAGTGCAACGTCCACTTTTTGTCGAAGAAGGAATTCCATCAGGGGTATTTTCTTAGCAGCGATTGATCGCGCATTCCACGTAACAATGCGGAGTTTAGCATCCATAACGAATGGCTAATTCCGCAATAACGGCGAATTTTTCATAACGATTTCGGCAAAGACGGAAGCGTTGTGTCATAATTCGTAGTATCTCAACCCATTCCTCTATACTGAAGTCGCCTTCTTCGTCTCCTGGTAACGTATCAGCTGGAGCAGTAAAGTTGTGCGATGATGGTGCACGCATAGCAGAGCCATTCATTGGTTGTGTACGCATGATGGTTGCACGTGTGGTGGATTCTGTAACAGCCCGATCTCTGGGTAGCCACGGGTTTGTAGTAACGTCAGGGACAGTATTTGCTGCTGTTGTAGTAGCAGCTGTATTATGATAGGCGTTGGGTGCATTGGCAGGTGTAGGCAGACCCAAATGCTTAAGAGGCGGAAAATTGGCATTAGTTAATGCCGGTGGAGGTTGCCCAGAGGGTTTTGGTTGTCTATGGGTGATGGTCGAAGTTTTTTGACGACTTAGATTGTAGTTATGTCGACTTGGACAGTCGGGATCAGTACTACGGTGGCTACCGTTGCAGTTTGCACATTTAGTAGCCTCTGGAGCTTTGGTAGGGCACGTTTCAGAGTCGTGTTCCTCAGAGCAATTTTCACATCGTTTCTTCATAGAACAATTTCTTGTTCCATGACCGAAGGCTTGGCAACGATGGCATTGAACAATACGGCCCTTACCACTGCGATGTGCCTCCCATGAGACACGAATGGAGTCAACCGTGCGGATGCACTTGAGAGCGGCCAGTGTGATGGTACCCTTTGTGAAATGAACAAGGTAAAGACATGCCTGCCTGCTATGCCCCTCGTAGTGTTTTTTGGATATTTTGTGAACCACCAAGGGTTCAATGGATTGCTCGCGTAAAGCGGTGATAATATCCTCTTCGGGAAGATCCGGGAGACCACGGATTACTGCCTTGAAGGGTTTCTCTGAGCGTAGTTCATGGGTAAAGAACTCCTTTCGATTTGCCTTAAGCAACGTTAAAACTCGGTCACGAGTTTCAACAAGGCTGATTATTAGTTTCACTTTTGCGCCAGCAAATTGATAGACAATACCGGGTATACCGGCAAGTTCAGCGCGTAGCTGATGATATGGTGCGTTGACCACGATCGGTGGTATGCGTGCAGAACGGATCACCGTATTGGGGCATGAGGTTGAGGCAGCAGTTTGAGGGGTTACCGCTGTATTGGTTGTTTCGACACGAACACTATCGTGCGAGCGATTTTCTACTTCCATAGCTCCCTCAAGGGAATAGATACTCTCTTTGGAGAGCGAGGCATTTGAATGCTTGTCTGCACAAGCAGGTTTAGATTCCTGTGATCCCCTTGGTATGGGTGCTGCAGTCGGTGCGAGAGTTGTTTTTTTGTTCGATCTAGATCGACCACTACTGCGAGAGCGAACCTCGATGAAATCATCGTCGCCGATGTCGTTCTCTTCGGTTTCAGATGATTCTTCCAGCTGAGAGTGCTTCAGGCGTTTATCTGGGGCATCAGCTGCTGATAACGACGTACTCACCTCTGAAGGATTAGAGGTATCTTCCCACTTTTTCTGTCTCTTTTTCCCGCGTTTCGCCATTCTGGCGACTCTTCGCACACAGCAGTGTGCTCGGCTCTATAGTATTTTTGCACTAGCTAAAAAAACACGTCCGTTCGCGTCGAATGCTAGATTAGAACTCTTGCAAAAATGTTTGGTGTTGCCAAAGGCACACCCCTTTTACATTAACAATACGATTTGACCGTTGTTTAGGAAAACAGCATAAACTTATCTTTAGTATGCATTTAGTATTTTACTTGAGAATCTGTTAAGTTTATTGAATCATCATCTATGCTGGGGAATATATGTCTTTGTTTAAACCGTGTTTGTAAGATTAATTGTAAGAACATTAATTTTCCAGTTCGATCAGTAGGTAATCTGTTTCGGGGTGCCTATTCTATATCAGATCCTAGTTGCCAATTTCTTATAAGATCTAATTAGATCTTATCTAAGCCACCGTGTAAATGTAACGGGTAACGGTAAATTTGTTGACAAGACATGATTCCTTAGAGTTCTAAAAAATCTCTAGGTTCTCAATTTGACGAAAAAGTATTTGCTCTTATGATTAAAATTGTTTAGTTTATAAATAATCAGATAGTCGTTTTGAAAACATTAATCTTGATTAAATTTAAAAAGTTTAATAACCATACTAATAAATTAATTAAAAATAAATGAATTTATGATTTAATATAATAAAATTTAAAATTAATTAATACATAAAACAAAACATAAATAAATAATTGATAAATAAATATATAAAGAAATAAATTAATGAATGAATAAATAAATAAACAAATTAACAAATAAATAAATAAATAAATCTATATATAAAAAATAATCAATATATTTTTAAATAAATAAATAAATTAATAAATAAATTAATTTATAAATTGATAAATAAATAAACAAATAAATGAATAAATAAATCAATTAATAAATAAATAAATAAATAAATTAATAAATAAATAAATAAATAAATAAATAAATAAATAAATTAATAAATAAATAAATAAATAAATATATAAATAAATAAATAAATAAATAACCAAATAAATAAGTAAATAAATTAATAAATAAATAATAAATAAACAAACAAACAAATCGATAAATAAACGAATAAATAAGTAAACAAATTTCGTATGAAATTATAGAAAAATATATTTAACATAAACTATTGAGAAATAATGTTAATATAAGTGACAAAAATGCATTTAAAATATCATTCAAACGAAAATACCAAATATTTACCTGGGTAAAAACGAAAAAGTTAAAAAACCGGTAAAAAACCCTAAAAATAAATACTGGGTTAAAAGGTTTAAAAGTTAAAAAGATAAAAGGTGATTCCTTGGTACAACACTGGTAGCAATATAGTAAATTGAATCGCTGTAAATATGTTGAAATTATAAAATAATAAATTAAAGCAGCGATTAGTTAATGCGAGATTATGGCCCTAATCATCCAAAGAATGGAGGTCCAGACAATTGTTCAGGGCATTGGAATATGAATATGAGTAATATAAATAGGAAACAAGAGAGCGGTATTGATACTCAATTATAATTTGCTCTTTTTAATTCGACTATGTAATGTGTCTATCTTGTTTGCATCAGTTCAGTGGTGGATCAAGTACTACGCTGACTGATCGGCTTAGTTGACCTGAATTCTTGAGTATTCGATCCCCGCTCGATGAATTTGAATTTTACTTTTTCAATATTACGAAACTCTGAATTGCAAAAAATGTAGCAATTTTTTATAGTATTCAAGGCTAGAGTAATATTTATTAGCCCCTCATTAAACTACCATCGTTGCTTTACAGGGAGGCGAGAGAAAACAGTTTCATGAATGTGAATACAAAGCATGAAACATGAAACAAACACTCTCTCTTTGAATACGGCCGCTATTCACTGGTGTTTTGAGGGGTAGTATTTTTTATGACAGAAATAAAAGTTTTTACAGTTTTTAAATTGTTTTACGAGGCTATTAATAGTTGCTCGTCTGATTATAGTGTAAAGAAGAAGAGAGAATTAAGGTGAGTAAGAATTCATTTGACATACTGAAAACGCAGTTATAATGGATTGTGAAATGTTTTTGTCACACACATTGCAAACACATGATATGGTTTTTTGTTTTTGTTTATGTAAGCAAACAAAATATTACATGGTACTTATTTACATAGAGCATAATATTGAGTAGTCTTGTTACACACTGAATATTACACGCTAGACGCATCACTTCTTTCAAGATTACTAAACATCGATTTCCATCCGTAACGTTCACCTGTAGCTGGGACGGATGTTCTTATTTTCGGATGCGTGTTGTAGTAATCGCAAGTAGCCTATAAATGTTGGTAAGACCACGCAGGTCGAAAAAGGAAGAAAATAACAGATACAAGAAACCAATAATGCATTATAAAATAATGCATACAACTTAAAAAAATATTTAAGATTGATCTGAAGGCAAACAACTCGTTAGAATAAGGGTTGAAACTACCAATTACGTGAAGGAAGGTTTCATTTTTAAATCTAAAATTGATGGGTTAAATTATAAAGTAAAGTGATTACTTTTGTTAAGGGGACATAGAATTAGAAACGTTCATGGGTATTGAGGAGGAGGAGGAGGTATTGAGCGTATTTGTCTACTTCCTAAAGCGAACCTTGAATTTTATTTCAATTTGTAGCTTAATCATAGATCGTTCTTCCTGAAAAAAGTGTAAGTGATAGCTAGTGCTGCGTCTTTTATACATGTGACGAATAGTTTAATTATCATTATAACAGCAAATCGTGTGGGCAAATTTTAATATACAATGGTTGCTGATAAATCTTGTCATTTTTGGCAGTGTGAATCAATTTTTTATTTGTTTATAATAATAATTTTGCTATAAATTAACAATTTTTAAATCTTTTAGAAAGCATGAAAAAATTTAAAATTGACAAGACATGATTCCTTAAAGTTCTAAAAATCTCTCGGTTCTCAATTTGAGGAAAAAGTATTTGTAGTTTGATTGTCGTTTTGAAAAAATTGATCTTGAATAAATTTGAAAAAATAAATCAACTATGACTGTTTGTATATTACAGTACAACACCTTAAAGAAAATCGGATCTCCGTGTTTTAATTAACAAATTACTGCTGAAATTGAATAAATTTTTATTGAACTATTTATAACTGGATGGATAAACCTACTGAATAGATTTCATTAATAATATCATAACAATTAAAATATTTTAATTTATATTAAAATATAAACAATATTTTTAAATACAATAACAAGTTTACACCGCAAAACTCAGCTAAAGACTTCTTCTTGTATTTGGACTATCTTCTCTCAACAAATTCTTTTACAATCAATGTTAAAAAATGGTTTATTTTTATGGCATTAGTTTATACCCGCGACATCACCACTGCATTTTGCGACTAGATAAATGCATTTCAACTGGCTCTCTGGCGAGAGAATGCTTTAAAGAAAGAGAAAATATATGCTTTGAATCACGTTGCGATTGTGGATAGTTTCTCGAGAGTTTCTTTTATCGTTAAATACCAGAAGATGCAATACTTTCTCTCTGTCTGATGCTATGTATCAAGATTCAGTAAAAACGAACACACCGGTGCTCGAAAAATGATCTTTGTAAACGTCCAATCCTCTCGTTGGTGAGTGGGATGACGAGCAACAATTCCCAGTTCCTATGAAATGTTCTGTGAGCTAGGCCAGTTACCGCCATTCAGTATCTCAAGGTCTATATCGGATACAAAAAATGGGTGTGAAAGGGATATGCGAAGTTGGTCGGCGAGCAACCAACAAGCAATTCCGATTAAATTTGTCGTGTTGGTCACTGTGACCACAATCTCTATCCATCATACGTCTTACTGTCGCGAAACCGTTAAGTAGCATGTGCACAGTACCTTTCAATAAACATGCAATTGAGAAACAATTACTTTCCTTTGTGAATTAAGTGAGTTGTATTCGTCAAATGAGTAATGAAAACAAAACAAAAATTATGATATCCAAAACCCAACGAGTATTAAAATTATTTAAATACGCTTATCATACTGCGTGTTTTAATAATTGTTTTGAAGGGTGAAATTAGGCTTGGAGTCGCTCATATGGTGAGTGCCTTTCACACCGAGTGCCATATACTTCTCAAAGGGGAAAATTGTCCGATACATCGAAAGAGTGCCACTAAAGAGAACGAGATGACTTATCTTTTTGAGTGGAAATGTACGAAAAAGTGAAATAGCAACGGGAAATAATACTGGTTAGAAAGAGTAAACACGTTCAACCTCCATGTTCTCTCTTACACAATACTACAGATTGGTTTAAAATATCAATTTGTTTCGCTCGCTCTCTCATGACAGAGAAGAAGCCATCTTCATTTCTCGCACTGGTTTTCCTTGCGCTTTGCGTTGTTATATGCGAAACTTTTGTATTGTGTCATAAACGAACTACTTGTCATAACGTAAACAACTTCGGACTTCTAAGATCGTATTTTTATTATTATAATATTAATAACAGTAAAAATAAAGCAACACTTATTGACAGGCGTGTGTTCGGGTGGGCGTCTGAACGAATAAAGACAAGCATTTCCGCGTTTACTAAAATAGCCATCAATAAATTGCCGTGTATAGGAAAGTCACCTACCGTCGCATTGGTTTTCGATTTTGTTTTTGCTTTATATCGATAAAAGTGACTATTTGTTTACAAGTTAAACAAAGCATAGTATTATCTTCGGTCAGTAATTTGATCTATACACATTTGAATCCATGAAAAAATCGAGGTTGCTTTCAATAGGTTAATGGTGAAAACGGGTTTTCTGTGACAGTAAATGGGAATCAACTATGAGCCTACTCAAAGAAAATACCAGTGCACATAATTGAAAATATGTAAAAGATGTGAAAAAAGATGTTCAAATCAGTGCGATGAAGTTTTTACACATATTGTGCAATTGGATGTAACTTGGTTTCAAGTGTATTTCGGCAAGTGTTTCGGATGGTTAAAAAATCGTGTGGTTATAGTTCTAACGTAGGCGGTTTGATATCAAGAAAAAATCAATCACGTACAGTGTAACAAGGAAAATTAATCAATGAAAACATAAAAGTGTAAAACAAATGTGTCGATACCGCAATATGTTTTCTTTATGATATTTAGGATACTAATAGCGCAATCGTCATTCTAGTGCACAAAAAGCATCAAACTAATAATGCTAAACCGCCAGAAAACCGTCTATAATAACGTTTTGCGTAAATTGTGATTATTAAATAAATAGCTTTAAACGAAGATACAAGCATCCTTGTTTAAAAGGGATTGTGTGTTGCTCAAGTGATGTAAGTATGCAGTTTATATACTTTATGCTTCATACTAACTATCGGCCTTTTACTAACCTTGAACTCTTGCAAATCCCCTTTAAAACTTTTGTCTCAGCTTAACTGAACTTGCCCTTACTTCAAGACGATAGCCTACAGGATTAATCATCAAATCGTCGGATTTGTTTATAATACAGCTTGAAAAATCTAGATCTGTTTTCCGACCTTAATCACAACCGTGCGCCCTTGGTGTACTACAGGTGATGCGGTCATGTCAAAGTTCATAATCGATAGCATGTTACCAAAATACGCTCAGTTCCAGCCGTTTATTAGCTCTCAGATTTCATCACAATCAATTTCCAACTCGAACTCGACAGTGTCGCAAACACCCAACTCGGAAGGCAGTCCATTGACTACTGGTAGTGAGGACAGCCCAAATTCACCACCAACCAGCAAAATGTATCCATTTGTTTCCAATCATCCGACTACACACACTAGCTACTCGACCATGCCAGGATTCTCTGGTTTAGATGATAAATCGTGCAGGTAACAAATAGAATTTTAATAAATGAGTTCAACGTTTAACAGATTTACCAAACGAAAACAAAAAAAATATATATATATTGCTTTTTTCAGTAGTAGGTATACCGATAGTGTAATGAATAGCTATCCTCCGATGGGAGTCCCTGGTAGCGCCAGTATTGCACAGTTTTACCAACAGGCAGCTGCGGTTTCTGCCGCGTCGGCAGGAGTCGGCGTTGACTCGTTGGGGTCAGCTTGTTCCCAACTTTCTTCATCCGTCGGTGGTGCGCAGTCTGGTCTGCCTGATATAACCCGTCATCCTTGGCTGGTTACTGGTGAGTAATGAATATTTTTATACTTTATGCTGACTTTATGCCATTAAAATAATTGTGTTAAAAACAGAGCAATGATATAGTTTTAGTTTTTGCTCCGTTTGGTTAAAATTTTTTTTTTGTTTATTGGCCAATCAATATAGTTCGTTTATATTCGTTTATTCGTTTATATTTTACTTTTTGAACTTATTGATTCGATACTCCAAAAATGTGAATGAATGTTTATTCATAACAATGCAGTACAACAAAACTTTAGGTGTTTACACGCTACAGTAAAAATCGAATCGCCTATATAATATAAAATATTCATATACTATATACATAGTACCATCAGATTAGTTCTCACTCTTGCATATTTCTATTCCATGTACTCTGTTTTATGTTATTCACGATCAATTGAATGATCTGCTGTCCTGTGTAGCATCGCAATCAGCTCTTCAGAAGTTTGCCAGTACAGGTTAGTATTAAAAAAAAGTTTTGAGTCTCGGAAAAGTGTTGCAAATAAGAAACTTAACAAAATTATTAGTACGATTAAGAAAGTATGAAATATGTTAACCTTATATGCATCAATTTATTTTTATTTAAGCTTAGTACTACTTCCCTACCATACCTTTATGCACAGCCATATTTTTCAATTCTGTTGAGATCCAGAACGTTATTATTAAAGCAGTGAATGTATCATTTAAGTAAAATATTTTTTCATGGTGGCGTTTTTATGGGGTTTTTATTTTAAACTATTATTATGACTGTTACCAAGCATTTGAAGCCATAACAGAGTTACAAAGCCACTTTTGTAGATTTACGTTAATTGGAGTAAAGTATATTTTAGTGATCTGTTTATATACATACCTTACAATAATTTTACAGAAATAACTTTCATTTACTTACTTACTTATCCGGCGCTACAACCGCTTTGCGGTCTGGGCCTGCCTCAGGAGTGTCCGAAACCGCTCGCGATCTCGCGCCACCAAGCATTTAAAGCCATAACAGAGTTACAAAGCCACTTTTGTAGATTTAGGTTATTTGCAGTAAAGTATATTTTAGTGATCTGTTTATATACATACCTTACAATAATTTTACAGAAATAGCTTTCATTTACTTACTTACTTATCCGGCGCTACAACCGCTTTGCAGTCTGGGCCTGCTTCAGGAGTGTCCGAAACCGCTCGCGATCTCGCGCCTTCGTCTGCCAGTCTGTTATTCCGGCCTTAATGGCGGACATAACTTTCTTAGCTATTTAAAAAAGACACAACTCTACAGCTCTTTGAAGGACTAAAACTAGTAATTTGTGAACATATTTTCATAATGCATTTATGAAAACATTTTTTTCACGTTTTATAAACATATCAATCAAAACGTGTAAAAAAATTTGCAAACAATTTCTTGCAATACCCACCATCGATTAAATAAATCAACGGTTCAAACTGATCAAATCAGTTCAAACCGTTCCGTAAACTTTAGTAAAACCCGAATGTTTTGGATTGATACATGCACAGTTAAAGAATGTATTTGTTATCTGATAATGTTTCTGACCTGCACCCACTCACTTCACCATACTTGATTTCTTAGACCGCTATGCAGGAGCTTGTAAACGGCTTTTAGCAAATGCAGACGATTTCAATATTAGATACGCGTGGGATACCAATGAAAGAAAGAGCGAAAGCTAAATCTGTTTGGATGGAAAAAGCAGTTCAGCCTTCAAATACGTATTCTATTATCTGTTAGTAGCTATTATCGAACTTTAAACCATTTCATTTATATTTGAGTCTTGCATAACAGATCGATGCATGAATTTATCAGACTAGATGACACACAAGAAATTATTGTTCATCCAAAGCGATATGCAGCCGGTGAAGTTTAGTTGAATTAAAATTAATTTTTTTAATCATTCATATTCTTCAGTCCCATAAGCGATCCTTAATTCCTTAGTTTATGACGAGCTTGGTTTTATTATTGAGCCTTTTGTCAAGCATGAATGAACGATATTTTAATTTATTTCATTTTTAAAGAAATAACCTATATTTTGACTAAAGCTACATTTCAGTTTCTAGGACAATGAAAAAGGATATTACGATTGCTGATAAATAATTTAACAAAAATGTAAAGAAACTGTAGCTAGGATTAATAGCCTGAGGTTAGACAACGACAAAAATGGAGATAGATGGAATTAACTAAAATAATTTAGAACAGGCTAGATTTGTGGCAATATTTTTTCTAATTGGCGGGTCAAAATTGAACTAGCGATTTGAAGTATTATTTTTTCAATTAACGCTTTCACGACCATAAGATATCAAATACTAAATTTCCCAGTACAACAGTTATGTACATATAACGTAAAGCATATCATCAAAATGTTTTTTTTTATTCTTTATTTGTTCAGAAACAGTGTAAATGTACCAGTATTGGGCAGGTTTGTGCAGCAGTTTCACTAAAACTGCTGGAACGCATACAATTTTCATTGTTTTTCATGAAAGTGACGTTATTTTGAACGATAAACTATCTTATTATGTTGTGCTATTTTTTATTTGCCGATTTAAATGTCTTTTTTAGAGATATTTGTGAAAATACAATCACTGTTTTTGTTCCCATTTTCTGCAGTTTGGTCCTATTTTCGGCAGGTTCTGCTCCTATTTTCGGCAACGGAAATACGGGTCGGAAAATGTTTTAATTAATGCAAATAGGCAGGCAAAAATGTTTGAAACAGTTTTACAATCTCACTTTCCTATAATTAGTGTTAAAAGTACTTAACATGTATTATTTATTTAATGTTGCCCATTTTGGTCATTTTGCTGGCAGTTTTTACAGTTTATTTGATGTGAGTTACAAACAACGAAGGGTTTGAAGAAAAGAGACAGTCTGTCGGAAATAGAGTACTGGCTCACAAATTATTATTTTACTCACATGTTATTGGATAATTTATAGTGAAATTGGTGATATTTGATACAAGAAATGTGGTTTTATGTGTCAACATACGCATTGTAGTGTTCTAATCGTGTTTTAAATGATTATGCAGCAAAATCAAAAGTGTGTTATTGTTTCAAGTTTCTGAGGAAGCCGACGACATTGAAGTGTCGAAAATAATTATTTACAGGGTATCTATTTTCGGCAGTATTTAAAGTGAATAATTACTTGTTTTTTTCTGATTTTAAAATTCCTAACGAGCTAGAATAATTTCAACAGCCATAGAAACTTTCATAAAAAACCACACTTTCATTGGTTTACTGTTCTGGTACTCTTAATAACGAAACCTGCCGAACTATTGGCTGGCAGCAAATCTGCCGAAAAATGTGAACTCTACACATTTGTTTGATCGCTTTGTTTGATATTTTGGAAAATATGAAAAGAAATGATGTGATACTTCGTATATGAATAACAAATGAGCATATCTCGTTTTGAAAAATATTTGTGGAGACTATTTTAAACGCATTTTTGCGTAATTACACGTTTTTAGTTATCCTGCCGAAAACAAGTACGCTGCCGAATACTGGAATACTGGAATACAGATACCCTACATTTGTTTTCACGGGTATATGTATTTTAACATTATCTTAGTACAACAGTCAATCCAAAAGTATTTCCCTTGATCGTAAAAGTTGTGTAATGCTGTGCTATGCAAGATGCCATAAACCATGTAATGGCATATCTAAACAGCAATAATATGCAACCATACGCAACTTGCCTGTAATTAAGGAAAGACCATGCGCACCAGCTTAGTTATATATTAGAAATTACGTTAACAAATGTCCTTACATGAAAATATTTTCAAGTTATTTTTGTTTGCTTGGCCTTAACTTCTTATGAAGGCATGTTGTCTTTCTAAATATATTTATTCCGCAATACCACAAAATCTGTCCTAGCAATAGAAGTATGATCCTATGGGATTCGAACCAAGTTTGGCCTTTTAATGGTCCGGAATGCGTCGGCATAGATAACCCTAGCTCTCCTGTACGGGACTATGTAGATTGATAAACTCTAACGTATACATCGCTTTCTCTTTGCCAAGGACAAAGCATCTCGAAAAGCTGTGCTGGATCAGTTGTTACTGCAGTTAGAAAGTGGTAACACCACAGGAAGCAGTCGACGGGTTATTCAATATTCTAACCAAAAGCTGGTTTGAAAGGATTGACCTTCCAAAAAATAAAGAGATTCTGGATTGGTTTCTCTTGATGGCACGCTGAAGTTCGGTATACCTTTGAAATTATTGTCAGGCATGCCTTTCTTCTGCGCTGGCGATATAAGGAGTCTAATTTCACACGCAAGGTTTTTACTTACGTCAATTTCTACCCAGCGGGACGGATGATTTTTGTTGTAATGGACTTAAAGATTTTTTTCATGCACGGAACAAACTTTTTCATGTTTGTTTTACTTTTTTTATAATATGGGATGGTATGATTTTATTTGATATCACGTAGAAATCTGTATATTCTGTATCTGTATATTTTATGTTACATTCAGCAATTCATACTTCGAGTAGACATTGTTTTTGAAACCGATCAATTATTACAGACTGTTAACAAATACATGCATGAAAAATAATAAATAATAAATAATGAAGTAAGGAGATACATTTGTACAAGATAAACGTTAAATGTGGGCATAAAATCATTCCATCATTCCATTATGCTTTGAGTGATAATTACAATTGGATGTTAGAAATAAGAAAACAAGTTTGTTTGAAAAGTGTTGATTTTAACAAACAAGGAGAAAGTTTGTTTATTTATGTAAAGCAATAAATAGTTTGATTGGTTTCATGCTTTGCTGTTTAGAAAAACACATGTTGTAAATACTAATTAAAATTATTAATTACATTAAAGCTGTAAATACTAATTAAAAAGAATAATCTCGGCATACAAAAACATCTCAAATCTTAACATTACTACAATGTTCACTTGCTATACTTCCAGATTGGATGAGCAATCCTTTTGATCGGGTAGTCTGCGGCGATTTTGCAGGTAAGTTATATTGACCAGATGCAGATATCAAGATAAATATGTTTGGAACTTAAAAAATACATAATGCGGTATTATGACGATTCAAAGAAAAGAATCAAGTTCAGCAAACGTGATTAAAACTATTGGAATTGTACAATTTTATCATAAGAAGCTGTTTTTGTTATGGACGTTATTGATTTATAACATCATAGCATAACACCAGATATTTTAGGGGCTCGTTATTTCTTGAACTAAAAAACAATAACAAAAAGGCGGGAAAAGCCATTTTGGATCATCTTGTTTGGCTCAAGATTAAAGTTGTAGGTTAATTTTCAAAAATTACAGACATTGCTTGAGTAAAAATAATCAGATTAGAGGGAAAATTGAAGTGTCGTTTGAATATTTTATAATTTCAATTCTTTCACATAAAATAAATCACAAAAAACTATCAAACGCAGTCGAAAGCTGGATGCTCTCAATACACTTGCTTAACACTCTCTTAATTCACTAATTCACAAGATACATCGAGACACAAATTGGGCTGTGTTTCACAGTTTTTGTGTAGTGTTTAAAATCATCTCGCAAGCGGAGACATTTTATCTTACCCTAATTTAATGAATGTTAAAAAGAATCCTATCGAGTTCAGTATCGTGTTCGTGGACCGGGCGATCATGGAGATAATATTATCATTTATGTAATTTATCTGAACATTTTCTTTAAATTAAACTGCTGATAATTTTAACTTACAGCTTTGGAGATTCAGTTATATTTATCATATTCAACAAAAAATCCAATAACTGTTCAGTTATTTCATATTATTTTAATCACGTCAAAAGCTGAGCTGCGGTTGACGGTTCTTTGTGATGATTAGAAAATCATGTGGAAACTTAAAAATTACTGTGATGGATACACAATATGAAGATGTTGTTGAAAAACGTTCCGTGGTTTATATTGGAAAAAGACTTGAAAACCCCTGTAATATGGTGACATTTTTTTGTGAATGCAAGACGTCGTGAGTGGTGAAAATTGTGAGCACATTCGAAAGCGGTTGGTAAAATTTGTGGTGGCCCTTTTAATTTTATCTTATGTGAGTGTGTGTCATTTCGTCGCATGCGCATAAAAATAAATCGATAGTTGTGGTGATTCTATTGGGATGAACAGAAGCTGAGCTTCAAAAATATTCTTATTTTGGAATTTTTACAATAGAAAATTATGGAAGTTGGGAAAAGTGTAGAAAAACGCTTTACATTTACAATAACTTTTTACTTTCATTTTTTTTTAGGATTTTAAAGAAAAGGCCAGAAATGTAAAGGTGTAAGATTTTACAATGATGTATCAGTTTCCACATTACATTTGTAATTTATGTATTGAATATGATTTCGATCTAGTCTCATTTATTGTTAAATTTTTTTATTCATCACGAACGACCTTAACGGCCGCATGGCTTGTTTTGTTTTGATTCGTTTTTTAATAAATTTGCTTATGAATCAAAATAAATAATAATAATACTTGTTTTTATTTATACATAAAAATTGAATGATTTTTCCTCTTTCGTAAACAAATACATTTTTTTCTTGAAATAAGTGTTACCAAGATTATCAAAAGGAAAATAATAGTGTGGGAGAAATATCCTTTCACAATTATTAAAGAATTATGCTCATTTGGTTTTTTTTCCGTTTTTCTCGTCCTAGCTCAATCGATGTTAGGTTATATTGAGGTAAAATAAGCGATTTTATTTGACAATCTTTCTTCTCTTTGTTATCTTGTTTTTTTTTTTTAATCTATACACCTTTCAGGAAATGTGTGATGTGTCCAATGTATGTTATAATGCCACGCCCAAATCAGATTTTTACTGATGATAAGTTTGCTCTCCTTTTTCATCCTTGTTGCTATCGTTGACTTTACTTGCATTTCTTTGTTAGTTTGTTTTATTCATGGTTTTGAATGCTCGAATCCTGTCCGACGTACAATTGCGTCGTTTTACAGCGGTTTCTCGGGCGTTGCGTGATGGAATGATAATTGCCATGGCTATCTTTTGAACAGCTACTAAGATTTTGAGTGATTTATGTAAGGAAATAGATCCAATCAAACAATTTGTTATAGGTAGCTGAGTGTTTTTATAAAAAAGCTACACTTTTTGCAATCACAACATGTTAATAAATGTAACTTCTTCTACATTTTGTGGCATGCGATGGCTTACTTTAAGTTTCATATAGTTTCATAAGATAATTTGTAAGCCGGTCTCGTAGTACAGTCGTCAGCTCGTGCGACTAAACAACATGCCCGTCATGAGTTCAATCCCCAAATAGACCGTGCCGCCATACGTAGGATTGACTATCCTGCTATGGGGGGGGAATCAATTAGTCACTGAAAGCCAAGCCCACAAATGGGTACAGGCAGGCCTTGACCGACATCGGTTGTTGAGCCAAAGAAGAAGAAGAAGTTAAATTTGAATGTACACCTGATATTCATATATTTCTGATATTTAAAAGTGTTGTTCATCACTTCCATAAAGATCAACTGCGATTGAATGTACTTTTTCATCTATTCTTTCGCAGTCTATCGTTGATCGTCTACTTGTTGTTAACATCGTTTTGTTTTATATGTTTACGATGAAGCTATAATAAATTATTCCTACATCCCATGAGCTAAAGAGTATATGTACACTTACGATAATTAAGCACTGGAAATCATCGGTCGTCACTACGTCTGGAATCGAATGATAAATATTTAGATATGGATTACCCAGCGTTGATTATTTGTAATAACACGCACAGTTGGTACACCTTTCAAATAAAATAAACTTGTTCCCACTAACGAAGCAACGTATGATACACAGTCAAAATATAATGATTTTCTTTTACAAACAGGGGAAATAACATTGTTCATTCACGGTAATAGTTTGTTTTGTTTCTCTTTTCCAGTTTTTGGACTAGTGCTACTAGTCCACTAGTCTGTCTAGCGATTAGCGACTAGCGCTACCAGGACTAGTCTGTGTGTGAAAATAGCTTTTTGTTGCAATAGCAACTGTAATTTAACGTAGTTAACAAAGAAAAATGAAATAACTTCTGTCTTGTCGTATGAAAGCACTCATTCTTTTTTTATGTTTTCTTCTGCACAATCGCTTATTTTACAAGTGTGCTACGACTCTACTGACTGTACTCAAATCTTCCGGTATGTTCCTTGCAACGATAAAATGGGGTTTTAAAGTGTTCTGTAATTGTGATAGGTTAAGCAGATTTTCGCAAATTAATTTATAGTGAACCCACCATCGAATATATGTACCATCAAATTGTATATCACGTCTATTGTATACATAATTTTTTTTTGCATGATTGTGCTACTGAATGTTCAATGATAAAAAAAACTTTCATATAACATTAAGCAGATCTCCATACCATAACATCATTGCCGACGGTGATATTTCTCACGAAAAAAAAGTTTTAGCATTGCATAGTATTGAATTCTTCTTGTTCGACAGACTTTTTGAAGTTAACGTATAGTTTAACGTTAACGTCTAATTTAATATAAATGCTAATTCATTTCTTTGTTGATCACGTATTCAACTGCTGGTTCAACGGAAGAGCATGACAACGGTAGAGCAGCCCCTTTCATTAGATTTTCTTAATATCACAAGAAATATTCCAATAAATTTGACGGCTTTGTGCTATTGCGACATTGGTTTTCCGGGAGAACGTACAAGCTCCTTTACCAAGGGTGCAAAGAAAAATGGCTTGCGTTTACATTGAAAGCATGCAGCAAATGAAGAATTTTTTTTTGAAATCTATTTCGTGTTGGTAAAGTGGGTTATCAAGAAGGCACCAAACATTTGTTTAATATAGTTATTTAATAAAAAAAATTTTTATGGTTTTTTTTTCATTCGTTTGAAAATAATATCTGCTAGTTTTTGTTTTTGACTTAAAGATTCAAATGCGATATAAAGTGCGACATTGCACGAGAAATAAACAATTATAATTACAATTAGTTTCCTTTCCATAATATAAAACAATCAACTACTAGATTTTGCACTGTACAAAATATTTTTTTTCTTATACTTGCTACTATAAACCAATATTTACAATTGTAGCTGTGACAGATAATCAAAGATTATCAAAAGTTATGCTGTGTGATAATTATTTGATGAGTTTAAGTTTCACAAATACATATTTGTATGTGTACTCGTTTTTCTATGGTATATGATTTCTTCTTTGCTATACATCGTGTGAAACATTGAGAAACAAAATGGATAAAATAGTTGTTTCATAATTCGAGTACCCATGTGTGTAGAATCATTAAAACATTGTGTTGCCTATTTTATTTATTGTACAAAATACAATTATGTTAAAAATTTCGTGACACTATTTCTCGATTCGACAACCCCAAACAAATGGGGGAAACAGTCATTACAGCTAGAGTTAAAGATGTAAATAGGTCGTTCTAGTGACTTTAAATTGTAACGTTCCCTTTTATAACAGCATTTACTCTTCTTCTTCCTCTTCTTCTTTTGGTTCAACAATAGTTGTCAGTCAAAGGCCTACCTGTACCACTTGTGGCGTTGGCTTTCAATGACTTTTGGATTACCCCCCATAGCAGGATAGTCAGCTCTACGTATGGCAGCACGGTCAATTTTTTGTTTTTTTTTGTCAATTGGGGCTTGAACCTATGACGGGCATGTTGTTAAGTCGTACGAGTTGACGACTGTACCGGACGAAACCGGCTCTATAGCTTAGCTCTATAGCTATATAGTATTTACTCTATAGCTTGGAAATACATTCTCTAAAAAGTAATAAACGATAAAAAATGATAAAAAAGTAAGAACGTCTGTTGATTCCTCAACCCATTGCAATACCATTTTAAACAATGACTAAAATTTTTGATAAGAGTTCTGCGTTGGAAATGCTAAGGATACAAAAACATGTTGTTTTTTTTATTGTATGTCAAAAAAACTCTGTTTTGAGGCTATATCAAAGTTTTCAATCGAAATTGTTTTGTTAAATATTCTTACAGCAATAAGGACGGATGGAAAATTCTGTGGAAAATTTTATGTTTAATAGATTAGAAAAATTAAGAGAAACGAGAAACAAAAAGTACACTGATGTTATCGCTGTCACAAATGTATTGATTTTTTTTTATTCAGAAAGAACGGCTTTGGCCGTATTGCTTAACTAAAATGTATTGAAATTCAAGAAAATGCTTTACAAAGGAGTTCAAAACAAGCAGTACACGTGAAAGAAATACAAGTACAGAGGAACTTTACACCAATGTGCTTAGTATTACTGGAGCAACGATATTGGTGAGAAATTTTTTAACAACGATTGTCTGGATTGTGGGGGAAGTTTTTCGTTTTATCGTTGTATTGTAGAATTATTGTTGCCAGTTCGTAGTCAAATTTCTGACATGCACACATTTCATACTCATTTCCTTACACCAGCTCGTAAATCTCAAAGATGATCATAAAAATATGCAACGCTACATTCAAATGCAAGTGACTGTTAGGACTATGATTGACAATAATCGGAATATTATTGTGACTATTATTCGGTCAACAATGTGAAAACGTGGTTTTATGTTCATACTAGAATTTCTATACGTAGAGGTATGGATGACAATGAATATGTTGCTCAGCAAATGTATAATTTCTATGCTTGGACATAATTAAATATATTTGTGCTGCTTTGCTAGCGTGTAAACAGATCGTTTTTAGAGGTGTTTTTGATGCGTATGGAATGAATGTTTGACTTATGGAGCATAGTAGGCGCGTAATAACTAACACTGTTTTACGACAACTCACTAGAATCAGGAGCGTAACTAAGCGTTGGTAGGTAAAAAATGTATGACATCAGCAATATTGCTGTACCTATTTTGTTGTTTCTGTCTGTACAGTGCGATATGTTTTTCTACACCAACACATATTCCATTTACATCACAACAAATTTGTCGTTCTTTTACATGATTTTCAACACCCTAAGAAGAACAGTCAAACTCAGTCCAGCTTGAAACGTTGAAAATTATGTGCAGAACTGAAAATGTATTGTGATTTATTACGATACGTGACAGATTTTGAACTTGCAAGCGTTAAACAATGCGGTTCAGAATGGAAAGGTACTTAGTGAGTACAATTTGTGTAAAATTTGTGTTTAAAAAAAATTATAATCAACTATTGTTTCTTTAAAACGGTGAATTAATCACACTTGTTTTATAATAACAGATTATTTTTAAATGTTTTTATAGTGATCAATCAGTAATTGTCTCATCTCATCATCAAACACAGAGATCCGCAAGGGATTTCATTATTATCCTTGGTTTTACGTAGTATATGTATATGTATATGTATATGTATATGTGTATGTATATGTATATGTATATGTATATGTATATGTATATGTATATGTATATGTATATGTATATGTATATGTATATGTATATGTATATGTATATGTATATGTATATGTATATGTATATGTATATGTATATGTATATGTATATGTATATGTATATGTATATGTATATGTATATGTATATGTATATGTATATGTATATGTATATGTATATGTATATGTATATGTATATGTATATGTATATGTATATGTATATGTATATGTATATGTATATGTATATGTATATGTATATGTATATGTATATGTATATGTATATGTATATGTATATGTATATGTATATGTATATGTATATGTATATGTATATGTATATGTATATGTATATGTATATGTATATGTATATGTATATGTATATGTATATGTATATGTATATGTATATGTATATGTATATGTATATGTATATGTATATGTATATGTATATGTATATGTATATGTATATGTATATGTATATGTATATGTATATGTATATGTATATGTATATGTATATGTACGGTGTATATGTATATGTATATGTATATGTATATGTACATGTACGGTGTATATGTATATGTATATGTATATGTATATGTACGGTGTATATGTATATGTATATGCATATGTATATGTATATGTTCGGTGTATATGTATATGTACGGTGTATATGTATGGTGTATATGTGTTTTCAATAAATATTGAAAAAAAATGCAGAGCGGGGTATGGTATGACTTCATCAACCGTTGAAGGACGTAAGGAATCGTCACTTTCGCCGATGAACTCGATTGCCGATAGAGTTTAATATCAGACAGTCATAAATAAATACTTCTCCAACCAAATCTCTATGATTCTAGGGCTTTTTTTGCTATGGAACATTTCCTAGAGTAAAATACTGAACTTTCTCCTTCACAGTTCTTTACCGCTAGCCAAGCTCTTTTATTCGAGGGGTTAAACATTTCAAGGCAATTCCCTGTAGTCTCAATGATAGTGGAATGTCAACAATTTACGGTCGTCATATTTCATCATCAGTGGGGAAATCCAGGCTTACAAAACTCCCCTCCCTGTCGACCCAAACTTCACGAAGCCATGCTTGAGAAGCGATGTACAACAGTAAACATTTTAGGCCAACGTGGTGTTGAATTTGGTGTTGAAAATACTGTCTCTGTCTCTATCACGCAAGGAATACACCGTGTGCTATGTATCAAGGTGTGAAAGCAGCCATCTTTAGTTAATTAATAAGTGTTTAAGAATATTGCCAAAGTACCTATTTTTATTCAACATATATTACGAATCATTCTGCCCTATACAATGAAACTACAGATTAAGTATTATTATTCTTATTCGATGCATTATTTGTACCTGATATTTAGGTCTCTTGAACGTATAATGAGACTGTTAAATTAGAATATAGACCATTTCATGCTAAAGTATCATGTTATGGTGAGGCTCAAGGTTGATCAGGAATTTTTTACCGGAATTTACTTGTTTCCAAATATTTCGATAGAGGTAGTTTTAAAAGACACAAGTCATATGCTTTATGCCACAAGAAATTAATTTTGATGAAATATTATGACAATCTAATATCAGGTTTTTTATGGCAAATGTAGTGTAAACGGTCACTACAATGATAATTAAAAGGTATTGCTAAAACTGATATATTGTTACCCTGTGTTATTAAATACGTGTAACTGATATATTGATGTGTTAGAAGTTAAATGTTTTGGATAAGACCACACATTCATGGTGCCAACATTTAATGATAAATTGAAGGGGGGGGGGGGGGGGTTCTGAGATTCTAGCCAGCTATTTTAAATATAGTTTACAAAACTACATGCCAAAAAATTTTCCAAGTCTCGGATTTTTAGCTTAGATTATTTAGTTTAGATTACAGCCGTAAAAATATGTAAATATGTAAATAAATACATAAGATCAGATTAGCCATAAATTATTGAAGTTTTTTTGGCAGAAGCATAAATATTTTTTTAATTGAATATTACTATTCCATTTCAATCTTTAATTTATAATTTATTTTTAATTTAAACTATATTTCAAAATACTGTAACCCATTTCAAACAGATCGAAAGAAAACAAAATATATTTTAATACCAATATTTTACAAATACAAATGGTAAAATACAATATGGTGGACTGAAACTGTAATATGGATAAAACTAGGATGATGAAGTTGTTTCACCGATAGGCTGAAATTTATTCTTTATTGTTATAATTATCTAGTTATTGCATTAACATTATGCATTATGCAATTTGATTGTTTTTGTTCGGAAATAATTGTACGAACTGTAATAGATATATCATTTTACACACCAGAAAGTATAATATAGATGTACATAAATGCTCAATAAATACGTCACTAAACGAGTAAAGTCAAGTGATATAGCAGTGCAGTGAGCAATGTCATTTGTGTTCATTGTATACTTTTCGATGTCGATGTGAAATCAAGATCACGATAGATTAGCATTGAGCATTTCTTTATTGTATATTTTCGCTCAGGTAAATGAGAGTTTGCATTATAATCATAATTAAATATACATTTATTGCACGGAAGAAAAGTGCCGCACTAAAAAGTGTGTAGTAAAAAAGTGTGATGAATGTTTTTAATCTGCTTTTCGGGGTCTAATTGTTCATGAAGGAGTTTTCGGCCACTCGGAGGAGTTTCGTTTTATGAAACTGGCTCATTTTGTGAAAAAGTCTTGCAGGTTCCGACACGAATCAAAAAAACTATTGTTGAAATTTTAGTTCTTATACTTCTCCAACAAAATGGATCAATAATAATGACAGAGAAATTTTGCCCTACAAATATCTTCTCAATGATTAGGATTATAGATTTTATTTGTTTTTATCCACGTTTATATACCCATCTTACCGGCACATTTGCGGCCCTACAAAAATATTTCAATATTCATAAAAATTATAAGGCAAAGAGCCTCCCGCATAATGAGTTTTTCGTATTACGAGTGAGACACTGGAACGGATTAAACTCCCTATGCGGGGTTCCTCTGTATATTTAAGGGAAACATAAAAAAATCCTCAGCAAATTTCTTCTGTTCCAGGACCTAACGGATGTCCACGCCGGCGCGGTCGTCAAACCTACACTCGGTTTCAGACGCTTGAACTTGAGAAGGAATTCCATTTCAACCATTATCTAACCCGCCGACGAAGAATCGAAATTGCGCATGCCCTCTGTTTAACAGAGCGACAGATAAAAATCTGGTTTCAAAACCGTCGAATGAAATTAAAGAAAGAACTTCGTGCAGTCAAGGAAATCAACGAACAGGTACGTTATATCCCTGTGCATCTTCAAAGTCAAACAACCAAGTGAAAGCACTTCGTTTTAACGATTTTTATAGCAAGTCTTATAAAACATTTCAAATTAAATCAATATTCCCATTTCACAATAACAGGCTCGCCGCGAGCGTGAGGAACAAGACAAAATGAAGAACGAATCGCTAAAATCCGCCCAACAGCATCACAGCCAAAAACAGGCTCAACAAGAACACACGGTTGTTGGCTCTCAACAAACCAGTAACGGGGGTGGAACTGGTGGAGGAACTGGTGGAAGTGGTGGTGCAGGAAGCGGTGGTAGTTCTGGAAACCTTGGAAGCCACCTGCATCATCCTTCAATCGTTTCGCAAAATGATCTGAAACTTGGGCTTGGTGGAATGGGAGTCGGAGTTGGAGGAAATCTCAGTATGATGGGAGGTCTGGATAATAAAACGAATCAAGACATCCTTAAAGCAGTTAGTATAGTTCAATGCTAAACCTATTCAAACTATAGCTTATTTCAATAGAATCTTTTGTTTTTGGTTTACTACCTGACATAAATTTCAGTATGTTTTGGTCCTTTATAATTTGCTTCCTTTCAAGAAGAAGATGGTCTGTTTTGTATTTGCACGCCACACAATGCAGCAGAGCGATACTCTTTATTTTAGTATACACGGCATGGCGACATGATAAAATTGTTTTTGAATTGTAATCAGTTAAGATGTATTTTACATAATTTACATTGATATAGTTTGAAGTATCGATACTCTAACGTATTGTAAAACTGAAATCAGTATTTACCATATTCTTACTGCTTTCTCTCGAACAAGCGTCAGAGTGTTTTCAACCTTATTATATTTTTAATAAATTAATTTTCCTCTGCTGGTTTGATTCTTATTAACTCTTAAAATAATTCTTTTCAATTTTACTTTACTTTTGTTTTCTGCTTAAATTTTTTTATGGCCAAGTAAACTTTAATAATTAAAACGCGATTATCAAATGTATACAACTAAATATTCTTTCCCATGATACATTAATTTCTCTCTTCCAGGTTATGCAACATAACAAACGATGGGATTAGAGTTTTTTGCATAATCACATAAAAAGTGTTTAAATAATGGATCATTATTTTAAAGCACATCTACAGTTTTGATTTATACAACGTCTTATGTTCAAGGAAGTTTTTTTAAAGCATTGGATGGCTAAATGCTTATTAATTTAAGTAATTGTTTTAAACACAATATTGAATCATTTATACTTCTCAAAATACTCGTTCCTGAAAATACTAACAGCTGACGGATCACTTTTTGTTTACCAAATTTGCAGCAGTTAATTTTCAAAATTTTCTTTTTTCTTCTCTTTCTTTTCATTATTCCATTAATGTACCTGTCATATGTTATGATTATTTGATTGGTCTTCTTGACACTTACTTGTCATATACGAACGACATTTATGCAATGTACAGCACAAACTTGAATACTACCAATGACTGGATGAGTTAAGAACAAAGATACATTCAAATTGCTGTCCAATCAAACAACGCTACTCTGTCCTGTCTACACATTTCAACTTTCAACTGGATTAAAAATGGCGGATAAGTATTCAACGCTTAGTAAAAACACTGTAATTGGAACAATGCGGCATTGGTCACGAACAAATTGACTTCAATATCTCTAAAGGAAACGAGATATGGAGACTTACCTATGCTATTGCTTTTAATCCAACTTCATTTGAATGGTTATCCACCAGCTGCAGGAAAAACAGCACAGCGCATAGATGACACGGAACATCCCACAGAATCGGAAAATAGCATTTTTAATGTAAACAATATAGATAATCAAAATATATCTTTTGACCGTCTTTGCCCTAACATTTGAGCAAATGAATACGATAGGCACAATCAAAGAGCATAACAAGTAAAAGTCATCTTCAGATAAACAATAGTGGAGAGCTGCATCGTAAACCCACATTTGGTTAGAAACAATAAGTTCTAACAACAATCAACAAAGTTTGTCTCCATATATTTTTCCATTCAGCTAAGTTACATAAATAAGTGTAGTTTATGGAGAAAACAACACTTCAATATAAAACGCTGTAACGAAACAAAACAGGACGTAACTTAACATAGAACTCGTCAATCGATAGGTGTATAATGATAAGATAGAAACAAATGATACGTACTAGTTTGTAAGAAATTAATAATTATTTTTTGCGATTCCTTCCATCAGGATGATCATTATGATGTGTTCTGGTAATGATTTAATACCACCAATCCCTTTTTCCTTATCGAAACAATTTTCCTTATATGTTAACCAGTGTCCAACGTATTTTTTTATAAATGCTAATATATAGCCGCAATATGCTTAAGCTTCTTCAAGACTTAGTAAAAGTCATAGGATGGACTAGAACATAAATCTAAAACTTTTTTCAGTTACAGTTGCAACGTTTGAAGTATGTAAATTAATGAATTTAATGAATATTTGCTTGAGTGTATTTGTATTTAATTTTTTAAATATAATTTAAATTTCAAAAAATACTCAAGTTGAACATAATCACCTTTCCTGCAGCATACTACTATTATATTGTTGTCTAACGTGACGCCCGTCCTCATATTTTTCATAGTTTTTGTTTTGTTTCTTATTTAAGTGTAAGTCTAGAATTTGAACTCTAAAAATAACTTTAATTCAGATGTTGTATTTGGGAGATAATCGAATGAACAGTATAACCGCGATTAAATATCAGTCAGATGCAATTAACATATTTTTCAGCGCTCGTTCGTGCGTTTGTTTTACTCCGATTAGAAAGTAACAGTGACAACAAAGCGTTTAAAAACGCTCACCATATACGTAATTAACATGTAGACTTTATTTAAGAAATGCGTCATTATATACTAAAATATGTGTAAAACTATCTTTAACAAATTGAGACAAAATTTAATACATCAAAACAAAAACAAGAAAAATAAAAAATATATAAAAGTAAAATATGTTTCCTGTCATCACTCAAACAGATCCATTTAATGAAGTCTACAAGTGTGAATATTCAGCTTCATTATCATTTTAAATTTATTTTCTGTGATGTCATGTCATTCATGTGCATAACATTCTACGCAGTGTGTACACCTCAAGAATATTAATGACGTAAATGAAAATCTGTCCATTTGTTAATACGTAATGAAAAAAGTAAATAAATACATGCATACTTACGCATATTTATATAAATACACATTAAAACGTCAGAACGATTAGCGCATCAATAACCAAATGCAATAAAATGATGCTGGCCAAAAAATCAGCAACATGCATTTTAAACATCTTACCACTGTTTAATACTGTCTAAAATAAATATTGGTTTGGTTTTTAACTTTTTCAAAATTTGTCATTCAACATATATACAATGAGGTGTTGAGAAACACAATAACAAGTATAAATAAGTGAATCAAATATTGTTTTGTATTATCCATATGTCAAATTAGTTTTGGTAACTTAATTCCATCACATTTATGTTTTTGTTTTTTGTTAATATAATTTGATAAATTCTTAGGATGTAAACAAAATATGGACTGCAATGACAGAATCATGAAAATAGCTAAAATAGCTAACAAATCAGCATGAATTTCGGAAATGAATGAAAAACATAATATTTGTGATGCTGTATGTTGTTAAAAAAACATGAACACGGAATACGTAATACGAACCAGTAGTTTTTCTTTAAACACATAAAGAAAAAAAGTATATATATATATAAATATAAATATATATATATATATATATATATATATATATATATATATATATATATATATATATATATATATACCCCTAGCCAGTAAAGCCAGTGTCAAACTTTTTTTTTCTTGCCATAACTGATACATAAATTTTTTTTTCGAAAAAATCATTTGTGAACTTATCTTGTATTGTATTCTTTCGGTTACATTCTTCTGGATCTCATTCAAGAGCCCCCAAGAATCTATACATGTGGCATTATCAAATCGGACATACATCATATTTCTTAAATAATAAGCTAGTTTAGACAGACTGGCTGCATGTGGCAAGCATTTTATTGCTCAAAATTGAGCAACTAAATAGGGAGTGCTACCTAATGAAAATGATAACTTGGAATACGTAAACTGACGTAGAATATAGATTTGAACGAAATGTGAAAATATTCTATAGCATATGTGTGTGCAAAAAGTGAGGATGAACAAAGAAAAATCGATTCGATGTATTGTTTTTCTACATGACAATGTAATATGAATAAGAGCAAAAAATACAAAAAATAAAAAAGAAAAATCAATAAATTGCATGAATTCAACTAAAATCCACTAGCTTTATTGTTTTGATTGATACGGTATAAACTTCTTCTTTGGCGCAATAACCGTTGTTGAACGAAGGCCTGTCTGTGCTATTAATGAGCTGAGCTGTGACTTATTGATTCCCCGCAGCTGGATCAGTTCTACTTATGAGGGAGGGGGGATGATGGTGAGGAAGGAGCACGATCCATACGGGGCTTACGGCAGGAACCCATGACGGGCATGTTATTAAAAAGAGCAAGTTGACACTAGACCGGACCAACACTTTAAACTGTAGGCGATCAAGGGACATTTTAACAAAGCCTGTCTGCAGGGTTTATGTTTTGGACTTCTTGTTTTTAATTTAAACATTTTCATTTTAACTTGATGGATTCTGGTGCTCGAAAAAAATCAAAACAGTTATGGATAGCTTTACAAATATGTTTCTGCTACAACCTACGCGATCGTTCAGGCCCATATATGTTTTAAAAAATTCTTAGGACTACGCATCTCAATAGGCAATGCAACAAGAGAACGGTTGGGATGGCATTCGATCACGTCCTACGTTTATAATAACTTATAATTTTTATTTGTTGTAAACCATTCCCAACTATGGAAAGAAAAGGCTGTAGTGCTTTGCGATATTAAAATGCATTTCGAAAATTTTATCGTTGTACCTGTATGTTAAAGTGCGATTTCTAATTCATTAGGAATCGCATTATAATTGATCATAATTATCAATCCCATATGTGTGTGATGTCAGTTTGTTTGGCATTAGTTCTTATACAAAAAAAAAAATGTTTTTATTCATCCTCCTTTTACATAAAGCAAAACAAACCCTCGTTGCGTCGAATATTCACATCAAGTCATTATTTTGTCATGCTCTGTCTTACAAGGTGGAAGTGAATGTATGAATTGTGCAAAATACTGTTTCCCATCTCTTTTTTGTCAAAAATTGGGGACTTTTAGTACATAACCTATTACAAAAAAAGGGTCGTACCATAACTATAGAGACACATCGAAAAATAAGTGTTGTATACTATATTTTTTATTTATATAGTACAAATAACGTTATATTATATTATATTTTAGAAAAATATTTTAACAATTTGTTTAACGATTTTTAAAGTGTTATTATTACTTTTTTATTTTATGAATTTTATAAAGATAATTATCAATATTGAAGTATTTGAGGTATCAAAAAAAATCAAACAAATATCGTTTTTAACAATTTACGATTGTAGTGAAAGGGACGGTTCCATAGTACAGTCTTCAACTCGAACTCGTCATGGGTTCAAGCATAAAATCGACCGTCCCCCCGTGACAAGGACTGACTATTCGGCTGCTTGATACTGAATCTAGTCTCAAAAGCCTATATAGGCCGGCATGTCCGCGTAGAACGTTTACGTCAAATAGAAGAAGAAGAAGTATAAGGAGATTGTTTTGAAAATACATACGAAAGAACGTAAGATTTTGAAAAAGTAATTTGAAATTGGCATGAGAGTCGTATCAATTTAGTGAATAAAGGTTCAAAACTGATCCGATTAAAAAAAGCGACTCAAAATTTCAAACATGATTATTAGCAGAATCTAAATATTTACTATTGTATAGCATAGTTCAAGCATAGTTCAAGAGTGTAATCATAAACTGATATTTTTTTCCTCCCACTTCCCATTTCACTATTGATGTTCTTTTAGACCACCACAAAGGCGCCCGTACATTTTTTGGCGAAAGTGCAGACGAATTCAATTGCAATGGGCCTATCACAATACCCTTTCCATAAAATCTTACCGGCACTACACATTACATTTACTAATTCATGTAAATATCAAATTACTAACTCAGCCCAAAAACGATGCCAGCTGATTTAGATTCATAAACTACTTTGCGAATACACGGCCAAAGTTCCGAAGCAGATGGCTACGGGCGCCTTTGTTTTTGCCGCCTTTGAGAACATGGATGGTGAAGTGAACATATTTTGGTTTGTATTTTCAAAACAATCATTAACTGCAAAAAATATTTATGGAAAAAAATTGATATCTTACAAAATATATATTGATAATTGTCCTTATATAATTCATACAACCTATAAAACACTTTTTAAAAATCGTATAATAATATTTACTATAAAAAATCCTAAAATATATCTTGTGTATTTTTGGACGATTGTTAAATGCAAACATATTTAAATAGACAAAAATACATTCAACAATTATACATATAGTCATAGCCAAAAATTAAATGGCGAGGAAGGATGAAGATTTTAGGATAGAAAGGCAAAATAGATGAAAAGTCAATATGAAACAATAGAGAAAAAATAACAAAACAGAAAATATGAAAAGTTTTAAAACAATTATAATTAATTCCAAAGATATCAGTCCATTGTATACAGTAAAAGAATAACAGTAAGTGTAATCACTTTTGAGCTGAATGTTTCATATGCTTTTTATAATAAGAAATCTCACAACTTTTCTACTTACGATACAATGGTTTTCGTGATATAAAGTAAGAGTTCCTTCTCGGTTCAAGTCGTGCTTTCCTTTGAAAAGCAACATATATTTACAGAATTATTTGTCCTTTTCACACCTTTTTGTATATAATGTCCATCTTTTTTTTTTATTTGCATCAAGTGCTCTATCTCTTTCAGTTTCTCCACAAAGTATTCTGTCCATGATATCATACCCAGCCATCTGTCCCTTTTGGAACTCTTTTATGCAATAAAAAGTCGCTTCAAAATCCTTTTCTTTCTCTCGCCAGAACAAGTGCGATGAAAAGAAAAGGACAACAACTGGAGCATAGAATCAGGAAACCAGCAAACAAAAGGGACCAAAAATTATAAACCGAAAATGCTGCGCGAAGCAAATGCGTCAGCCGAACTTATGTAGCAAAACAAAAATATAGCAACATTTTGTGACTGAGCAAATATGGTGAAAAGCGATGCCAGTTTTGTTGGGAAAGCCGGAGCCTTAGAAACTCTTTTTAACAATATTGCTATCAAAGCTGGCAAGAAATTCTGGTTTTGCTGGTGTCTCCATCGCAACCACCTTCCATTTTAACGGTCTTACGAAGCGTTGGAACCATACCGCGTGTGATCTCCTGAGTAAATGTATAATTTTCAACTCTCCCTCTCGAACTCTCCACATGGCTTACCAAAAAACATAACATTATTGTGCTCTCTGTTAGACTTCGTCTTTCGCCACCATCATCGTCTATCGGACTTGGTTTTTGACAGTTCTACCAACTAAGGACCGATGTAGACAGTCTGCAGATTTCCGTTCACAGCGTACCGAGCTGAGAGTTAGTTCTTGCTCGCTGAACGCACGATTACATAGCATTTGCTGTTTTTGGACTCTCCTTTGTTTGGCTGTGGGTTGTTGAGTGAAATTGACTGATAATCACAAATTTTCTGAAGTATACTTGTTTTATTTGCTTACATTTTGTTTTAAAAGGTTATGTGTGTTGGTGTCAATTAAAAAATATTTGTGCGATATATGTGCTACGTGATAAATTAGATCTGATGTTTTGCGATAATTTGATACATCATGCATCTATTTGTATCAAAAGTGTACATGTCTTAGAGAGTTATTTCACGAGTGTTCCAAATAGGCCGAAAGTGACTTAGTTAATAAGTAAATTGTGTATGCTGTTAGTGTAAGTACGATTGTGAAAATTTGCATGTGTCATTTGCGATTTCTTTAAGTTTTTTCCATACAAGTTTTATATAATCATGCTTTTATGTCACGCTACGCAAGTCATAATTAATTGCATATTTTGATGAATTTAAAACATCCTAGTTTTGCTTTGGTTCTAGAATTGGTTATTATATTGCAAACATTTTCACGTTTTACGGAGAAAGCTGATATCAATAAAAAGGTATATATGTTTTTATCTAACGATATTTCATTTGACCGAAAACTCCTGACCCCTTATCTAATGAATTCGATTGTCAAAATTTTGAATTAAAATGATCCGGTTTATCGAGTGTGCATCCGCTATCAATCTTCTACATTAGAATACGAATAAGAATGATATACATGGATCAAATGATATACAAGTTTCATGTAAAAGTTGTTCGAAACTAAACCTTACTTTTGTCTCGCTTGAATAAGGGTTTTAAGGCAATTCCATTCCAACTATTAAAAAATACTTTTAGCATGGCAAGGTAAAAAAAGGTTTGGAGGAGGAGTGCCTAATGATTATTTACCTTACCAAATTGCTTGTAGTTATAACATGCAGGTCAAAAACTTTCTCTTGACACTTAAAGATAAGTGTAAATCCTTTGTACCCTTCTATATTTGCAATTTTTTTGTCTCTTCAAGTTTTTTTTCAACACTAGCGAAAATATTTTTTTTAAAATGGATTCTGTTAAATCCAAAAATCCGAATCTGATTGCTTAAGATTTTTTTTAAAATATTTTCAAAATTTGATTTTTTCAAAAATGTCTACTTTCATAACAAAAAATATAATTCTTTACATGATACATTTTCGTCTTGAAAAACAGTTTAAGAGCTTTACGAGCAAATGTGTTTAAACACATCTGATCTTGAATCTCTAAACACAGGCATCTGAATCTGAATCTGAAATCAAAGTATTAATCTATTTTGTTTTCAAATCTTCCTTATTTCTTATTTGTTTCATCTCATAATACTTAATATACACAATAGAACATAAGAAATGAATGATAAGCATGAAATAATTGCAGAATAAATGCATAGATTATAAATATGTAACACAAATTTATTCTTTTTTTGTTTCAGGTAAATATAATACATCTATTTACATTGTTATGCAGAAATCATGTAAGTAAATTTATGTACACGATACTCACCATAAAATTATCAAATTTGTCGTTAACAACACATTTTCTATAGCGAGTAAACTATAATTAATTGTTTTATCATCACGTTATATACCTTCAATTTCAAGAAGAATAGAAAGTTATGAACTGTATGTAAGAAATTTATGCATGGCCCAAAAAAACTGATCATTCAAATCATTTGGTAGAAATTACATGCTTAAGTTAAACCATAGGACTTATAAGCATCTTATATAGCATAGCATATAGCATCTTATTATAAAAACGATGCTTTAAAAATGAAATTTAAGCATTACGATAAAAACTGAAGTTTTGTTCCCGGTTGGAGGAGATGGATCGGTTTTCCCTTGTTATAGATAGTTATCTCTTTTTTTCCAATGTATAACGTTTGAGAGGATAGTTTTGGCCTTGTTTTGCCTTAAAGGAGAGATTTGAGACAACAGGTCATCTTTTTCATTCATATAGAAATTGTTGTAACAAAACATGTCTGCGCAGGGCAAAAGCATACACCCTTAAAATATGCATTTGTTGTTCTATAGTTTCTGTTTAGCATTGTGCTCTGTAATCAACTCATGGCTGTGTTTCGCTCTACATGTTTGTCTCTTTTTCCGAAAAGAGAATTTTTTTTTCGATTTTCATGTTCATCTCTTTCTTTTATTGACTCTTTTATCTGATCAAGCCCTGGTTTCATTTCACTAGATCATTTGTTTTTTACCACAAACATGATAACAGAAAGATGCTTAAAAATTGTCAAGCATTTGAACTGTGCACAATTATGGCAGTGTAAATAAAGACTAATGTTAATACTCTGAGCCTCATAATCATAATAGTTGTTTTTTACATTGGCTTACAGGCTGTGTGCTGTATGAAGAAAAGTAGTTTTTGTAGACATTTTGTTTTTATTTGGTGTGTGTGTGTGTGTGTGTGTGTGTGTGTGTGTGTGTGTGTGTGTGTGTGTTTCATTGAATAACTCTTTTTTTTAATTAATTTCAATGCATCTACCTTCAAAATTTCATATGTAAAGGAAACAAATGTTAAACTGCCTAGATCTAACTAGTTACTAGATGATTGTTACCCCAAAATTGAAGAGAGATATCTGTTGCTCTGCCAAATATAGCAAGTCTGAGATTAGAGAGATTGTCAATCCCTGCATACAAATTTTCAAAGTGTAAGTAGAGCAAATATTTGGTGGTAGGTAATTTTTTAAAACAAATTTGAACGTCATTTTAGACAGGACGGGCGAAAACTTTTGCTCGAATAGGCTTTCTCGTAACTTGACGAAAACACAAAACATTATTAAAATCTTCATTATATTCACTAAATGTTACAACAAGGCAACGGGATTCTTTATTTCACCCGAAGTAAGTTGTTTTATCAAATCAAGCGGTTTTTAAGCAACGATATTTTATTGACGAGGCTAAAGATCCGTCACTTGTCTCGGGCTTAGGAGAAAGAATTATTTTTTTAGAGGTCTCACGCAGCTTTGATCGTAAGCGTTTGGGAATACTCGGTCCGGTCAGTGTTGAACGTTGACCACACTTGAAAACGCGGGCCGTGTCGCCCTCTATTAATTATTACCGGGAACAACACCTTGCAAGCGAATCGGTCGTTAATAACAATTAACTCCAAAAGTTATTAAAACTCGTGAAATACTGCTGATTATAAGCTTAATCAAATCTGAATGACTTAATCTCCATATTTGTTTTGATACAACATCTTCTAGGAGGAGACCAATATCTACTACGTATATGCTGATCTAAAAACGATCTGTTCCGATGAAAATTCATTTCACCCGTTCTGTCAAATGGACCTTTTTAGCAGAAATTAGTTGTCCAACTATTTGGTCCTTTACGATTCTAGTCAGCTTTTTGTATGGAGTTTGACAGTTGGAGGCTGAAATCATGTAAACACTCCATACAAAACCACTCACAAAACTAGCCTGCAATTTTCAGTCTCAGATTATTCTAGCCTCAAAGCTAGAGTTAGATTCAAGTACCTGCTCGAACAAATGGCAAAACAAGGTGGTGTTCACACATATCCCAAGGTGTATTAAAGAGGGTGATGGCATCTAGAATCAAAGGTTATGTAGTCCAGGAGGTCTCATAGCATGTTTTTTATAACCAAATTTGAACATAACTTTTTGACAGGACGGGTGAAAACTTTTGCTCAAACAAGCTTTCTGGAGGCTTGGCAAATACACAAAACACTCTTAAAACCTTTAGTCAGAAACAAAAGAGATAAAAATCAGCCTTCTAAATTCATACACCTTGGGAAAAGCCCACCTATATATTATACCCACTTTGAAAACTGCTATACAATGCAAACAGCTGACAGGTTGAAATTTCTTTAATGTTTAAATTAAGAATTCTATTTTGGTTAGGATTGCATCAAAATTATGCATTTAAATTATTTTACGATTGAAACACAAAATATAGTATTGTTTTCTGCCATACCTGTTGTCAATCTATATTTTAATGTTAATTAAGAATCACCTACGTCTAAATTTCGTTGAAAAAATACATTTAATTAACAAAAAGTTGTAGATAAAGTCGATGATAGAGCCCAACCAACGGATTGCCTAAATCCACTTGAATCAGAAAAATGTATAAAATTTGACAGGTTCGATGCGACATTAGTCTTGTTTTATTGAGATGTCTGACGGTGCACATCGATAGCACTATATTCATTTGTTCACGTCTGATGTCTTGTTCGATACCAGAACACGGCCTTACGCGAAAATCGACATACGCAGTTGACTTGGAGTCCAAATTGAAATCGTATCTTGGGATAATCTGTGCTCTATGTATAACATTTTAACACTATCCGTGAAAAATCAATCAAGAACTTTTCAGTTCAATTAGATTTGATATGGTATGAAAAGTTATGTAAGTCCAAAATATGAATGATGAAAAGTTATATATTATTAAATTTAATATTTGAATGTGCATTATTACTGATTTCATATAATTCATGTAGAGAATTTGGTTATTTATAATTATTTGGCAATTTCAAACTTTTATAAAAACTGCAATTGATTTTGAATTTCGTATTTGTCAAAACAAAACCATCGTGTAACTCTAATTCACGTATTTCGGGGAAATACTGTACATTACATTTTTCACAATATGTGGAAATCTTCGACATTGCGTAGTTTGTGGAACAGTGTCCAAAGCTAAGGGAATAGCGCCATCTTTTTGTCGGTTGTAAAAGCTAATGCAAGAAATAAGAACTGTTCGAATTATTTACACAGTTCTCACATTCGTTTATATATTTCAGCCGTAGAATCTTGAACACAATTCAATAAAATTTAATTTATTTAGTATAAATATCTGTATTTCATTATTCACTTTCTAGTTCCATAATACTTATAAATGAATGATAACAAGTTGACCATTGTGCTTCATAGTAATGATTAATACATTTCGTTACCTTTAGTGAACAACAAGACATACGTATTCACAGCAGTCGATTAAAGATAAACATTATTTTGAGACAATATAATAACATTATTTGTGTTTTCTGAATCAATCAATGTGCATGGATGCAGTCTTAGTTCTTGTTTATTCATTACTAAATTTAAAAAATAGTTTAGAATATTTCTATTACAATATTTTAATGCAAAATACTCAAGTTGTAGCTAAATCTTGCAAATTGAAACATTATAATAATGTTTCTTAGCCTTTTTCATAGTTTTCAATTGGTTTAACTTTAACAACTGACCTAAAGATGGCGCTGTGCGGTGTCATGGTGCACAATGGTCGATGAAGTATAAAAATTTATTAACTTATTTTGAAATAAAGTATCAGTTATGGCATGCCTTAATAATAACCGTTATCTCAAACCGGATTATCCGGGTATCCCAGAGATTATGCAAAGAAAAATGTATTTGTCCATATTAAAAAATCAACATTTTTTGTATTGAAAATTTAAGCTTTTAGTTAAGTATCATAGTAAGGGCATTTGTGTTATTTAATTTAGCGTATACATGGGAACTTAAAAGTTTTCTTTTCTTTTTTCAGTTTTTCAAACATGACAACTCGTTGATACATTTTGTTGTTGTATTTTACATGCATCGATAACATTTTCCATTAAATCTTTTTTGTTTAGCTATCGATTTAAGCATAACTGTTAAACGCTGTACAAAATTTTCAGAACCATTTATAAAGAAAATATTTACTGATGTCATGTTACATATGATACAGCATTCATGTAAGCATATTATTATTGATGTAACTATTAACATTATTATTATTTTATTATTATTATTATTATTATTATTATTATAATTATTATTAAACTATCGTATTATGTTGTGCTATTACTTATTTGCCGATCGAAATATATTTTTAGGCATATTCATGAAAATATAAACACTGTTTTTGTTCCCGCTTTCGGCAGTTTGGTCCTATTTCCGGCAGGCTGTGCTCCTATTTTCGGCAACGGCAAATACGGATCGGATCATGTTTTAATCAATGCAAATAGACAGAAAAAAATGTTTAAAACAGTTGTACACTCTCACTTTCTTTAGATTTGTGTTGAAAAGTACTTAAATTATTAATTTTATGAATTTGCTCATTTCGGTCATTTTGCTGGCAATTTTTGCAGTCACTTTGATGTGAGTTACAAACAAAGTAGGCATTGAAGAAAAGAGACAGTCTGTTGGAAATAGAGTGCTAGCACACAAATTATTATTTTTCTCTGAAGTTATTGGATTATATATAGTGTAATTGCTGAAATTTTATACAATAAATGTCGTTTTATGTGTTGACCTACGCATTGTAGTGTTCTGGTCAGGTTTTAAATCATTATTCAGAAAAATTAAAATTGTGTTATTTTTTAAAGTTTCGACTGGAGCCCACAACATTGATCAGTCAAAAATCTACATTTACCATGAACCTATTTTCGGCAATACTAACAATTGTGAGGCAGAAATAGTCCATATTTGAAGAAAAATGCTAGCTTTCATGACTGTTTTATAAATATATGGATAAACAAAAAAATATACGCAGTGTGAAATAATTGGATGGTGTGCAACAATAGGCAAAAATTACCTTAGCTGTTTTTAATATTCATTGTTCAGTAAGGACAGCCTGGCTATATTGCTTAAAAACGTAGTTGTCATAGATAACAAAATATTTCAAAAATAGTAAAAGCAACTGTGGAAATAAAACCACTACAAATGTAATTCAGACAGATGCCAGTATCTTTTGAGTCACTTCCCAGTTCATAAATTTTTGAAACATATTTCACTTATTTTACTCACTTTATATCGTTTGAACTTTCAGTTATCACTTTCCATACAAAATATTTGAGATACCCATGTATACAGTATAACGCATAAACCAGGCATGTTTAAAAGTTTCACCATATCTTTTCATATCAATTTATAAAGAATTATATAATTTATCCATAAATGTATATGAATGTAAATAGAAAATGTATAAAATGTTTCTATATTTATAAATATATAAATATAGATCAACAAACGTTTATATATATATATATATATATATATATATATATATATATATATATATATATATATATATATATATATATATATATATATATATATATATATATATATATATATATATATATATATATATATATATATATATATATATATATATATATATATATAAAATATAAAAATTATTATTGATGTAACTATTAACATTATTATTATTTTATTATTATTATTATTATTATTATTATTATAAATATATATAAATTAATATTTATATATATAAATAAAGATATGTTGAAACGCTTAAACATGCCTGGATGAACGTTAAACTTCACAAAAACCATATCTTAGGTTAAGAAAATTATCATATCCTTGATAAATATATACATCGTCATACATCGTCACCCTTCTCGTAGCGTCATACTGTTCGCTTTTAATTTTGAGTTTTATTTTACAAATGCTGTGCATAAGAAATATTCAGTATTGATATGATTTTCGCAAGACGCCATTATCTGTAGCACAGCCTGCGGGAAACATTCGTTAACTTCTTGGTTTCTCAAATCGAAGGAGCCATTTTTATACGGCATGTGGATTGGTTGTGGAGCCAAGCACGAAGCAACCAAAGAAATCGTAAGGATACGGTGCCATGGAGAAAGCAAACTGAAATATTTATCCTCATTAAAAGACTTGTCCCATTTCCAAGATTTATCTTAGCAATTTCCTTCGAGCAAAAATAAACTTTATTATTCAGTACGATTCCGGCTGGGATATTAGTGTGGGGTGGCTCAATTGTGCGGTAATAGAGAAAACATTCTGGAGTATTAGGACTGTAGAACTGGTGCGTGAACCAACCAATGTTGCTGACGTTGCTAATACACGATCCTGATGCCTAGGTTCCAAGGTGCCATGCGTCTAAAAAATAGACATACACACCATGCAGAGAGATTGCTTGTTTGTTTAGTGTTTTCCGTTTCGCTTGATGCGCATTTCAATGAGTAGTCGATTTTCTATAAAGTTGTTTTTTCTTTGTTAGTTAAAACTTCCATGTGCAAACAATGCGCTGGTAAAGAGCAAGTATAAGTACAGACTGTAATCCCCTATGCTCTTTTTTACTTTCGATGTAGAAGCTTCCCGAAAAAAATACAACAAAGGATGATAGGCGTCTATTTACTTAAGATTCTTTCTAATAGTGGCTGTAGGCGCTAAAAGGGCTAGACAATTTAGAAATATTTCAGTTATGTATATTAAAATGAAATATTTTCTTATCTTTTATAACACTTGTAAATGAAAATAGTCCTATTTCGTTACGTAGCTTCCAAACAATGCATTATTTTGTCAAATGTGTCAACGTTATTCCGGAATTATTAAAATTTCATAAGGAATCTAGGAAACTGAACACTAAAATCAGTGTTAACTAATATTTATTCTGAAAATGTTATCAGAACATTTGTGGCTTCTCGTATAGCTTTCTAAAAAATCAGAAAAATTAATTTCTGGTTTCTGAGTTGCCTTATAACAGGTTCTGAGTTGCCAAAACTCTAATATCTAGCGGAATTAAAGATATATTTCAAAGTTCAGCTCCATTCAACTTATGCAACTTACAAGATTTGCTTAGTTTCTTTGATTACCGTTACTAAAAGAACGCCATATGATGACGGTAGTAATCATACGGAGCATTCAGAAAAATATGTATTGTTTTTTGCAAGTTAATGTTCGTGTTGAATGGTGCACCTAAAAAGGGATTACTTCATATTTCAAATTCATGCAAAATATCAACCATCAAAATATATCACGCAATTTATTTTGCGTATTTGAATATATATTCCAATTATTATGTGTTAGAATTTGCAAAAAATCTTGTTATTGGCACTTTTAACCATTCAACAAAACTGAATCACTTTACAAGGTTTTCCAAGTCACTTTCGAATTCACCGTCTCCAAGAATTTTTACATATGATTTTCAAACACATGATTCAATTTTTACACATGATGTTTAATACATCACACAGAAATGTCAAACTCAATCCAGCTTGAATGAGTTTTAATGTAAACTAGTAAAACCAGTAAACTAGTAAGAAAAGAAAACAAATCAATTATAATGATTAATTTATTGAACGTGGATTTTTCCTAAACGAGCTGCATGATATCCTTAAACAAAAATGTTCTGAAGCTAAAAATAATATATTTAAACATATTTTTTGCAAAGCCATCCATAACATTCGATGTGAATTTATTTGATTTGTAATTACTTGTAATCAGGATCATTCCATTTATTAATAAGCAATATGGCCGTACCATTAATCCTGAATTAAAAAAAAAAAACATTATAAAAGAAAACAAAATAAAACGTGACAAGTAGCCAAAATATATAGCGCAAACGAATCGTGTGGTGAAAACTCTACGTTGTTCGTTTGGAACTCAGTTCAATACATTATATCCGTATACTTTTAAAGGATAATTATACAAACTTTATGGTTTATGCCTACTCATTTTTTAGGAAGACTTCCATACATCACATGTCATTTATGCAGGTCAACGTGAGTTGGAGTTCTGTACGAGCCTTTTTCAAACACGCTCAGAAAATGGTTTTTCGTTTCAGAAATAATATTTAAGTTTTAGAAAAACTTAAATAATAAAATCGGATTGCGTTATTAGATTTGATTATTTATTACGAGGAATTTAACAACTTTACGTAATCATAAGAACAGGAATTAGAAAAAGCCGCTTTTTGTAAATAAATTATGTTTTGAAATATATTTTACAGATTCAAATGATACAACATTGATGTATTCAGGAAAAACATCAATCAAGTTTACTTTCTATGCTTGGAGGATAACAATGGGGTCCTTTCCGTTTTAAGTTCGTAGGCTGAAATTTCAGCCTGTCAGCTGTTTGCATTGTATAGCAGTTTTTGAACAGCTATCTAAGTGGGCAAAATATACAGGGCTTTTTGCAAGGTGTATGAATTTAGAAGGCTGATTTTTATCGCTTCTGCTTCTGAATAAAGATTTTAAGAGTGTTTTGTTTATTCGTCAAGCCTCCAGAAAGCTTGTTTAGGCAATAGCTTTCATCCGTCCTGTCAAAAATTGATATTCTAAATTGGTTTTTAAAATGCTATGAAACCACCTGGACTACAAAACCTTTGATTCTATATTCCATCACCTGATCTCTTTAATGCACCTTGGGGAAAATGTAAACAACGCCGTGTTTTGCCATTTGTTCGAGCAGGTACTCGAATCTAATTCTAGCTTTGAGGCTAGAAAAATCTAGACTGAAAATGGCAGGCTAGTTTTGTGTGTGGTTTTGTATGGAGTGTTTACATGATTTCAGCCTTCAACTGTCAAACTCCATACTAAAAGCTGACTAGAATCGTAAAGGGCCCTAATGTTAAGTTTAAAAAAAATGCAAAACAAATAAAAACTTATCTCATCGTAAAAACCCCATTGCTAGGCTCTGCCAGGGGAATGAAGTTACTTAAGAGCTTAGTGTGATTTGATTGATTGATAAATTCCTAAAAGTATTTTATGCATTATAATTTTAAAATATGTTTTTGGATTGTATTTGTAATTGAAGTATTTATCTTATATTAGAACACGTATTTAACCTAGTAGGCCTTTCACGATTCTAGTCAGCTTTTTTATATGGAGTTTGACAGTTGGCGGCTGAAATCATCCATACAAGTACTAGAGAAATTATTTGTTATTCATTTCTAAGGCCCGTTCAAACTATTTTTGGTTTTTAAAAATAATATTCGTCGGGTCAATTTTAACTGTTACTAAATGATTTTAGCATCATATAAGCTAATATTGGCAAATTACGTGGTCATTTGGCTATGAAACTTTCAGTGAACCCCATACATTTTATAGATTTTATCACATTTATGAATGGTATTAAGAGATTGTAAAAGATATCGGAGCCGGTCTCGTAGTACAGTCGTCAACTCGTACGACTTAACAACATGCCCGCCATGGGTTCAATCCCCAAATAGACCGTGCCGCCATACGTAGGACTGACTATCCTGCTTTGGGGGGAAATCAATTAGTCACTGAAAGCCAAGCCCATAAGTGGTACAGGCAGGCCTTGACCGACAACGGTTGTTGAGCCAAAGAAGAAGAAGAAGAAGAAAAGATATCGATCTGCTTTTTTGCAGGGAAATAGCTGAAGTGTCCTCAACGATGGATGAAAAAAGTTTTCTGATAAGTGACCTAGGGAACTGACCATGGTGCCACAAAGTCAGATAATCGGCCTCAGCACAATTTTTCAATCGAAAAAAAATTGATAGATCCGGCTGTCATTTTGGTGTCATTTGACACTCATTTCGCCGCCAAGGTGTTCATTTTACTGGTCTTTTTGAAAACTGGTATACCATGACACTCACGAGCAAAATGAACTATGCTACAAAAATTCGATTGTTCCGCTTTGTATGGGGCAAAATCCGCGACGCATTGAGCTGCGGAAATTATCGAATATCAGAAAAATGCCATAAATCAAGGTTGATGTTTTTGAAAAACGTTATTTAGCAAGTTGGTAAATGTTTTGGTTCTTTTTCAATATTTTGGGTGATAACAAATTATTTATTAATTATTTTCAAAATTGTTTACATGGGGGGGGGGCAACTTCATGTAGGCGTATAAAAGAAATAGTTATACTGTCAGTTTTACGTGAGCACCTATCGAATTTTTTCGATCGAAAAATTGTGCTGAGGCCGAATAGGTTGAAATATGAGGTGTCCGGCTTTAGGTGGCCTCAACTGTTTGTGTAGTTGAATCAATATTTTTAATGAAATATAAAACGATACTAGATAAAATATATACTACAAAAATGATGATAAAAAGATTAAAACACGTTTTAATGCACTAAAATAAAAAGTAAACATGTCTTTAAAAGGGATAGTCTTCTTCTTCTTCTTCTTGATAAGTTTGACGGGATGTATTCTCCTATGTTTTCCGTAATACGGAGCCATAAAAACACTTAAAGGCTTGTAATATTAATACGATTGGAGATTATTAACACGGAGATTGGTAAAAACAGGGATAATTGGCGTGCGGTGATAGGTGCAAGTTCGCTATTTATTTAGCAGAATTTCGGCTTGAATCAAGGACAGAAACATGTAATCTAATAGCGTTCGTATGGTACTTAACAGTATTTGAAAAAAAAACATCCATACTTTGTCTTTCGCGGTCCTCGTAATTTTGGTAACGCAAGTTTAAATCAATGGACTTTAATCGCAGCATTGACAGCTTAACTAAAAATGTTCGGAGTTTTCATAAGGTTTCCCATAGCTACAATATGTTGCATAAATTGTAAGAGATGAGCTCAACTACCATAGGCTTGATGTAAAAATGTGTATTTTTCTATAGTACATGCCTCTATTTTTATATTTTATAAGAGGTTGTGCAATTTTTTTGCGATAGTTTTCTAATACAAGTGAGCCATCGATCGCAAAAAGTTTCAAAGTATTCCAAACAATCAGATTCTTTCGTCTACAAACTCGAAATTCTAGTATTGTACACTTTATATCCAATTATTGCACACTTTCCAATACACTGAAATAGATAAAAATGCGCCCTAAAATGTTGCTTATCTTTGATGTAGAAGATAGCATTTGGTGTCCACCGTTTCTTCGGCTGGATGGACAGTGAGCGCCCTTAACTCCTATTAGTGGTCCGTGCAATATCTTACCTTGCACCCGAAACAAACAATTATTCTCAGCAGCTTCTTTATAATCGCGACTACATGCAGAATTTGTTAGATTCATTAGTTTGTTTTGAATTTTCGTAAAATTTCTTTGACCTTAGTTATTTTTGAGATGGTCTCCGGGAGCAGAAATCATTTTATATTGTTTTTTATATGTATTTTGGATAGCACAGCTTGCAATACAAACATTACCATCAAATTGCAAACCTTTTTTCTCACCAGATCTATCTAAGGGTGCCGCTCCCATTATATAAGAAAAAGGCTAAATAAAAAAGGACAAAAATTCAGACTGCTCACTTCGCAAAACCGAAAGATGTTGTTGAAAATGACGGTAGATGAAACGAAAAATTGTGTTCGGTTTGCCTGACGTTATCCTTATTGATCGTGAACTGCGTCTCAATGCAAGAGAAACGTTTGAAAAGTTCGACGGTGTTTCCTTAGGCAACCACTGCCGTAGGATATTTTCCCATTAAAATGTTTCTTTTTCTTATCACCATAAAAAAGAGATATAGCAGGCCATTAAGGCGATAAATTCACTTCTTTCATCCTATTTGTTTCTTTAGTCCCTGAACATTGTATGGCTTTACCTCCGCTATGTACGACGCGTGTTCCTCATTTGGGTGAACTATATCGACCAACATTTTCTGTTTGTGAATCGTGCAGTTAGTGGCAAAAGATACAAACCCACATTTTCTATTATTACTCAAAATGCTATGTATAAGTCCCTTCCCCTTTTCAAAAAGCTAATAGAAGACCATTTCAACGATTATATTATCGATTTTTTTAAATGTAGCACAAATACGTAAAAACACTTTTGAAATATTTTCGTCTTAGAGTAGTCATAGGAACGTTATACCGTCTAAATCGTGATATGCATAAGCGAGTCATCAATTCTTCACCAGGCAGTAGTTTAAAGATTAAAAACATGTGAGTAAGAACCAACGGCCGGTCTGGTGGTACAGTCGTCAACCCGTACGAATTAACAACATGCCCATCATGGGTTCAAGCCCCGAATAGACCGTGCCCCCATACGTAGGACTGACTATCCAGCTATGGTAACAATAAGTCACAGAAAGCCAAGCTCCCTTCACTAGTGGGTACAGGCAGACCTTGGTCGAAAACGGTAAACAAAAAGAAGAAGAAGATTATTATGTGAGGAGAGAAGGTATTATCAAACCTATCTTTTTGAATGAAATAAAAAATATCCAGAAGATAAATTGCACGCGTCGATTTTTGTTCGTCATTTTTCGATGATTTTTTCCTGAACATGATCAAAATCTACTTGAATGTACAAAGACAAAAAAACTGTTGATTTTTCTGTAACTAAAGTACAAAAAATATTAAAAGAAGATGTATGTGAAAACCAGTCAAACCATTTTTTACCTAATATGTAGGGCATAACAATAATGGTGCAAAATATACCACCAAGGCTTACAAACAGAAATGAAAAGGCAAGCACGTTCATGCAGGATGAGACGGATGGTTGGATCAATGATGTTTCTGACAATCCTAATATAGGGTAAATGTACCAATAGTGGTGCAATTTGTGGTGGTACTGATGTATTTTAATGGATTTAAAGTGTCAGGAAGGACAATTTCAGAATATTTGAACACATAGCAATTGGAATATGTTTTATCTTCACAATCTCAAAAATTTTTACCATGAAATACATCAAATTTACGTAAAAATACATATGTTTGTGACTGCTTCGTTGTACCTATAATGGTGGTATGGTTCCTAAAGTCGTCGTATTGTGTTCCTATAGTGGTGGTAAACAAAGATGCATCAAAAACGGTGTATAATATCAATGAAACTTAGTTTCGAAGCTGTTTTCGTATGAATAGCAAGGATTACTGCCATAATATTGGTTTCTTGCGTAATTTGATCGTAAAAAAATGTATAAATTTGATTGATGAAACTATTCACTAAAGTACTGCATCACACCTGTCGTCAACCTACACCCGGAGGAGTGTGCTTGATTTGAAGTCAATTTTTCATTCAGCCAGATGAGCGAATTTTGGCCTGTTTTCGGTAAATTATCTACATAAAACTCATTTCTGTTGCTTATTTTAGTGAAAGCAGTACGACATGGCAAAAATTTCCTCGAAAAAATCTAAAACGACCTGTTTTTATTGATTTTATAACTATAACCACTATAGGAACATGCCTGTTTTGTGTACCTATAATGGCACTATGGTAAAAAACACTTAAAAATGCATGACCATATTTATGCATTTTTAAGTGTTTAAAAAAAAGGCAAATAATTTTAGTAAAACAATAAGATTACATAACATTTGTGTTGAAAAACTAGTAATTGCGTGGTTATGTGGTCGTTTAGAGCGTTAACAGAAAAATGAGTTTCGTTATGAAATCCTAAGGATTTTGGACAAATGTTGAGACATTTCACAAAATAATGGATATTTCGGTCACTAAGTAACGGAATGGCCCCATTTAACTTTTAAACCCTTTGTAAAAGGCTAAAGAATATTTCACACTTACTTAAATAACTTAATTACTTTTAATTTGCCCTATGAACCGCATTTTAGAGCAATAGCACCACTATTGGTACTACCACCACTATAGGTACATTTACCCTATAGGGTAAACGTACCAATAATGGTGCAATTTGTAGTGGTACAGATGTATTATAGTGGATTTCAATTGTCAGCAATGAGGATTTGTGAATATTTTAACACATAGCAATTGAAGTATGTTAAATCTTCGCAATCACAACCATTTTTACCATGAAATACATTAAATTTACGAAAAAATACATCTTTTTGTGACTGCTTCGTTGTACCTTTAATGGTAGTATGGATCCTATAGTCGTCGTATTGTGTCCTAATAGTCGTGGTAAACAAAGGTGTGTTCTAAACAGCGTATAATATCAATGTAACTTAGTTTTGAAGCTGTTTTCGTGTGAGCAGCAAGGATTACTGCCAATAGATTAATTTTTTTTTCGCAATTGGATCCTAAACAATGTATGAATTTGGCTGATGAAAATATTGACTAAAGTACTGAATAACCTGTCGTCAACCCACACCCAGAAGAGTTTGCTTGATTTGAAGTTGATTTTTAACTCAGCTTAATATGCGAATTTTGGCCTTTGTTTGGTAAATTACTAACATAAAACTCATTTCTGTTGCTTATTTTAATGAAAACAGTACGATATTTCAAAAATGTCGTCGAAAAAATCTAAATTGTCATGTTTTTATTGATTTTTAAATAAGACCAATATAGGAACATGATTGTTTGGTGTACCTATAATAGCACTATCGTAAAAAAAACACTTAAAAATACATAAATATGGTCTAAAGGCAATGAATTTGAATAAAATAAAATCATGTGATAACAATCACGATAAAAAAAAACTAACAATTGCGTTGTTATGTGGTCATTAAGAACTTTAAAAAAATATGAGTATCGTTATAAGATCCTTAGGATTTTGGAAAAATGTGTACACCTTTAAAAAATGGATTTTTTGATCACTAAGAAACGGAATGGCCCCATTTAACTTTTAAATCCTTTGTAAAAGGCTAGATAACATTTCACACTATCATAAATAACTTCATAACTTTTATTTTATCGAATGAGACGCATTTTAGTGCAATACCACCACTATTGGTACTACCACCACTGTAGATGTGTTTACCCTAAAGCGTTGTAAAGTCATTCGAGATGACGACTGTACCACGGACCGCCCCTGTGTGTTAATGTAAAACATATTTATTTAGGAGAAATTGTCCAAATGAGCCGTATTGGTTAAAAGAAATGTTTTGCAATAAAATAAGCCATTGGGATGAGATGGTGGTATGCGTGTTGAAATGTGTTGCGGATCTTTTTGTGAAGAAATTCTGCCTGCTGCACACTTTGTACAAATAGGGAGAGGGAGATAAAAAAAATCAATGTTAGAAATTCGTATTCCGTATTGTTAGAAATGCGTTTTCATTAGTATCGAAAAGAAAATGTTCACCAAATATAAGTATTATCCTTTACATATTTTGATAGAAAATATTTCATTCTTTATTAAGCCTCTCCCTGCTCCTGCTACTTCAAATGATGCACCAATTGAGACACGTAGCCGTTGTACATCTTAATAATGTGCCTCCATCTTTCTCTGAATCCTTAATTCTACCGCTATCGGCAGTATTGTGTTTGGTTCTTTGGTAGAGTTGATTTTCTTTTTGAGGTTGCTTTTAGCATTGGTCGAACTTGTGGAGGCCTATACCCTTAGAGCATACCATAATGCTTTGGTTTAGACAGAAAAGAAAATGGCCAGAAAACCATTACTGGAATATGGAACACAGGTTCCGCTTCTTTTGTAGTAGAACCGAAGAAAGAAGAGCCACAATTGGAAAAAATCGAAAGATTTATTAATTTAATGGCCCCCAAAGGCCTAAAACATGGCCAATGTCGAGTCCTGAAGATGAGAACAAAATAAAATTTTCATAAATTTCTTTCAATAACTTCTTTTGTGTTGCTGCTTCGAATTCAGCTGAAGTTTGGGTGACTTAGGGTATATTCAGACCATTCCGTAAGGCAAATAGAAAGACTTACATGTTAAAATGGCTTCATCTTCATCAGTGTGCAGAAATTCATGTTGTCCATATCGAGTCGTGAAGTAATTTTAGTCTACAGTGGCCATATTTGTGTTTTCTTTGTGTGTATCGCAGATTCTGACGTAAAATTGTTTGCTCGTGTTTCTGCTACACTTCCATTCTGTACGATGCTAATAACGTTTGATACTCATCTCTTCTGGTTGCGGTGGTCCAACGATTGGGTATTGATTCTCCTATAAGCTTATTTCTACTGCGATAAAATTGGTGTTAATATACAATAAAATACTTAATAGGTGGTTTTGTTTTCTTCAAGCAAAAAAAAAAAAATTTCGCAGATATATCTTTTCAATAAATTTATTGTTCATCATGGACACTTCATCGTAATTTTGCATATCTCTCACGTCAAATTGTATTTTTGATCCTTTGTAAAGTGACACTGCTGGCAAACAAAGCATCCTTTTTTAAGATATTTTTTCCTTCGTGTATTTCTCGGAGTGTAATGGATTTTTACACTTAAATGATTAAGGTTATTTGTTATATGATACTTTTTTGTTAAGCAGTAAGTAGTAGTACCACGGAATTTCGCGTTAGAAATAAAAGCGTTTCAAAAACAATTGAGAAATAATTTTCTAAGTAAATAAAATATGATTATAAAAGCAAAGACCCAACTTTTTGAAAAAAGTGTAGATCAATATTATGATGTTTAGTTTATAATATCAATTTTGTTGTTTGGTAAGCTGTTGTTCAATAAAAATAAAATACAAAGTTTAAAGTTACGTTCATAGCATATGACAAGTGCTCAAAGATCCGTTGCAACAACCGAAACTATGAAATAAAATATGTTACCTTTATTTTATCACGAAACCTGCTTTGATGACATTGGGTTTTACGATGCTATTATTACTTATGAAGTTTTTTTAACAGGTGGCTTAAACAAGGTCACAAATGGCATAGAATATTGGTGAAAAGCTCAGGGTCATTGACGACATTACATGTTTTTTAAACACGTGGATTACATAATTATCGTGAATAGCAAAAAAGTACCTTGAAAGACATATTTAAAAATTATAACTTATGAAGAGCAAAATCATACCTGTCAAGATATGTTGAACGCTAAGACGTCCTCCAAATGAAGTTGAACGTAAAAAAATGTATATTAGTAGCCTTGAAAGTATATTAGTTATACCACGAAGGAATATCATTTCTGGGACATAAAGGTGCTTTGAACGAACGTAGAATGAGCACTATGGAAACTCATAACGAACCAAAAAAGGCGGCTTTCTAAAAAGCAAATAACCCACAGAAGCATTTATAAAAAAAATATGTAAAATATTTGTATGGATACATATGCATATGTATATAATATTTATATAATTATATATAAATGTATATATATAATATATACATATATAATTTATTTGTATATATATTTGTTTGTGAGTTTGTGTGTGTGTGTGTGTGTGTGTGTGTGTGTGTGTGTGTGTGTGTGTGTGTGTGTGTCGTCCTAGCCTATGCATTTTTTAAAAATGTTTAAAATAATAAAAACACCAGTTATGCAACAACAAACTACAATATCAATAGCGAGTAAGCTGCTATTGACTGTGGGTTCAGCAATACTCACGTATTACCAAAGTTAGATTTATTTTTATGTATATGACTCCATTAAGGTAGTTCATTTCGTTCCACACTTTTAGTCCTCACTTATGCTTTTTGTGGACTCGAGCTTCCAGATTCGTGTAAATAACAATCCATTCCTCCAATGCTCATTGACGAGTGCTTAAAAGTATCTCTTTTCCTTTCCTTTGCGAGATATTCAATGAACAAAGCCAGATCTTTAAACCAGTTGGTTCAAACTTGGTTCCGATACCAACCTACCCTTTGGAAGGATTGGCAAGCTAACCAAATGCAAGATAGATTGTTTATTTATAGCTTCATTAATGTTTTCTTTTTTTACAGTTCCATAAATATAAGATTAAATGCAATAAATTTAGGACAAGATAGTTTTATTGCAGTCATACTTTAATTTCTCTCAATGCGTTTCTTTTCCGTCTCCGTCGTGTTGAGCTTGTTGTGATCATTTCAGAATTCTCAAGGGAACGTGGGTGGTTGTTGAGAGTGTGTAGGAATAGAAGAAAGGGAATAAAAACGATATAAGGAATATTGTACGATACTAACTAGGATGGAAGATTGAGCTTGACTGAAACAAATTTCCATAAGCAATGAGTTGTTTGTAAGAAATACTATGATGTCTTCAGGCATATTTTTGAAATAATTTTTGAAATCTTTATGGATATATTTTTTTAAATATTTTAATGACGAACATTTGTTTTCTTTTTTCAATTGTATAAAATATACCAAAATATGTTAAAAGAAGATTCACACAGCATTTTGCATTATTGCATTAGAATTACGCATAACGTTTGAGCCATATTTGAGCAAATTTAATATTATATGAAACGTAGTATTTGACACTTTATCACTTTTAAAAACCTACCTTTCAGAAATATGTGTGCTGCTATAAGAGTTGTACAACATTTTTGTTGAGTTTTTTTTAAATAAAAATATCTATTACATGTGTTTATTTACTTAACATTATTTACAATAAACAACAGGAAAGGACATCTAAATCAATCACAGGATCATTGTTTCCAAAGATGTGGATGATATAGTTTGAAAATATGCGAAGTATTTCACTACAAGTTGCTGCATTTAAACCACTTAACTCAGGAACGTGTAGATCTTCGTAAGATAGTTGTCTGTTGGGACTGATATCGTTAAGACGTCTTTGTAAAACTGCCCATGTTGGTTTTGATCGGTGACACACCGAGAACTTATGTTTGATTGTTTCATCCATTGGGCAGTGTGGGCATTTTGGTTGATGTAATGCGGTGATGACGAAAAGGATCGGCACTATTTTTTATTTTATTGTTCACCAGTAGATATAGGTATGATCTTTGTTCGGAATTTAGCTTTCGACTGCTTATGTTATGCCAGACCCTGCGCCAATTTCTTGTTGGTGTCTCCAAAAATACTTTGGGATTTGGTAGAAGTTAGTAACTTCTTGTCATATATCCTGTACGCTCCACAGGTAGAAATTGAAAATTAAACGAGAACCGATTGTATTATAACTACAACAGTAAAATCAGCCAAACCGCAAAGAACAAACTATATCTTAACAACAATTTACAAGGTTTAAAGTATAAATATGATATGATTTGACATATTTTAATTTAGCAAATATGCGTATCAATATCATATAAATAGTTTACACTGTAAATTAATACATCATGTAAAATACATAAAATTTCGCTTACAAGACTAGGATTTCTTTGAATAAAATAAAAGAAAACGTGCGTTTAGTAGTCACATGTAATAAAATGTGGTGTTAAAGATGTAAACGCAATAAACAAACTAGGATCAAAGAACGAAAATATCATGTTTCGTCAAACTAAAGATTGAATCGATCACTAAAAATTACTTTATTGTAAAATTATTCTTATATTTAATTGACTGTTTGGAATGTAAATCATACATTACTGAGTAACTTGGGAGTAGACTAAATGAATGATTTGGCCAGACATCAAAAGGCTTTCAGCATTTTTTCAAATGTATAAGTACGTATTCATTATATTCTTTACTGACAAAGCTGGTTACTTACAACACTTAAAAAAAATTGTAATAATTAATTATGTGAAACTGAATCAGTATTTGGCAGGCCTACGCTGTTTAAAACATTTGTATAGTAGACTGTACAGTGACAGCATTGTTTTTATAGGGACAAAAATATAAACGAAAGCGTAAAGAGAAAAATGTAATTGAAATATTAAACTTTTGTTTTACCTTTTGCTATATTTTATTTCCTCCAATTGTGCGGCTTTTCTATGAAATTTGAAATTATAATATTAATATCCCGTACGAGCATGGTGTATAGACAAGCTATGCATGCAATGCATCTGGATAAACTCATTTATCCATCGAGTCAAATATGCAATACATAAATCAGAGTATGGAGTAGATGTATGCATTGGATGGATAAATCGAAATTGTAATTGAAGTTGGTGGCCCATTAAAATAGATAACAATTAATGTATTGTTATTATATGTCCCATACCATTTATCTCTTTCCAAACAATTGACTAAATAGTTGGATACGATTCGTGTGTTTTTGTACGAAAACATTACTGTTGGTATAAAAGCGTCAAAATTCGATTCCTTTGGTTTTTAACAAGTTCATTTATAGAGCGTTTGTTCTGGCCATCCTGTTCCTATTAGAAATAACTTTTAAAACCTAAATAGACCTGATATAAGGGAAATTCATATAACTTCCAGAACAATTATACTAACCCTTTTTTAAACAGCAAAAATAATGCTTCTGTGAAACTTACCTAAAATTTGTTTTTATATTTTTGGACAATTTTTAAATGCATTAGCTAGTACATCAAAACTTTTTTTTTTCAAAGTATCTTTATAGTTGTGGAACGTTTTTGTGTTTTACATAATAAGTCGTGTATTTAGATGTTTTTTCAAAATTTTGAGAAAAAAAATACAAAGATGTGAAATAGTATTCTACACAATTCAAACATTCACTGTTTTTATCTTTCTCTTCTGGGTTTTCTACAAATCACGAAAAACTACTATTCGTATAGTTATGGAGCTGCATATTTTGTAGCGCTGTACAAAGTTTAGTTTATTTTTTCACATTTATTTTGATATGTTTTTATTTGATTTTTGATATTTATTTGTTGAATTCAATGGCCCGTATGTGGCTAACTCGAAGCGGGGTTAGAATAAATATGTACAAAACTTTTTACATTAACTTAAACGCAGTAAAAAAAAATTAACACAAAGCAGGCCGCACGGCATTTTTTGATATTTTAAAAGTTTAGAAACAAGAGAATTATTTTACGTTATTAAGCAATGAAATGAGGTTGTAGTGCAGATTTTCTGTGATTGTCTCATCATTTATGCAAGGCTAAAATTCCTATTATTCAATAACTGCTATTGAAATTAATAGTTAAATAATGTTTAAAGGAAATGGAAATATAGTAAGCTAAAGTGTTTAAAAATGCAAAACAACAAAGCAAGAGTAATATCGCTTCTTAATGAAACCCTTCTCCCATGCTTCAAAATTTTTTGGGAGTATCCCCTAATAAATATTGGTATAAAACTGACTGGAAATTTATCGAAACCAACCAATTCAATAACTATACTTTACGAATAAGTCATGCTTTTTAAAAAAGCACCTTGGTATGTGTAGTACCTTTAAAAAGCTAGTGTATGGAATCGTCGTTCTTTTAAAAACAACAATTAGGATTTTAAAACTATCGGTTCCTTTTTTCAAATGGTGATAAGCATTGTCATTTAGAAACAATATTAGTGTTGCAATGTTAGTCAATCCATATTACTATAATAAAGTTTGGAAGAGTTTTGCGGTATGAAATGTCATATTAAAAGATGTTCAGTATTTTTTATACCAATAGGGATACGAATTTGTTTATGAAGATATGAATTTCAAAATCAGACAAATCTTTTTGCTGGCCACATTAATGTAATGTTGCGAATGGCCGTATCTAGCCTGCGGACTTTGTCAACCACTGCTTTAACAGTTTCCTGGCAATGTGTATCCTCCAGCAAAAAATAATCGTGCATAGATGAGCTAACTCTAACAAACAAGCGAAAAATCAGCGTTGTTTTACTTTTTCAAACAGAAATAGTCTAGGACAGCGATCGGCAAACTTTCCGGATAAGGACTTAATTTTGAAAATGATCGAGAGTCGCGGGCCAAATTAAAAAAAATTAGTTTATGATAATAAGTTTATGATGTAATGTGAGTTTGGCATGTGGTTATGTGATGAATGTTGATATGTTTTCAGTGGCTAACTTTCAAACAAAACTAATAACAAGAGAAGTAAACAAGATGCGTCAATATCATTGGAAGTTTTAAAAGAAAAAAAAACCAAATATTTATAAAATAAGTGTAGTTTGTGCCACTTTTGTCTTAAAGACCAATTGTTGTAAGTCTAACAGAGAGTGGGGCTTGTAATTGTGCTGGTTGTAACAATTAATGTAGGTTACGATGAATTAATCTTCTTAATATTTGTAAATACCCCATTAAAACCTGATATTGAGCACTTTTGTTATTTAAGCCAGAAAACTATAATTTCGGCTTGAAAAAATATATATCATTCAGGTAGTGTTTTCCATACTTATTTGACTTACTTATTACTTACTACTTATGCCTGTAGTAAGTTCAAGCGTCCAACAGACTGTCCCCCGTACCAAGGACTGACTATCCTGCTACGTAGTAATTAACAATATGTTTCCAAAGCCTGGATAGGCAGCCATACGTGTTTGTTACGCCAATTAGAAGAAGAAGAAGACTTTTAATACATTTTGTAAAATCAGTAACACCGGGTTTTAACCTTTCTCAATAAAATATGAATGCTTTAGCGACAAAATTTAATGATTTATTACCTAACCTGATCGAACCGGCGACCAATCGGTTTGTTCTTGAAGAGGCTGAAGTATTTAGGGATTTTACGATTCTAGTCAGCTATTTATATTGCGTTTTAACTTGGCGATTGAAATCATGTCAACACTCCATATAAAAGCATACACCAAACTAGCATTAAATTTTGAAACTAGATTATTGTTTCTTGGAAAATATGTTAACTTACACCGATTTGTGGCAGGTCAAGAAAGTTTAAAATTTGATTTGGTTGGTATTTAAAAAAAAAATAAGAATTTTGACTAATTTCTAGCAGAAAACAAAACTTTTTGAAAATTAAACTATGCTTGTACACAAATTGTGGAATCCAATACGGCGGAAAGTATCTGTAAAATGAAAAAAAAAGAAAATGAATCTGGATGATAAATATTGTTCCACTGATAGGATAAAATTTCAGTTTTTTGGGCTTCAAATTGAAATCGGATGACAGAAAATCTGAGTTTAACTTAACGTTTGCCGTTGTATGGAGTTTTAACATGACTCTTCCATTAAGAAAGCTAACTATTTTAGCGCTCTTCTTCCAATGTTGAAACATTTCCCCCCACTATGTTCTAACAGGTTTTGAATAGCAGAATGGTTTCTTTACTGTTTTTTTGGTATGAATAATTCCAAATAAAAAATTCTTTCTAAAACATTCAATTCTTTTCACTTGTTGTGGTGGTGATTCAGATGATAACAATATCTACACACATTTTGTTGATCGTATACTGTATTAAAATCAAACTAGTGGAAAGCATTATTTTCAATTCCATAGCACTATTCAGAAGAGCAGACAGCATCAGCCCAAAACCCTAGGATATTTTTCTTAGTCATCAGTTCACATAGCTTACTACTTACTTATCCATGTCATGTGGGCGACGTTGCGGCATATATCACTACCACTGTTCTATCTCAGGATCATTAAAATGTCTCATTATCGGTGTATTATTTTCTCGCTAACCGACCATTTCCGATACTCGGTCTCTTACAGAAGAACATGGAAAGTTGATTATAGTCAAACAATGCCTGTTTAAATTGAGCCAGGGTATGAGTTTAATATCCTGACTAACCTTTGGGTCATTTATTTTACTCCTTTGGAATGGAACGATATTGGACTCAGGCATATTTGCCCTTAGGGTAACCAGGTTTGCACAAATTTAAGCTCTAATGTCCACATATCAGAAGTCTATGCGTATGTGGACATGTATGTGGAGTTACATTCATTTGAAAATCGTGTGCAGTAGCAAGGGATTTACGTACAGATGTAATGAAAAGTTATACAAACATATTCTGCATCCCATTAAAAGTGGTAGATTATCAGCTTCTATCATAACTGCCCACTGGTGGGTTGACAAGACTTGCACCAAAATTCTTGGAAACGGTTCTCTTTTATAGAAATACAAATAAAAACGATAGAAATATAACACATTTTCCACTCTAAAGACAGATAACAATACACTTGTTTAAGGTAAACAGTTTAAGAATACGAGCCTCATATTCAGCGAGTTTAAGTTTTGTTATAATAATAGAATCTTTCAACGAGATATAGATCGAAAATAGGCGTTGACATATTCGGCGATTCTGTAGAGCTGTCATTTGTTTTGCTTACTCCCTGTGCCGTAGCGTTTAATGTTTCTTTCTTAAATTTATTAAAAGTAGCAAATAATCATTTCACATACTTTTGAATACACAAATTGGATGATTTTTTTGAAATATTTTTTCGAAACCCGTTTGTTTATCTACTGATGAGAATGATCTAAGCTGCAGTCCACGGAGTACGAATTTGACAGCTCTACAGTATAGTCAAATATGTCAACGCCTATTTCCAAACAATTCTACATCTCGCTGAAAGAGTCTTTTATATGCCTTAAAAAACTACAACTCGCTGAACATGTCGATATTATCCTTAAAATCCCTGTATATTAACAGATCCCATTCCAAAAGTTTTCTAGCTCCAAATATTTTTCTAAAGTCATGTTGCTTGAAATACTTGACCCTATAAACTGCAGGACATGGCGGTCTATTAATGTAAGTTGAACTTTTATTGTGCATTAAATTAATATTACTCAAAGCCATACATGATAAATTATACTAAAAAAGGAATATTTTTGTTATAGAATCATAAAATAAGTTTAAACAATACATTTGTTATTAGTACCAATGCTATTTCTTGTTTAAAATATATATCAATATATATGTTTAAATATATATATATATATATATATATATATATATATATATATATATATATATATATATATATATATATATATATATATATATATATATATATATATATATATATATATATATCACCTACTCAAGTAGATGGTTAAAGAAGAAAAGGTGCAGTTTTGGTTATAAATACGAAGGTTAAATTGTTATTGGTGGTCTGCTTCTTCTTCTTTGGCACAACAATCACTGTGCTGCTACTGGTGGGCTTGGCTTTTAGTGACTTTTTGTTAACCATAGCAGTATAGGCAGTCAATGTGGGCGCGGTTGATTCGGGGCGTAAACCCAATCTTATTGTTAAATCTTACTAGTTGACGACTGTACCACGAATCCGGCCCAAGAGAATAAGCAGTGATAAGTTCTTGATAAGAATTTTAGAATATATATATGAATGTATTATATATATATATATATATATATATATATATATATATATATATATATATATATATATATATATATATATATATATATATATATATATATATATATATATATATATATATATATATATATATATATATATATTCATGTACATATTCATATATATACATATATGAATCTATATATATATATATCTATATATATATATATATATATATATATATATATATATATATATATATATATATATATATATATATATATATATATTTATATATATATATATATACATTCTTTTAATCGAAAAGATATGTATACGTTTTTTACCAAAAACCATGAAATCACCCTCATGCATGATATCGTAAAATTTATTGTATTCCATTTTGCCTAGTCTCTCACCCTCTTGGGCTTAAATTTTTAAAGTTGAGTATTTTATTGCGGGTGATTCCACCAGCGTTTTCCCTCAAAGCAAACAAATAATTTTTACAACATATCTTTAAATATCACAGTTTAACAATTAGCAATTATTTTTCATACAATTCGTTCAGCTTAGGTTCGTTAAAACTCACTTTTAATGTCTGGAGCCTAATTCAAATGAATTCTAATTCAAAATTCAATTCAAGCTCTTAAAAGTTTTTATTGTATTGAAATATCTCTTGTTCTTTTGCTTGTTTGCTTCATTTGGAATTGTAGCAACAATCATAGTTGGTCGTCTGCCTAAGCCACTGTTAAGGTACACTTAGTGTGGCTTATTTTTTTACATCACAGATAGTCAATTCTTATTTGGGGGACACGGTGAATACGAGATTTAAATCGTCATATTGCACAGTTGTACGAGTTCACAGACGCGTGGACTAGACTGTAGGTGAGCTTATAGTTCTAATTTTAGATGCCATAATAGTTGTTCTTAAGTTCGTAAATGCTGTTCTCAATCAATGCTAACTCAAAAATGTTGATAAATTTAATTACATCAATATTAACATAACTTTTAATATTCTACCATTAATAAACCATCCAAATGTAACCAGATGCCTATATTTAAATAAATACAATCTCCTAAAAACGTCATTTAGAAACACATTTCTTAGCTTGAATAAAATTTATTTTGCTTTTTTAGTATTACAACGTGTCTGTTATTGCTATATGAAATGAAAGGAACTGCTAACGATCGGATTTTTGTATCGTATAATATGATATAAAAACTAAGTTGCGGCCCGTACTACTATTTCAAGTTTGGCCCTCGGGATCCAATCGGTTTGGCATCGCTGGTCTAGATGAACGACGTTCCACTGTATTGTAAAGCTTTTCATATTAAAAATTAAAACGAATACGCCATATGGCTTTAATTCATAGGTTTGTTAAGGACTAAGTTGCTAATTAACTTAGGACTTCCTATCTGTCAAATGAAAATTTGTCATAGCACACAGGACGGACCGACATGTAGTAAATTATGGACCTTGCTCAAGATTCATTTTAGCTATCAAAAGTTGTTGTTTCACCGCACCGATGCTATTTTCTTAGGCACAATATGATTTTTCAATCGCTCAAGGTGTTTTAAAAGCCTTTTTCATTGTTTTGCAAATACAAACACGGATTTTGAGATTATGTGGTTGAAAGCAATGTTATTATGCATTTCATGTACGCATTCGCTAGTGCTCGTACCTTTTTGTACAGAATATCCTTATTTTTAGGTAAACGCAATCAATATCGCATGAAACAACCCTAAAATCCTTGTTTTGCTGATTGTACTGAAATAGTTTTGCTGACATTTGATTCTGACTTGTCAAATCCTGAATAATACATAAGTTAAACGTAATATTAATAAAAACTGAAATAATATAACATTTGATACTATTTGACGCTAAAATCAACGTTCAACAGTCAAATTAATTTTTGTACCATGATCGGCTTTGTACTGCTGTCACAGTGAATATTGTGGTAGTGAAAATAGTTCACTCAATTTTAAAAAACTCTTTTCAGCAAATAAATAATGGTTGAAAATCAAGAATTGTAAGTTATAATCCGATGATTTATGACTAACCATTGAGTCAATCCTGTCGAAAATCTTATTGTACAAATACCTTAACATTTTTTTAGTAGCATTGAAGGGTATACATAACAAAACTGTGGCTGCTTCTGTCTAAGATAAATGGCTATAAGAGAAGGGTTCCATAAGCAGGCAAAACTTATAACTATTTGATCTTTTCTTTTTGGTTAGCTTCGTTTGCTCTTTGTTGTCTATATCCTTTAATGTTTTTTTTGCAATTTTTGGGTAACAATGGATGAACTGTGCGATGTCCTTGGATTTATGTTCATCATGTTTGGTATTTTATTGTGAGCGCTTTTTGTGAAGAGACAAAAAATTCATAAAAAATGGCAAAACCTGTAGCACACATCTACAGAAAAGCGTCAGCCAAGATTTACAGCTACCCAATAACATCTTTACGCGAAGTGTATGGTAAATTACAAACGAAGTAATAGGTAAAGAAAATAACTTGAACCGTCCCACCCGTAGGTTGAACCTTGCAGTATGTACATATTATTATTCTTTGAAGGGTTATAGTTTTTTTTTTTTATTTTGAAGGACATTTCTATACGGCTTTCTTATCGCTTTTTTATTACCCTCTGGAGAATTTCTATGCAGAAGGAATATATTTTTGTTGTTTGTCGTGTGCTATGACTCAGTGCAAATACATTGAAACTGGAAAATTAATTATTTTTATGATTTTTTATTATGAAGACAGTCGTATAACTATCGTCAAATAAATAAGAATCGTTGCGGTGAGTTAATTAAGAGTCCAAATCAAAATCAAAAAGCTATGTACCGTATTTTAGTATAATGCAAAGTGGGACAAGGGTGGTTGGAAGTCTCAAAACAATATATTTTCGGATGAAAAAAATATCGCATTTATTTATTACAAAGGTAAATAGTAAATTAAAAAAAATCTGTATTATTATAACTCTATCATTTCAACTTTAGAAGTTATGACTGGTCAAAGTTGATAATTCTTTCCAAACTTCGCTTTTACCCCCATCTTTTGTCCTATTTTCACAAAATGAGTTTAGGTGTGAATATTTGTAGTAGGTGCATGAATGATATATTGTTAAAAAGAAAATTTTATTTCTTTTTAATGAAAAATAAAACATAAATATTCCATTCTTATTTTGATGGTTAAATTTATTACAAAATAAAAAAATGTACCGAAAAAAATATTTTCAACTTTGGTAATAAATTAAATAATGTTTACTTTTGCGTATCTTCAATTTTTGTCCAAACCTCATTGTACTTGTGGTTAACATGCTGTGACAAATTTAGGTTCATAATTTAACATCAAATGTAAAAAAATGCATTCAAACATGTTTGGAGTGCGCCGTTGCAAGATGCGCCCTATAAAAATCGTTCACCTGCACTACCGCACAAAGAACACTACCGCTCGCCCTGTAGCGGAATTTGGGGCCAGTGTGCCACCTTAAGCATTTCATGTTATAACTCATTGAACGTATTTGTCAAAAGCCGATTTAAATCTTATAACCATTTTACATCTTTTTCCTCACTCATAAATGAGTTTCGCTTGAAAAAAGTGCAAACAAAACTGTTTTTGAAGCGTTTTAAAAAGGGTAAAAAAAGACGTTGTTTTGTGCTATGGGGCAAGAGTGCCACCCATATGGGGCAAGACGGCCACCTGGTTAAAATGAACGTATTTTTTAGATCATTGGAAATTGTTACGTTTGTGGCACTAGAATATGTACTCCTACATGTCTTGAGTCACCAATGAACCCTTTTTCATCACAAACTGTATCTGAATATGTTTTTTTGCTTGTCTGTTTTTCCATAGCGGAATCCTTACATAATAGTGGACTATACCACAGGAAGATGGTGGCATACTTGCCCCAAATAGAGGTAAGAGAGCAATAGAGGGCAAGAGAGCCCCAAAAGATGTAACTTTTTTTTTTAAATTGAATTTTTCAGTGACAAAAGGAGAGTTTTTTTCAACCAACCCCACAAATTTCACTTTTCTCAGCTTTACGGTGATGTAAATATTTTCTCGGTTGATTGTTCCCATGATTTTTGAAAGCTTATTTGGTTTGATTAAAAAACTATAATATTCTGCTCAATTTTGAAACTCAACTTAAATCAGTTCAAAACAATGGGGAAGATCGATTGATCTATATGAAATTCGGCACAGTATACCTAGTCATTGGAACGCAGCCAACTCTATACACAATTGGTCATTTTACCAAAGTTTCTATGGAAAAAATCTTGGTGGTACTCTTGTCCCTATCGCACACTGCTTCAAATTCCACTACTTGGCATGGCGGAGTGTTCGGGATTTTTGTATTTTTTGAAAAGCTGCAATATTTTGTACGTACCTATTATTTTATAACAACATATGAAGTTAATGAAGTTCGTCATATGTTTGATTTTGGAACCTCAGTGCAATCCTTTAAAAACCGCCTTCGAAACGAGTTATTAAGTTGATCTTTCTACTTATTTTAAACAAATATTAGACTTAAGAACATTCACGCAGATAACTGTTATCCATTGAACGAGAAATAAACAATTAAACAATTAAAAATATCCAGAAACTGTGATCCATTTTTTGTATCGAACGCGGGAGGTTTCAGCGTTATTGACGAAGATATATCAAATTAAGTATACGGCTTAAAGGCGGCAATAAGAGGAATTGAAAACGTTGCGTTAACTTTAAACCATATAAAATTGACAATAGGATAAAACAAATTACTCCTAATATTTTGTTTTCTTTAATAATGCCGACCGAGATAAAGTAGTTGCCTAATCATTTTTTTTTACTTTTAACTTTAAATAATATTAAAAAAAACTTTAAATAATTTACTTTTATTTAATATTTAATTATACTTCTATTTAAATAATGAATTGCCTATTGTAGGGTGCTATGGGCACTTGGAATATTGATGATATCTATTTATTTTTTAATACTTGATTTATATATATTTTTTTAAATTTTGTGTTGGTAATTTTAAACGTTTCATTATTAAAACCAATACAATGATTCTCAAATATAAAAGTATGTTGATGACGATTGTATTCATCGATTGAAGTATGTTTCTGTGGCGATGTACAGCAAAGGGAAATAGGTTTTTCACTCGTTAGAAAGACTTTGGTTAAATATGACACTATGATTCTCTGTTCGGCCTTGTTATTGAGCCGTATATTGTACATTGTGTGAAAAAATATTTTAATATTTGAAAAACCCTGTAAAATTGGTATACAGTGGCGCCATCTGGATTTTCAACGCTTAAAATCATGTTTTACCAATAAATTAACCATTTTAGACAAGATTCGATATGATATATATCGGATATACTACAAAAATGACTTATGACCGCGATTTGTTTGCGACCCATAGTGTAATTTAATGATTACGATGACATAAATGCGTTGAAAATTATAATGCATTGAAAACAGAAGCGAGGGTAAATAGAGATTGTTTTTTTATTGTGATATAAATCGTAAACTATAAAAAAGTTGCTATAATGTTGTATTACAAAAATAACTTACTTTTTTATTAGTTGAAGAATTAATCATTAGGGGGTCGTTGTGTACGGAGGACGTCTTCTTCTTCTTCTATTTGGCGTAACGTCCTACGCGGGCATACCGGTCTAAACAGGCTTTAGAAAATTAATTCATTACCAGTCAATACTTGCTACGGGGGCACGGTCCATTCTAGACTTGAACCCATGACGGGCATGTTATTGAGTCGTTCGAGTTGACGACTGTACCACGGTACCGCCCTACATACTGAGGACGTCATACATGCTAAAATACGGTAAAATATTTTAAAGCATGAATAAATAATTGTATTAAACTAGTTCTGTGAATGCCGTGATATTGCAATGCTGTGGGTATTATGACATTTTAACCAAAGAGCAATGACAGGAAAACAGATTCATATGAAATATTTATGTTTGATAAGTTTTTTTTAAAATTAAATCAGCAGCAATGACAGGAAAACAGATTCATATGACATATTTATGTTTGATAAGTTTTTTTTTTTAATTAAATCAGCAGAATGACTATATGGTGAACTTGGAAACACGTGTAACAATCGTTTTTGAATTGTCTTCCAATTTTCCATCCATAAAATTGACGATGCTATCGTTAGATAATCAAGCATCATTTTTTAGTACCGATCGACAATGATCCCAAATTGCACAATTATATACAATTTTCTTAAAGGGAAAAGTTTAAATTGCGTACCTCCGATCTAAAAAATTACCATGTGCTCAATTTAGCATTTTTAAAGATAGTTTATGTGTTGGTATCAAGATCTGTTAGCTGCTTAGCATTTGCTAAGATAATGATCGACTTTTCGACGTCAATACATACCTTTACCTGTGAACTAAATGTTTTAGACTGCTATATGTGATGATAAGCCTTATTGAAGTGATCAGAACAAAAGAAAACTTTTTTCCTGGATCAATACAGCCAACACATTATTTTTAAAATTAAAGAATTTAAAACTGATGGCAATGGTTGGTGGGTTGTTGAATGTGTCAAAAATTACAATGATTTATTTTAATGTAATGTTTATTCACTTCAATGTCGTCAACACACAACATCTACTATGCGCATAAACAGTATCACAAACGGTGAATGAACTGCAATAACACTGTGCGTATAAAAATAACATTCAATTAATACTACTTCATTCAGGAAAAGTTTAATTGAACTGGCGGCAAATAATTTTTTTTCTCTACTTCTTTTGCCACACAAGTTTAATTTTTTTTTCAATGAATGATATAATCATCAGTAATTCAGACTACACAGACTACCAATAAATCTTTTTATAATATTATATAAATCTCAAAACAATTAAAAAAAAGTAGTTCATTGGGCTGAAACATTGTTCCAACATACACGACAGGATTTCTTTAAACAAAAAAAAAACAAAAACTTTGAATGAGATGAATGAAAAGAATAGGGATATTTTCCTATGACAATATGTTAAATTAAAAAAACATGTTAAAAAACTAGTCCCATACAAGAAAATGGATAAGATTAATGTTATTTTCAGTTCAGTTGTTATTTATAAATCAATTTCTTCTTTTGTTATACAAAAATCTGGTCTGCCAAGAAGATACTACGGGAATTAACAATGTATGATTTATTGTAATATCCATATCGAGATTATCAATTATACGCATTTAAGAGCCCTATATGTTTATGATTTGAACCCATGACGGGAATTTCATAAAGAAGTATTTCTCGATCACTGTGTAACAGTAATAAAATTACCGTAATTGAGGAAGTACCTGTGTATGAATGTGTACGTATTTAAAAAATGAACTACCGAATTATGAATGAAAAAAGATTTAATTCCTTTTACTCTCATAGTCCATTCCGAACATGAGTGTTGCTTGCAGATATTAGGAAGGAAAAATTCTATTAGATATGCATTTTATTACTAATTGAATTCAAAGCTGTTGTTAAGAGGCAGCTGTAAAGTCATCACAAGCTAATAGAATTTGACGGTTGTTGAGTTCTTATCGCTCGTGCAGCAAGTTACCAGGCATACTTGAATAATTATAACTCCTCGGAAAGTAATGCCCCAAATTTGTTAAACTGTGCCACTATGCAACCAGAGTAAAGTTATTAATAAATGCGTAGTTAATTTGCGATTTGATTTATTGTGCTGTAACAGCCATGTATTTTGTCCAAAGAAGGCCATGTAACTAAACCACTAGGACAACAAACCTGAATCCAATTACATGAATTTAAATGTCTTGTAAGGGTTGTGCACCAGGGAGCTTTTTATCACATATTCCCGCTCATGGGTAATATTTTTGTTCTGTTTTCCTATTAGGAACTTGAAGGCTATTGCTTCCATCAAGAATTTGCTGTGGTTTATTTAAAGAAATAAATAAGATCATATTTGGTCGTTGCCATATATTTTTCCGATCTAGCACCAGTGTATCCAGTTTAATTATTTTTGTATTCAACTATTAATTTAATCAACTTAAAAAAACGCTTCGGAAACCGGATGTGTCACATTAAGATTTGCTTAATGTATTAACGAATTATTACCGAAAAGTAGTTACTAATTTAAAATACACATTTATTTTTGGCTATTTGTTAATGTTTATTTCTGTGAATAATGCGCATTTTAACCACTAAAAATGCATATGCATATTTGAGTACGTTGGGTTCGAATTGCTTGTAAATTGTACTGATCAAATTATTCTATCTACATGAACTACATGACAAACTATGAGTAATAAAGTGTTTTGTACCATTTGATTTATTTATGTTAGTCAACACTGTAAATGTTGTTGAGTTTTTATCCTCGAGGGCTTATATAATCTAAACTAGCGATAACTATTACACAATTGTCCAACTAGACATTGAAAATCTGTATGGTTGAGTGTATTATAACAAATCGAAGAAGTTTTTATTCAGAACTGCTCGTGCCTCATTTGTTTTAGAAAAAGTATAATGTTATCAAAGTGTTACTAGTAAGAAAATCAACTCAAATAGGGTAAATGTACCAATAGTGGTGCAATTTGTAGTGGTGCCGATGTGTTTTAATGGATTTAAAGTGTCAGCAAGGACAATTTCTGAATATTTTAACACAAACCAATTGGAATATGTTTTATCTACGCAATCACAATCATTTTTATCATGAAATACATCAAATTTACGAAAAACTACATATTTTTGTGACTGCTTCGTTGTACCTATAATGGAGGTATGGTTCCTATAGTCGTCGTATTGTGTTCCTATAGTGGTGGTAAACAAAGATGCATCAAAAACGGTGTATAATATCAATGAAACTTAGTTTCGAAGCTGTTTTGGTATGAATAGCAAGGATTACTGCCATAATATTGGTTTCTTGCGTAATTTGATCGTAACAAAATGTATAAATTTGATTAATGAAACTATTCACTAAAGTACTGCATCACACCTGTTGTCAACCTACACCCGGAAGAGTGTGCTTGATTTGAAGTCAATTTTTCTTTCAACCATATAAGCGAATTTTGGCCTGTTTTTGGTAAATTACCTACACAAAACTTATTTCTTTTGCTTATTTTAGTGAAAACAGTACGACATGTCAAAAATTTCCTCAAAAAAATCTAAAACGACCTGTTTTTATTGATTTTATAACTATAACCACTATAGGAACATGCCTGTTTTGTGTACCTATAATGGCACTATGGTAAAAAACACTTAAAAATGCATAAATATGGTCAAAAGGCAAATAATTTTAGTAAAACAATAACATTTCATAACAATTATGTTGTAAAACTTGTGATTGCGTGGTTATGTAGTCATTTAGAACGTAAACAGAAAAATGAGTTTCGTTATGAAATCCTAAGGATTTTGGAAAAATGTTGACACATTTCACAAAATAATGGATTTTTCGGTCACTAAACAACGGATTGGCCCCATTTAACCTTTAAACCCTTTGTAAAAGGCTAAAGAACATTTCACACTAACGTAAATAACATAATTACTTGTAATTTGCCGTATGAACCGCATTTTAGTGCAATACCACCACTATTGGTACTACCACCACTATAGGTACATTTACCCTATTTGGTATTTTTCTCAACGATTCAATTCATTGATGAAGCGATTATAAATCATGAAAATGTATCTAGTTTCCTGCATGTTTTTGAGTTCACCCAGTTTTATAGTCTACTTATGCTTAACATATTTTAAACAGGAGACACATAAAAAACATGAAATTCATGTCACCAAGCTATCCTACTTTATAGATACACCGCTTTTTGTTCCTGCGTTCTGGAAGTTTCTCTTAGCACGGCGGTGTACACTCTATAATGAAGTATCTTTGGATGATAGGTTGGCTTTGTGAAACCAATGCCTCTAATGTCATGGAATATCTTGTTCGATATGCTGTGATGCTTTACGAAGAAGAAATAAATAAACCTACAATCCATTACTAGGCAAAGCTTTGCCTATCGGAAAGGTCATAATTTAACTAAAGAATCGTTAATCAGCTCAGGGCACGCATTTAAAAATTTTGAAAAAAAGGAATAGATTTTGAACGGGAAAAAATGCTGACGTGTAACTTGTCTCTGTTTTCCATGTTTTATTTATATACTATAGACAGGTTAGGTATGAGAAGTCTCATAAAAAAATGCTTTGTTTTTATAAAATACCTACATGAGAAATATAAATAGAAATATAAATAATATATATTTACATATATATATATATATATATATATATATATATATATATATATATATATATATATATATATATATATATATATATATATATATATATATATATATATATATATATATATATATATATATATAAATATTTACATATATAAATATATATATATATATATATATATATATATATATATTTATATATATATATCTATAAATATATATATATATATATATATATATATATATATATATATATATATATATATATATATATATATATATATATATATTTATATATGTAAATATTTATATATATATATATATATATATATATATATATATATATATATATATATATATATATATATATATATATATATATATATATATATATATATATATATATATATATATATATATATATATAGATATATATATATTAATATATATATGTATCTTAATAAATATATATCTATTTATTTATTTATGAATATATATTGCAATATTTGTACATATTTGCTAATGAAGTGCCGTACTCGTACATCACCATTTTCAAAAAAAAAACTTATGGTATTTCTTTTCATGCATAGGCAGGTCAAAAAATATATTTGCATTTATGCTAAGCACCATGTCAAGCTCAACTATTTTATATTCAATATCGTTTTAAGGGTGCATTCCTCGCCATAACAAGGGATAAGTGTGAAGTGAGATATTTTTGAATGTGCAAAAAAATATTAAGGAAAAAATAGTTGAGTTCCAACCTGTATTCACATTAGTTTTTCACGAAGCTTTAAGTAAAACACATGTTCACTTTTTAATTGTATCTTAGATATTATAATATTATTCATTCTTATACATTCTTGCTCTAATCCAAAAATTGTTTCTATTTATAATTTCTTTAACCACAGCATAGATAGTCGAAAAAATGACTTTAACACATATTTCTATTCACTGAAAAATGTGAAGTTGGTTGCCATCAAAGGCTAATCGTCTGTGGAAATCATAAGAAATAAAAACCATTAAAATCCAAAAAGTTTTTGTAGAGCCTTATCCTAAGTCTATATTTTATAAATATTTTATTTCTAATATTTTTTGTTATCTTAGTTGTTTTGTGGTAAAACTACTGCAGCCATCACGTACAAGTTTTGTACTATAGGAATAGTTTTTTTTGTTAAATACACTTCCTCGAAAGGGGTTAATACGGCCAGGCCGTAATAAAAAACAACAAACAAACAAACAAACAATATTTTTTTTTAAAGAAATCTAATAGTAACAATACTAGAATCGCATCATTTATTACTACATTATCTTAAAATGTAGATGAAATACAAGATACGCAAAAATAAGATACTAAAATTGAATTAAGCTTTCTGACAGTCAACTGTCCCATTTTGGTCTATTATACTGTATTTTCCCCTGCGAACGAATGGCAAAGCAAATAAGCAATAGAATGATCCGCCCATTTTCTGTCGATTTAATAGGAAGCCATGATTGTAACCACAGTAATTTATTCATTCTAACGAAGGTGTGTGTTAAACATTCACGCATCTACTCCTTTGAAAAGCGAAACATTGAGAGAAAAAGAGAGAGAAACAAGAGAGCGAATGAAAAGAAACCATCTGCGGGTTGAAGTAGAGTGTGCGCACAAATGCCCGTCTATTTATAAAGATTTTGTCATGAGTTGATTCAAACCCTCCGAAACTCTCTGCCATGTTTGCAAAAGTGAGGCAGCAGCATCCCACATAGTTTTTATAGCTCCATTTATGTACGCATAAATGGGACAGTTATAGTGATTTTTATGACGTCTGCTTTGTTAGTATGAGTGCACGGTTCGACTAGAAACGTGTTTGAGGAAGGCTCGTGGCATTGTCATACTCTCACGGTTTTACGAGTTTTACGACACTTTTATGCGAGATAGAATGGGACATAAAATCACGGGAAGTTTTCATTTGATAGTCGTATCGTGCAGCTTCCTTTTCTGACTGGCCTACCACAGAATCGTCCTCCGAAGACAAAGAGAATCCATAAGCAGTAGTAAACAAGGTGAGCAAAAGAGAACGTGAAATCGGTTTCTACTGTATTTCTAGATGTTTGTGCGCATTTTTGTGTCTAATTTTGGGTCTCTGTTCTTCCAACGTGATTACCAATGGGGCAGGGCGAGTCTACATGCTACTGAACGCGGACGTAACTGAACCACGGTTTCTGAAGAGTGTCTGTTTTATTGAGTGTGAAAGAGTCGAGAATTGCCCATTTGTGCGATAAAAGTGATGATCACACTCTGCCTTAGGCTGCCTCACACTGTTTGCGACGAGCGGTTTCTTGTGGCTGATTCGACCTCAGGTTTCATTTCCTACCATGGGTGTTTCCTTGCATTGTATTGTGAATGATTCTAGCAATGCTTGCTGTGAACAACGACTGTTCAAAACCAACGACCGTAACTAGCATTAGTGACATGGAACAAAGCATAAAATAACCCACCGACGGCTCTGGGCCTTCATTCTTCATTCACTGTCTTTCTTTCCAAAGATTGTCTTTGTTCAAAATTAATGCAACAGAACATGCAAGAATGTCCGCATTGGTGCTGTTGTTAATGAATTAAACGAATTAAAATTATATTTTGATTAAATTTAATCCAGGTTTTTTTTTATTTATTTCTGTTTTGCACTTCTAAATCTAGATTTTGATTTTAGAATAATAAGAACCATTGGTAGAAGGTTTAAAACATAATTTGTTTCTAAATTTTTAATGGAACAGTTTTCATTACATACTTTATGTATCATCGCTGGGTTCCTATTTACTGGGGCAATAGCAATTTACATGATTATTACAATGTAATTTTGAAATACATGTAGATATGGTGCTGTTATTCAAAAATTTCTACTACTTTTTTATACATAACTAATCAATTTCTTACATGATATAAATCACTTCATTCTATCATGGCCTTCAATTTTCAATTGATACGAGGTATCTGAAAAAAATCTAACCAACATGCCCAGTTTCCAAAAAAGCGAAATAATTAGAAAGGTCATAATACCTTTTATAAAGGTTTTGCAGTAACTTTATTCATTGATCAATTAAATGAGCATTAAGTATTACCTTCAAATACAAAAAAGTGTAATCAGTTCATTTTTTACTTTTAAATTAAAGAAAACAACATGTCTTACATTTAAAAGTTTTCTTCAAAATTTTAAAATTGTCCATTCTTATATCATTACTTTCATTGTCATAACAGTTTTTTTATTTACAGAACAATGAATTGATTTTTAAAACGTCTGATTCCTTACTCAAATTAAATAAAAACATTTTATAACATTTTCTTATCATGTGTTTCATGCTGCCCATTTTTGTTTAATAAAAAACGTAGCTGTTTAAAATATTTCTTCTTCTTCTTATTTTTGGCTCATCAACCGTTGTCCGTCAAGGCCTGCCTGTACCACTAGTGTGGTTGGCTTTCAATGACTTTTGGATTACCCCCCATAGCAGGATAGACAGTCCTACGTATGGTGGCACGGCCTATTTGGGGCTTGAACCCATGACGGCCATGTTGTTAAGTCGTACGAATTGACAACTGTACCATGAGACCGGCTAAAAATATTTCAACAGAAAAATAATATTGACTCTTCTAACCATTTAGTTCAACACTTGTAAACAGCTCTTGAAATACTGAAGGGTTTTGAAGAATGAAGTTCAATTTTATCCGGTAAAAAAACTAATTTTAGGGATATATCTACTTAATGCTAAAAATTACACATTTTGCACCGAAAATGTGTACATTTTCGTAACACTATATCCGGTGCATAAAAACTAAGGTCTATGTTTCAATTACGGCTGCTTGTTAATTGTATGATGTTTACTGTCCTTTTGGCCCAAATAAACAAAATGGGTATATCATTGATATTTTTGCAATTACACTTTTTAATACATATATTGGAAACCAGTTCAAATTTTTTGATTATACGGGCATATTTTGAAATGTATGTATAAATAATCACAACATCATCAAAAAAGTGTTTTTTTTTTGTTATGACCTCCTTATGCGAATAAGCGTCGCCTTGTTGTTCAGATGATGCGATAGAAGCATTATTCCATTCGTTAATAACCATTCACAGTTTAAAAGTAACTCGACTTTGTCAACGGTTCTCCAAAAACTTCGCGAACATGTTGTCGTTGTACACGGTGTGCACGATAAATTAGACAGTTACCGACGGAAAAAGAAACACTTTTTTTTAAGAAAATCTATCATTTCAGAATTTGTATTTATAGTAGAAAGAGTAGTTTACTATGCTGGCTGCAGAAATTGATCAAAACATCCACCCTCGGCATCGATTACAGCCTCTATCTGTCCCCGAAACTTGGAGCAAGCCCTTACAACAGCGTACTTGGAAAGAGCCGTTTACACGGATTTATTGTTTGTGCATAATTGCGCGTTATTGTTGCTGAACGATCTTTTAACTTTAACTTCGCCAAAAACAGAATAGACAAAAGATCTGGTAATTTGGAAGATCAAATGTGATCTCGTAGTAGTTTAGCATTTGGCAGCCGCGTAGTAAAGTTTCGTGTCCTACTGCCACATACGACTTTACTTGGTTTCTTTTCTAATCTATGGCTATAATACAGATTGCATAAGCTTTCGGTAGCTATCTGAATAGAGCTTAAGGCCCTAATTGTAAAAATACGGTGAAATCACGTCCCATTTGGCTAAAACGCAATTTATTCGCACACATTTTGCAGCACTTTTCCTGCAGATTGGCGAGGAAAATGTCGATACGAGCACATTCCGATCGTCAGATGGGCATTATTCTTTTTAAATCTTCCACAAAACCTCCAATGCACTTTTCTTTTTCATTACGAATCATTTTCGTGGTATTAGCACAGGGAAGACATAGCACACTCAATGATGTCCCGGTGCTGCTTTCCGGCGCGTATCATCATGATGCATGTAATCCGTTTCCACAAAACAAGCCGGTTAAACATATTACATGAAATTGGAAAAAAAAATCACTTGTTAGTATACAACGTTAGCTTTCAGTTGACGTTTTGCTTGTGTTGATATGCCAAGGAATCAGTTATTATGAGACAAACCGTAAGAGTCAAATTTATCGTGCACACCGTGTATGTGTATGACTTCACAATAGCAAAGAGAAACTCAAAAAGGAAGCGATAAATTGAGTGGTTGATTATGCTTAGTTAGCACAATCTCAGTGGTAGAAAATAGAGTATTTAAACGAAGCATGTTACTTTCTTGAAGTTGTGGACTTACTGTTGTCTAACTTTTAATGAATTTCTTGGAGCATTCTTGGCAAAAAGCAATACAAATATTGATATTGCAATAAACAGAGAGTAATATCAATATCGAATATACATTTAAACACAGCTACATTACATGCTAGTATCACAAAGAAATATTTTACTGTAAGAACTCAAACCTCATAACTTGCTTTTGCTATTTTATAAATATTGTAGGGTAAGTATACCTATAGCGTGTAAGTGGTAAGTGGCTATAGCACCAATTATGGCTACTACGAACAATATTTTCGCTCTAAAACAATCAATTTACTGACAACCACAGATGGATTTTTTATATGATATGATCATTTTAACACATTTGTGCATCATTAGTTCCATGCTACATACTTCGGTTTGTAAAATATCACCCTTTTTTCACCCAACATATTTTGCCAAGATGTTTGGCATCTTTTACCATTTTGCTATGAGCAGCACTGTAGGATATAAGCGATTTTCAAGCATCTAACCATAGTTTTATCTCAAAATCGGCACTTTCTTGCAAAGTGTTAATTATTTAACAACTTCATCATTTCCTAAATTTACCATTATTTCATCAAAAATGTCCCTTTTTCCGTAAGACAATAATTGGTACCATTAACCAACGGTGTATCAAATTTCGCAGTATATCTTGGATACTTTGTCTACAACTGACGATTTGGTCATGGTGCGTAGTGTAAAAGTGAACAAATCGGGATTTTCATTGTTATTTTCGCAAACTAAAGAGTGAATATGTATTTTAAGTATCATTTACTTAAAAGTGTTATAGAATCCAATCGAAGTTTTATCAAAATAACGTAGTTTTGAATACCTTTCATACGAAAAACCGGTAATCTGAACGACGCTCGTGTTGCCCTATTTCCAAGTACGCTCTCGTTCTTCCCTGATCGATAGTTTGGGCAAGTCTTGGACAGAAGTATCTTCAAGATGGTTGGGCAATGGCTAAACCAATTCAAACAGACCACTCTGATGCGTCTCGTACTGAGCCTTTAGCTGGCTTCGGTATAGTTTACAGGTGATGTGAAAGATTGTCAGGAGATATGATGTATGTCCGGACACGGTGTTATCAGTGAAATAGGAAAGTAAAATTTTAAGTAAAATAAAGTAAAAAAGAAAAGTATTAGACCCATCAATTGTGGAATTAATGCGAGTAATAATCAATTATGCCCGTTGTGACTATCAATACAATCAGTGATAGAAAACGGAGATTAGAAATGATTATTATTTTTTGTTTCATGGTGTTTTATACTTTTTGGTGCAATGAGCGTATTATAACTTTATTCCAGTTAAAACAACGTCACAAAAAGATTTTTGGTGTAAATATCGTCGAGTTTTTGCCTACAGCAAATATTGGTACAGCTTTGGCGAATTGCTAGGAACACTATAGTCATAATTAGTACCTTTAGATGTAATTGTTAATCGAAATTTTATACTATTAAGATAAACACTTATTCTCGTGTTCTACACATCTGAGGTTTCAAGAAAACCTGTAGAATTTTTAAGTTTTACTTAATACTTATTTTTGCAGGAGTCAAATCCGTACCTTGATTACATAATATAGCCATAATTGGTCCACTAATCCTTGAAGGACATAGTTGGCAGGAAATTAATCCTTGAAGGATTAATTAAGACAAGAGGCTATATTTTAATTCAAATAAAAAAACTAGAATGAGGAGCAGTTATTTACCAGTAGGCATTTCAAACACACTAAAAAAATATTTCACAAAACTGTGTAAAAATATTGCCAAAATCAATCAGTTATATCCCACTTTACTGATACCTCAATTAAAATTTTACGATTGCCTACAATGAACTTTACGAATAACCGAAACTACAGTTATCTTTAGCTGAATCACGGCAAAATGATTTTTTTTTGTAAAAGTTCGTACTTTAACATTGCTGTCACCGATCACAAATGTCAAAATGACCGAGATCTCTGTTTAATTATTGCGTTTGCCGAGATCGGTCATCTGTCATCCGTCATTTTGTTTACATCGTGCAAGGAAAACTAAGTTTGGTCTAATTGTGGTATTAATTAAGGAAATATTCCATATTAAGGAACAAGATAATGTAAGACATTACGATTTTTTTCGTAACATTTGCTTATTTGTTCGTATTTTCCATTACAGCTTGTGATGAATATGTAATGTTTGCGAAAACAACTTGAGCTAAGAGCTGCAGCGGTGGAAGCTTCTTATGTGATGTAGTTAAAAATAAATGTTTCTATCCAACATAAATCGATGTTACCGGACGATGTGTGTTATTTTAACATGCTATCAAATCGATGCAACAGTTTTAGGCTATAAAAAAACAAGTATTATCACTATGCGACAATCTTCCGTTTTACTGATATCTGAATTTTCCCAAACCGAAATTTTGGATAAACACGTAATCTGTCATTTGCTAGTATTAGCCAATATTTTCGATTAAAAAGGTTTAACCAAGAACATAGTCGAGATCTGAATTGTGCGAATCTTGGTGATTTTTAAACAAGATTCGACAAACAAATTTGAGAGTTTACATTGTAAAAGGTTGGACTCTTGCTGTGCCAGTTCATACATACCAAGACAATGTGATTTCTGAAAACTGAAAATGATATCTTTGTTTGTTTGAGCTAGAATGCTGAATTTTGAATGAGCATGAATCAAGCAATTCAAATTGACTACCTCTCATCGGAAAATTGGACAAGATTGGAATCAATTGGCTCTAATTATATTATAGTGCCACACAAATTTTACTCAACAACCATCATGGATCCATCATGTAGGCAATCCCTACTGGCGCGATATGTTATGGAACGAGTGTATTATGTTGTTATTTCATGATTGTGCCTCGTATTTCTGGTAGTACCCTATAGACTAGCACATAAAATAACATTTGAACAAAAATCATGTCAAATGGTCAAACGGTCCAATACTGGACATTTAATCGTTTTGGTTTGTTTCTCTAACTTGTTATTTGTTATTTATTGTTATAATTTCGCCGTTTTGAACGTTTAACGTTATATTTTTTTTTCATCAAACAACCCAATTGCGTAGAATTAAATATGAATCTAGCAATCCTTCAACTGTTTTGTGGAGTCGTACTAGCATACAGTGGAAATTAGCAAAAAAAGTAAATTACACAACTCTACAGTTCGCTTGCAAAATTCCTCTACTAAGTAACATTTTAAATACAGTAAGCGTTTGAAAATTTCCATTATTTCCAATCAATTAAATCCAATACAAATCAGCAGTCATATCTATAAAAATGGATTTCATTTGCTTTAGATCATGTGGGGTTTCCTGATCATACGTTCAGACCTTTTGTAATGAAATCAGTGTGACTGAGACAGTTTTAAACAGCTTTAGGAAGCACTTGTGCAGATTGACCACTTTTAAGAGTCCCGTATACTGGTAGTGTCCGAGATACGCAGTACTTGATAAACGCAATAACTGACTAGGCACAAAGCAAACTAAGCGGCCGTGTGCCACCCCAAGTTCTTGAGGGGGACTCGAGAAAAGGAATCCACCATCACTCACAAGTAAATTGGCTTTTCAATCTATATATGATGTTAAATTTGTTATACAACTTGTCGCTTGACACTTCAGAAAGGCCTACATTCGTGGAAGCTCTTACCGTAGGACTCCACACAGCATAACACGGAGCATAACATAACAACTGACAGCTGCCAAACGCTTCAGAAAACGCTTTATTACCGGTACCATGTTTTGAATATCCTTAGTAGGCCGCTCATTTCTCGTTGAAAAGCTACCAACCTACTGCGATGACCGACAGTTAATGAAACGCTTTACCTCCTTTCCTAAGCGTGTTGGGAAGCGTTTGGCAGCTGTCAGTTGTTATGTTGCGCTGCGTGTTATGCTGTGTGGAGTCCTGCGGTTAGGACCTCCAGTTTTTAATAAACTGTCGGTTGACAACTGTCAATATTATACCAAATCTTCCTCCAGTTTAACATCGGTTGCTCGATTACCATTTTTGTATCAGGTCTTTTGATGTGTGTTACGTAGATGGATTTTACTGAAATGATATATGTTGTTAGACGTATGATATGTTGTCCGACTCGTAGAGACCTCTGTTGGATAACATAACGGCTTGAAAGAGATTTTACTTTAGTCGAAGGAAGATCTAGATTTAGAACTCCACGATTGCTCAGGAGAGCCAACTGTTCGAGTGGAATGCGAAATCCTCATACAGAAGCCACAAACCAAGTTTCGGAAGAAGATAGATGTTGAGAAGTTATACTTTCTGGTATATATTCAGGCATCTCACTCGAAGCATCCATACTAGCTGCCGGAATTTTGCGATGATGATGTTGTGTGTCATTGTGACCCATATATTGTTAGAAAACGAGATTTCCAAGAAACACAATCATTCTTCTGTTCGTAGCCATGGGATTACTATACGATTAGCAATGGTGATCAGCCCAATGCCAATGGCCTCCGTCTTTTCTAGATTAAACTTTGCTCCTCACTCGCTCGATTCTGCATATATGCATTCGTTGTAGCCAGAGGAAACCAACTACTTGGCGTGGTTATCCGGACAAATAATGAGTTCCGCAACCCCATGTGCATAAAAGCTGTCTACAATAGTATCGTTCCTTCGGCTCTGAAATATTCGTGCATAGTCTGAAGCCCAACTACTGCTTCTTCAATTGCTCGACTTGAGGCGATTCAACTTAAACTCACGCGATATGCCCTACGCCTACTTCCCTGGCAGGATCGCAATAATCTTCCTCCGTAAGCTGCGCGGTGCCGCCTTCTAGGCCTTGAACCTCTTTCGGTTAAAAGACGCAATGCACAGTGCTCTTTCATCGCTGGTTTGCTTAATAGCTCTATCGACTCAACGCCTTTGTTGCATCGAGTCGACATCTATGCACCATCCCGAACACTTAGGTCTAGAGAAACTCTACGGCTCGCTCTACCCCGTTCCAGCGCTGGTCGGTCTGACCCTATGTTCCGCATGTCGGCTGTCTTCAATACGGTCTCGGACTGCTTCGACTTCGACTTCTCGACTCAGTGCTTCAAGGAACGGCTTCAAGGAATCCGGCTTTTGCCGTGGCCGCAGTGAATTGCGATACAAACGTGTAGGGTAACTGTAACCGTTTTCGGCAGTGTACCTTTTTGGCAGGGTAAATAAAAACCTTAAATTATACAAAAACGCATTGAAAATAGTCACAGAATATATTTTTAAATAGAGATATGCTCATTTGTTATTCATATACAAAGTTTCACATCATTTTTTAGCATATTTTTCAAGATATCCAACCAAATATGCAGAATTCCAAATTTATCGACAGATTTGCTCTGCGAGATACTGTTTAAACTTCAAAGCATACTAGATTTTGTTATGGAACAAACCGTCTAATTGCGTGTCGATGTATTGATGAGGAAGAACACTATAAATCCACCTGATATATACACTCACTTTGCGTAGCACGAAGAAAGAAACCAAAACTTACGTGACGGCTAGTTCTTGGATTAAAACGATGATTTGAAAAATGCTGTGATATATTGGCAACAAAATGTGATATATTGGCAACATTTATTGAATCCGTTCAGTCAGCAAGCAAGGAGCAGTGTAACATTCGAACCAAATACGGTATCATACTTAAAGTATGGAACTTATCAGAGTGTCCTTGAATACATCATTTTGTTTCATTCAACAGACTGATCGATTGATCTCAAATATCGTGTAAAATTTTGAAAACTTAGGATAGGCTTAAAAAAAAGTGTATTGAACAATCATCAAAGCACCCAGTTTGTTATGGATTTAACTGTCAAAGCAGGTTTTCTTCTTATTTTCGTTTTTAGACGTCAAATTGCACTGGATAAGCCCACCAGATATATCAGCTCACTTTGGTTGTGGTACAATGGTTGACTAATCTTCTCTATCAAATGTATCTACCGAATAAAGTGTTGGTAAAATTTGTATTCGATATTCGGTCCACACGGGGTGGAAACCAAGCTTAGGGTAAGTGTACCAATTATGGCTGTAATATGTCATCAAGATACCGATTTTACGCCTGTAAAAATAAGTATTGAGTAAAATTTCAAACTTCTTCATGTTTACTTGTAGCTTACAATGTGTAGAACACGAGAGTTTTTTTTTATATTTTGACTCAATGTTTAGCGAAACAATAGAAAATTTCGATTAAAAATTGTATCTCATGTTACCAATTATGGCTATAGTGTTCCTAGCAATTCGCCATAGCTGTACCAATTGTGGCTGTAAGCTAAAACTCGTGGATATTTACATCAAAAATTACTTTGTGATATTGTTTTAACTGAAATCAAGTATTAATAAGTTCACTGCACCAATATAAGTATGTAATCACCATTAAATACGTAAAATTAACATTTTAAAATATCCGTTTTCTATCACTGGTTGAATTGATATCCACGCTCAATTAATCGCACAATGGATGAGGTTAATCCTAAAAAAATACTTTCGTACACCTTTCTGATGACACCGTGCTTGGACACACACCTGACAATCCTTCATATCACCTGGAAGCTATACCGAAGCCAGCTACTGTTTCAGCGCGATACGAAGTGGAGCACAAATCAGGGTGGTCTGTTTGAATTTGTTTAAATGAAGAATCGTAGCCATAGTTCAACTATTTTCTGACCAAGATGCTTGCGGCCAAGACTAGCATTAACTATGGCTCAGGGAAGAACAAGAGCGCATTTGGCAATAAGGCGACACGAGCGGCTTCAGTTTTTGCTTTCTTCGTATGAAAGTCATTCATGGCTGTATTATGTTGGTGAAACTGACTCGATTTCATTATACTGACTATTCCACTGATTACTGATTCGAACACTTTACAAATAAATGATGCTTAAAACACATATTAACACTTTACGCCAGGACTCCACACAGCATAACACGCAGCGCAACATAACAACTGACAGCTGCCAAACGCTTGAGAAAACGCTTGGGAAAGGAGGTTAAGCGTTTCATTAACCATCGGTCATCGCAGTAGGTTGGTAGCTTTTCAACGAAAAATGAACGGCCTACTAAGGATATTCAAAACATGGTACCGGCAATAAAGCGTTTTATGAAGCGTTTAGCAGCTGTCAGTTGTTATGTTGCGCTCCGTGTTATGCTGTGTGGAGTCCTGCGGTTACCCTTTATTATTACATGAACTGTTTGAACTATTTTGATTTGAACATAGTGGGGTGCGATCGATTCTCATGATTTGCGATCCATAGCTATATCAATCGAAGGATAGTGAGAACAAGTGTATTTCAGAAACATTTTGATACGAGACCTAATGATAAATTAAACTAGTAACTAAGTCACTTTTCTAGACTCTATCGAAGTGGATGTCAAAAATGACAATATTTTACCATATTGTACGCAATACTGAATTTGTCAATCATGAAAAATATTAAAGTAATCATTGTATCTAGGCAACTACTATCACCGTTCCTCTTCGATTGAGTTTGAAAAAGTGGCTCATTTTTAAAACACTATAAAGCATAGAGTAAAGCTCTGTAATGAGGCAGTTGAAATGGTTACATTATTTTAATTTAATACGGACATGACCACTCAACATAGTCAATTTACCTCTAATGACTTTTTACAAAAGATTTTAGAACTATATTAGCAAATTTTAGCAAGCTAATCAATTTTATAAAATATCGTGGCAAGTTTGCTATAGAGACTGTCTTTTTTTTCGATGAGCATGAGTCCGACTTAAGAAACAAAACTGTTCAAAAACTGAAAACTGAAATGACAAGAAAACATAGGCAAAACGTGTACAAAAGTGACAGCGGCCGCCACTGCATGTAGATGTTTTTTCTTTCGTTTTTTAATGCCGCATGTCTGACATACCCAGCAACTCAGAACGTACAAAAAATGACAAGACACTCGAAACTAACTTTCTCAAATACAGTGAACCCTCTCTTATTTGACACCTCTCTAATTTGAAAAACCTCTCTTATTTGAACATTTTGCACAGTCCCTTGATTTCCAGTACATTTTTGTTCCTCTAATTTGGAAAACCTCTGAAATCTGTGTCCCTCTTATTTGTGTATGGTGTTGCCATGGTTATTGAATGATGTATGCTCAAATTGGCAATCATATGCACAGTTTCCTATAGCAGTTAAGTTAAGGCTGCATACTAAATGTTCTTTCTCTTTCTTGTTTGTATGGAACTTTCATTCACTTTCAACCTCTCTAATTTGAAAACCCCTCTTATTCGACAGTCCCATCGCCTCTCAAATAAGAGAGGGTTCACTGTATACTAAAACAGCGCGTTATAACATCGTCAGTAAAACAGGAACAAAGTGTTCAGAACCAACGTTCTTGTAAAATAAAGGTAAACGGTATCAACAGTAGCTTTCAAATCTCACTATATATAAAATCGAAAATCGCCACAATGACGTGAGAGTAAACATTCAGTGAGAGAGAGAGAGAAAGCGGTGAGAGCAGAGCTCTCTTAGCAACGCGCGTTGCTGCGAAAGGACTTGCTCCAAGCACCACTGCTCGCGGCACTGCGGGCTCGCAAGTAATGAGGACAATGGTTACTTAGATTTTTTGTTTACACAAACCGATTCGAAATCACATGGTATTGAATATAATGTATTTTTTTTAATATTTTAAGTTGCAAATTAGCCACCTGATGATAATGTGTCCCATCATACCCCTTCCCATTATTCATCAAGATATTCAAGGCAATATTTAAAAAAAATGTTTGAAAACTATGCAAAATAGCTTAATTGTGAAATGGTTGATATTCCAATTAAGTCAATCATTCATAAAGCCAACCATACTCATTATTGGTGCTTAAGCACCTCGAATACTACATACACCGTCGTCATCGGCAGATAAGTGTGGTACAGAATATCCTGTAAAACGGGTGGCTATACCCAGGACGTCGAACATGTACACTCCCTCAAGACTTAATTCATTACCACGTAGCCGGATATTCAATCCTTACTACGTGCGGACGGTCCATTCTGGGCTTGAACGCATGACGGGCATGTTAATGAGTCGTTCGAGTTGACGACCACCCAAATCTACTACTCCCTCAAATCTACTACTCCCTCAAATCTACTACTCCACATTATTGGCTGAGTTGGGACAAGGAAAACGCAAGACAATAAGAGACGGATGTAGTCGAGAGACCCTATGCGGCCATATGATAAAAAGCCTTGCTGAAATTTCGAGCGAGAAAGCGGCGGATGTTGATGGCTTGAAAGTTAAAACTGAATTTGTAACTATTTGCTCGCGGGCGGGAAGAACTACTTATTTCAGGATGTCCTTCAGGAACAAAGCACTAAAGGGAGAGATGGTTCATTGCGCAACATGACTGCAACATACTGCGCGTTAGGTGAGACAACCGTGCGCACTGCATTTAGTCGGATCAGCATCAACTGCAGAATGATCCACAATGAAACTATGCTTACTGTAACGTGCCCAAGAAGGCTGAAAAGATTCTGACTGTATCTATCAAGAGTGATGACGATATCTACCATGTGATGCTATCACCGTACTATGGTGTTGATTAAGAACAACCACGTTATAATCAAGGACACGTCAAATTAGAAGCAACATCTGAAAAATGTGGATCGTCAAGAGTAAATAAAGTAGTTTGCAAGTAAACGTGAATTTAGTTAATTGATCTGGAAAGGCTGTAACAGTGTTGAACCATTTTTTTCTATAACAGTATAGATTGGAATATTAGAACACATGTGGAATGGTTATTTGAGAGGATATGTTCTCTGTTGAAATTTGATATTTGGCGCAA